>NC_134136.1:105395719-105699599 GCF_040939455.1 Microcebus murinus
CATCTCTACAAAAAAATTTAAAAAATAGCCAGGCGTGGTGGTGTGGGTCTATAGTGCCAGCTACTCTGGTGGCTGAGGTAGGAGGATCGTTTGAGCCCAGTAGTTTGAGGCAGCAATGTGCTATGATCACACCACTGCACTCCAGCCTAGGCAACAGAGTGAGATGCTATCTTAAAAAAAAAAAACAATCTGTTTGGATGGGAAGTTGATATTCTTAATATGATTTTTATGTCTTCTCTTTCTTTCATTTACTGGTCAAGAAGGAAGGTTGCTTGAAGAGCCATAGTATTATCTTTTGCCAAATCTTCCTTTTTTGCAGCCACTTTAAACTCCTTCACTGTGAAGTTGCAGAAAGCAGATGGCTTTTTCAATTATGTGGGGCTCTGAAATTGCCGACCACAGGCAAAGAAAGCATTCTTGATAGAGCTATGTTCTCTTCCATTTTTGATTGCTGTCTTGCTAGCTCTCACTGGGGTTCATCCTTCTACAGTGCATGGCTAAAAATGTTAAGATACAGCATACACTCCCTAACATTTTAAATCTTTCTTATTATTTATTCCAATGCTATTGCTTCCAATACCCGTGAGTTGTCTTCCAAGATCTTCTGAACTTTGTTAATGCTGTGCCTAGCTAAAATTTCTATTTCCTTGGAAGAAAGAGAAAATGGATATTGGGGAAGAACTAACACTCTCTGTCACAAATGACTATTGATTCAGACAGGTTCTTAATTCCAGTTTATAAAGTGAGTCAGCAATTTGTAGAAGGCATGTGGCCAGTGAAATAGAAAACAGGCACTCTCAGATTGCCATATAGTGGAGTATTAGAACTTACTAAGAAAAGAAAATGCAGGCTGGACGAGGTGGCTCATGCCTATAATCCTAGCAATGTGAGGGGCCGGGGTGGGAGTACTGTTTGAGGTCAGAAGTTTGAGACCAGCCTGAGCAAGAGAGACCCCGTCTCTACAAAAAATAGAAAAATTAGCCAGGCTTGGGGGCATGTGCCTGTAGTCCCAGCTACTCGGGAGGCTGAAGCAGGAGGATCCCTTGAGTCCAGGAGTTCAAGGTTGTGGTGAGTTATTATGACACCACTGATCACTCTACTCAGGGCAACAGAGCCAGACTGTAAAAAAAAAAAAAAAAAAAAACAACGTTGTAGCTAAACTTTTTGCTAGTTTGGATATGGTTGGTATAGATATCTAGAAATTATCTCATGACTAGCAATAAAGCTGACTGGGCCTTATCTAAAACTAAACGAAGAATAACTTAATTTTGAAATTCTACAAAACTATTTTTTTTTTTGAGACAGAGTCTCACTTTGTTGCCCAGGCTAGAGTGAGTGCCGTGGCGTCAGCCTAGCTCACAGCAACCTCAAACTCCTGGATTCAAGCAATCCTGCTGCCTCAGCCTCCCAAGTAGCTGGGACTACTGGCATGCGCCACTATGCCCGGCTAATTTTTTTTCTATATATATTAGTTGGCCAATTAATTTTCTTTCTATTTATAGTAGAGACGGGGTCTCACTCTTGCTCAGGCTGATTTCGAACTCCTGACCATGAGCAATCTGCCTGCCTCGGCCTCCCAGAGTGCTAGGATTACAGGCGTGAGCCACTGCGCCCGGCCTATCAGCTGATTTTAAAAGCTATAAGATGAGAAAACCTACGCACCATTATAGTTTTTCAATATGGCTGTCAGATTGCTGAAGTTACTTCTAAAATTCTTTTATTCTCAACCAGGCACAGTGGCTCACACCTGTAATCCTAGCACGCTGGGAGACCGAGGCAGGTAGGTCATTTGAGCTCAGGGGTTCGAGACCAGCCCGAGCAAGAGTGAGACCCTGTCTCTACCACAAATAGAAAAAATTAGCCGGGCATGGTGGCCCGTGCCTGTAGTCCCAGCTACTCTAGAGGCCGAGGCAGGATTGTTTGAGCCCAGGAGTTTGAGGTTGCTGCGAGCTAGGCTGATGCCACGGCACTCTAGCCCGGGGAACAGAGTGAGACTCTGTCTCAAAAATAAAAGAAAAATAAAATTCTTTTATTCTCTTTTACATTTATTTATTTATTTATTTATTTTTGAGACAGAGTCTCGTTCTGTCGCCCTGGGTAGAGTGCAGTGGCATCATCATAGCTCACAGCAACCTCAAACTCCTGAGCTCAAGTGATCCTCCTGCCTCAGCCTCCTGAGCAGCCGGGAGTACAGGCACACAACACGATGCCGGGCTAATATTTTTTTCTATTTTTAGTAGAGATGGGGGTCTTGCTCTTGCTCAGGCTGGTCTAAGTAATCCTCCCGCCTTGGCCTCCCAGGGTGCTAGAATTATAGGCATGAGCCACTGCACCTGGCCTTATTCTCTTTTAGATATATTAAATGTGGATTTGGACCTTGTAACGCATTCTAAATACCTCATGATGTTTCTTTCCTTCTTACATTATAAAATAATCCTTTAAAGGGAATGAAAAATTAATGATTGTCACAAAGAGATTTTCCTTCCTCTTCTCAGTATATTCATATTCATTATTATATCTCATTTTCTTGATGTTCATTTCATTTGATAAATGTACTCCAGATCCCTTCATCTCTGCCACCAGAGATATCTTCTTTAGTTTGCATTGTCAAAATGCAAATTAAATATCAATTTTATCTATGATTGTAAGCAATGACCATTCTTAGAAGTTCTGGAACAAAGCCAACAGACTTTGAGAAGTTTATATTATTATAATTATTTACATCACTATGAAATATAAGGGACTTTTATCTATTTTGTTCACTGCTATATACCTGGTGCCCAGAATAGTGCTTGGTGGACACTCAATAAATATTTATTGAGTTGATGAATTAATGAACTTTTCCTTTTAATAATCCTAAAATACATTGGAAAATATTTAATGAAAGCAGTCAAAAGAGAGTTGGGTCTTTTCAAGTCTAACAAGGAGCAGGATGGTGGGATTATATAATTCAGAGTATTAACATCCATGAAAGCAGTCCTACCAGGTGAGAAGGCATTTAACCTCAGTTTAATGTCTCTAATTATTCATACCAGGAGAGAGAAGGAGGGATACAAACCGTGAGAACACAATCACTTGATAGTGTCTCAGACACGTGCCTCTGGTAAGCGATGACAACAACATTAGTATTGAAATAAGAATTTTCAAGTGTTCCTATAGACAGTCTTCTGGTCTTACAAGAAATTCGAGATGTGGTTTCTATTATTATTTCCAATTTACAAATGTGGAAATTGAGCATCAGAGAGGTGGGTAACCTAACCAAAGTCACGTAGCTGATGATTGGTAGAGCCAAGACCTGAAGATCTTTTTCAGTAAAGGTCATGTTGGATAAAGAAGTCACGCTTTTGCCCCACTGGCATTCAGCTACTCTCTGGTTCTCTTTCTCCCCCCATCCTTTTCTGCAGCCTATCTCCCTTTCATCTTGAGGTCATTGATTTGAGACCTTTCTTTTTTTCTATTAATAATATAGGTATTCAGTGCTTTAGCATTTCTTCTGGGCACTGCTGTAGGTGCATCCTACAAATTTTAACTTGTCATATTTTCATTTTTATGCAGTTAAAAAAGTTTTCTAATTTCTCCTTTCATATCGTCTTTGATCCATGTATTAGAGTTATGCTATTTAGGGATTTTCTAGAGATCTGTTATTGTTTTCTAATTTAATTCTGTTGTGGTTATAGGATACACTTTGCAGAATCTGAATCCTTTTACATTTATTGAGACATGCTTTACGGCCCAGAATATGGTCTATATTGGTAAATATTCCATGTGTACTTGAGAAGAATGTGTATTCTGCTCCTGGTGGATAGAATGTTTATAAATGTTAATTAGGTCATGTTAGTTGATAGTGTTCAAGTTTTCTATATACTTGAGGATTTTCTGTTTACTTGTTCTATTGATTATTGAGAAAGAGATGTTTAAATCTCCATCTGCAATTGTGGAATTATCTATTTCATCTTTCAGTTCTCTCAGTTTTTGTTTCATGTATTTTGAAACTCTATTGTTAAGTTTATAAACATTTATGATTGTTATATACTCTTCATGAATTGACTCCTTTATCATTATGAAATGACCCTCTGTATACCTGACATTATTCTTTGCTCCGAAATCTACTTTGATATTGATATAGCCACTCTAGCTATATTTGGACTAGTGTTAGCATGTTATGTGTTTTTCTATGCTTTTATTTTTAATCTATTTGCACATTTAAATTCAAAGTGGGGGCCGGGCGCTGTGGCTCACGCCTGTAATCCTAGCTCTTGGGAGGCCGAGGCGGGCGGATTGCTCAAGGTCAGGAGTTCAAAACCAGCCTGAGCGAGACCCCGTCTCTACTATAAATAGAAAGAAATTAATTGGCCAACTGATATATATATAAAAAATTAGCCGGGCATGGTGGCGCATGCCTGTAGTCCCAGCTACTTGGGAGGCTGAGACAGAAGGATCGCTTGAGCCCAGGAGTTTGAGGTTGCTGTGAGCTAGGCTGACGCCACGGCACTCACTCTAGCCTGGGCAACAAAGCAAGACTCTGTCTCAAAAAAAAAAAAAAAAAAAAAAAAAAAACAAAAAAAAAACAAAGTGGGGCCAGATGTGGTGGCTCACATCTGTAATCCTAGCACTCTGGGAGGCCGAGGTGGGAAGATTGCTCAAGGTGAGGAGTTCAAGACCAGCCTGAGCAAGAGTGAGACCCCCTTCTCTACTAAAAATAAAAAAGAAATTAGCCAGACAACTAAAAATAGAAAAAATTAGCCGGGCATGGTGGCACACGCCTGTAGTCCCAGCTACTCCAGAGGCTAACGCAGGATGATTGCTTGAGCCAAGGAGTTTGAAGTTGCTGTGAGCTAGGCTGATGCCACGATACTCTAGCCCTAGCAACAGAGGGAGAATCTGTCTCAAAAAAAAAAAAAAATTTGATGATGATCTCAAAAATTATTACAAGTTATATCTAGTTTGTATTTCATACTTTTAAAAGTTCTTTTGTATGTGTATGTGTATATTGTATATGTGTAAGTATATGCACATATATTATAAATAAAGGTATGCATATATATTGAAGAGTATAATCAAAAATCTTCTCACTCATGGAGCAAACAATAAACAAAGCATGGAGACCACAGCTTTAGGGGGAATATGAACAAGTGACCAGTATTTATTTCAGGTGAACAAAAATAAGGAATGAAGGGTGAGACGGAGTCTAGATATCACACAACTCTAATTGATTGACATACCTGGGATCACATGTGTGAATGATGTTCCCTAAAATTGTGTTAAACTATGGCTTATGCTAAAGGATCCATTTGGAGGAAAGAATAACAGAGCCATGTGTGAAAGAGACAGTGAGAGTCTGTTCCCAAGAGAACACAAGGCCAAGCAAGCTGTCCCAACACACATCATTGTCCATGAGTCTAGAAAGATTGCCCACTGTAAGGAAATATGTATACTGGGCAAAGCACTGAAGGGGAGAGTACAAGATAGAAAAGATCCAGAAATGGCATAGAAGTCCCTTTCATTCTGTGGCTGAATAGTAAGCAATGCATGCTTGGAGTTTAAATACATAGTGTGTCCAAAAATTCTGAAGGCAAAAGATTAAAGTACCACTCTGGAAAGGAGATATTTTATTAAAACTAATGCTTGCCAAACATGCTATTCAAATAATTCACTTGGATAACAAGTACATTCTGCTGAAGAATATTGATAATGATCATTTTAAAGACTAAATGTGTATGTGAACTGTCTGAAGATTACCTCACTCAGCATCAAGCTTCTTGAATTTATTTTGTGAACTTCCGAAAGCAATCTAAAGCCTACTATTTTCCAAGTTGTGGATTGAAAGTATGAATTTCCCTCAGCTCTTGTAGGGAAGCACTTTTGAATTCATTTCCCTGACATGAGATTGCTTTTCCCAAAGCAATTTTGGAGGAACATTAAGTGCTATAGAACTAGAATTGGAGAAATGGGCCTCACAAAATGTTTTTAATCAGAGCTATGTGGGAGCCCATTTAATCACTGTGTAATAGAAGATTTTAAAGGAACACCACTTTGTTTAAGAGACTTATTGACTAAGAAGTTAATTTAAAGTGGGTCCTCTTTCTCCCTCTCTTTTTTGGCTTTCCATTTTGGAAATGTTTGTGGCCAAAATTGACCTCAATATTTCTATTTGGTGGCTATTCTGCAGCCCATGGCTGCCACCCACCCACAGCATCTTCATCCTTTGAACTATAAATTGAAATTCACATGTTTTGGTTTTTGTCCTTGCAAGTTATAGTTGTCTCTGACAATTCCCTTTTCATTTGAGAAAAGCCAGAGTGGTGCTATGTATTTTCAGTCATATTCTCTCTGGTATCAAATGTCACAGCTGGGTTGCATGAGGGTTTATTTGTATTATAATAGCATTTCCTTTAGATCTCAAGGGGCCTCTATCTCTAAAATCACTTGTCTACAGGAACTTCAGGGTGAATAACTTGACCTTTTTAAAAGTAAACTTTCCAACCGGGTATCTCCCTCTGGATCTAGGTTCAGATGGTTGTGTGTGCACTTGAGCAGTGTGTATGACTTGAGCTTTTAGGTTAATGCGGATTCTGATTTTTCAAAGTGTTATAGTGTGTCTTTGATTTCCCAAACAGAGAGAGCTTTTGTTAATTGTGATGATGAGTAAACTATAAGTATTATGGCAGGATAATGTATTGAGATCATAATGTATGTTCTTCCTTCCTGCTTTTTCCTCCTTCATTCCAGAAAGTTAGTAAATATTTTTTGTGCATCTTCTCAGAGGAGGGTTTATATTAATATTTTACTTGTAGTCAGAAATAGGGTAACCAACTATTCCAGTTTACCCAGTTTAGGGGTGGAGTGGGGGACAATTCCTGGCACATGAGGCTTTCAGTACTAAAACCGTGAAAGTCCCAGGCAAGCCAGGACAAGCTGGGCACCATAGGCAGAAGTCATGTATAAAATGCCTCTTATCTTGGACTTTTTCCTAAACCTTGAGTTCATTCAAGAGAGGTACCCCTAAGGGCAAAAGGAGAGAGGGATACTACGTTTATGTAAATGTTCAACTGAAATATAACATACATATAAAAATGCACAAATCCTAAGTGTGCAGCTCTACAAATTTTCACCAAGTAAACACACACATTTAAGTAGTATCCAGATCAAGAAAGAATATTTTTGGAATCCCCAAAGCTCCCTTGTGTATCCTCTCAGCTACTACCCCCTCAAATAACAATTATCCTTCTTAAAACACTTTTCATTACTTTTGCCTATTTTAAAATGTGTTTAAGTGGAACCATACAATTTGTACTCTAATGTCTAGTTTCTTTCATTCAACATTATTTTGGGAGATTCATCCATGTCACTGTATGTCATTACGTTTGTTCATTCTTATTGCCATATAATATCCCATTATGTGACTATATCACTGTCTTAGTCCTTTTCTGCTACTATAACAGAATACTTCAGACTGGATAATTTATAAAGAAAGTAAGTCCTTTATAAGTTCCAGTGGCTGGAAGTCTGAGATCAAGGGGCCACTTCTAGTGAAGCCCTTCTTGCTGGGTCATAATGTGACAGAAGGTCAAACAGGCATGCAAGATGGAGAGAGGAAATTGGGCTGAACTGAATTTTTTTTTTTTTTTTTTTTTTTGAGACAGAGTCTCACTTTGTTGCCCAGACTAGAGTGAGTGCCATGGCGTCAGCCTAGCTCACAGCAACCTTAAACTCCTGGGCTCAAACAATCCTCCTGCCTCAGCCTCCCGAGTAGCTGGGACTACAGGCATGCGCCAACATACCCAGCTAATTTTTTCTATATATATTAGTTGGCCAATTAATTTCTTTCTATTTTTTATAGTAGAGATGGGGTCTCACTCTTGCTCAAGCTGGTTTCGAACTCCTGACCTCGAGCAATCCACCCACCTCGGCCTCCCAGAGTGCTAGGATTACAGGCATGAGCCACCACGCTTGGCCTGAACTTGATTTTATAACAATCCCAATCTCCTGAAAACTAACCCACTCCCATGATAAAGGCATTAATTTATTCACGAGGGCTCTGCCCTCATGATCTAATCACCTCTCAATGGTCCCACCCCTATTATAATGGTGATTTAAATTCAATATGAGTTTTGGAGGGGACATTCAAACCATAGCAACCACAATTTACTTATCCAGTAAATTTTGATGAACATTTGGATTATTTCCATTGTGGGGCTATTATGAACAGTGCAACTAGGAATATATTTGACGGTAAAGAAAGAAAAGGGGTAGGTATTTGACAGAATCTTAGGGAGGCAACAACAATCAAAGATGGCCAATGTGAGGTAGACATAGGGAGGCTAGATCCCCACCATGAGGGTTCTCATCTCTGTGAATTCTGTGACCCAGGAAGAGCACCAAAGCAGAGAATGTCTGTACATCTGGCAAATTCAGTCTTTGACAAGAGACCAATAAGCTATGATAAATGGAATGTTAGAGGCTACACACAGTTAGCCAACCTGTGAGGCTAAGGGCACAGTTTTCCAGACTTCCAAGTCTGCCCAAAACTTCTAACACCAACTTCAGGGGTTTCCCAAAACCACCCTTGGGTTCAATAATTCATCAAAAGACTCACAGAACTCACTGAAACCTATTATACTCATTGTTACATTTGTTATAAGAAAGAGATACAGGCCAGGCGCGGTGGCTCACGCCTGTAATCCTAGAACTTTGGGAGGCCGAGGCGGGAGGACTGCTCAAGGTCAGGAGTTCAAAACCAGCCTGAGCAAGAGCGAGACCCTGTCTCTACTATAAACAGAAAGAAATTAATTGGCCAACTAATATATATAGAAAAAATTAGCTGGGGATGGTGGCGTATGCCTATAGTCCCAGCTACTCGGGAGGCTGAGGCAGCAGGATTGCTTGAGCCCAGGAGTTTGAGGTTGCTGTGAGCTAGGCTGACGCCATGGCACTCACTCTAGGCTGGGCAACAAAGCGAGACTCTGTCTCAAAAAAAAAAAAAAAAGAAAGAAAAAGATACATTAAAATCAGCCAAAGATGCACAAGGCAGAGTGTGGGAGAGCTCCAAAGGGTTCCAAATATGAAGCTCCCATTGTCCTCAGGACACAGTACAGGAAATCAATGCATAACAGTATGCATAGGGTATTGCCAACAATATTTTCTGTGAATTGTCAACCCAAGATACTAGCCCGAGCTTTGGTATCCAGGGTTTTTATTAGGGCTTCATTTTGTAGGCATGCTTGGATTGTAGTTGAATTTAATCTCCACTCCCACCCATCACATGGTTGGTCTTTCTGATGTGTCCAGCCCCCACCAAAAGACTACCTAGTGTGACTTGCCCCACCTTGAGTCATCTCCTTAGCATAAACTATGGGGTATGGTTGACCATGAATAACAAAGATACTCCCATTACTCCAGAAATTCCAAAAATTTAAAGGTTAGTTCCAGGACCCAGCACAAAAGCCAGACTACTCTTTGGGCAAGGCCAAATTCCTTACTAGATAGGGCCCTTTCCCTCTTTTCTATAAGACTCCTGGATTCTTATGTAACAATGAGAGGAGAGCTGTTCCAATGATTGAGATTATCTTTCCAATGAGAATGGAGACTCAAAACAGAATTTAAGGCAATTTATAGAAATCAAAGCAATGCCATATTTCTTATATATGTGATGTAGCAGAATAGTATTTTGTAATGTAAATCAATGTGTTTTTCATTATTGGTAATTACTTTTTGCCCCCACAGCCCTTCCCTTATTAAAATGAGCAGAAAGAGAGAAAAGAGAATCATTTACTTTTGTGCTACAATAGGCTTTTGAAGCCCTTTTCAGAGCTGGTATTTGTGAGAGAAAAGGGGTTTGGGTTGCAAGAGCCAAGGCCCTGAAGGCTTCAGTTAGACACAGAAAGATCTGGAAAAAGACCAGATCAATCACAGCTGCCTAAAGCTATATAAAGTTTTCTCAGGACTAGCAGAGAGGAGACTCAGAGGGGAAAAAGAAAACTATAGATGTGTTCCTGAGAAGGAGCTCTGTTTTGTGCACTCTCTCCACTCCCACCTAGGCAAGGAGAATGAAAGGGCAGTGATACAGCCAAAAGTTGCTTGTAGCAGACACTCTCAGTGCCCTATCCATGATGGCCCTTTGATCTTCATCATTTCAGTGTGTTCTCTGTGACTTCCACTGGCCAGTACTTGCATCTCTGCATCTAATGGCCTTCTTATTTCCCCTATGACTACCCTGCTTGGTGTAGCAGGCCAGAAGTGCCGGAGAATCAACTCTCCGAGAGCAGCCATCAACCAAAAACTCTTATTATAATTATCCCCTATTATAAATTATCTCATTATAAATACCCCAGACCCTTCACCCCTTGGGTGAGATAATTCTGAGATGTGTGTTTTACACTTTTCCTCTTGAGTTGTCCCATGGAGTTAAGCTCCATGTGCCCACCATAGTAGTTGGCTTAATAATACATCTTATCTGCCTGGTTTTCCCTGAGTGGCTCTCCCCATCCCCACTCCCACACACAGGTGATTTCTGCATCTTCTGAAGGAACTATTTGAACTTGAACACTTACCTCAGAGTCTGCTTCTGGAAGTGCTCAAACTAAGGTACAACTCTTCCCAATGCTTGCAAAGAGGCAAAGGTTCCATTTTAATAGGCTCAAGAAGAATAAGGGAAAAGGGAGAAGATGGTTCCCCCTATAATGATTAGATTTCTCTGTGGTTCCCTGCAATGGATTCTCTGAGTAATAACATCTGCTAACAGTCAAGGCATAGAATGTCCTCATGTGTTTTGTAAATTTTTGCTGTGAGCTTATCTTCAGTAGGAATTAACTTCAATGTGAATTCTCCATGTGCCTTGGACTGAGAATGTGTCGCAATTGGATGCCTTAACATTTGCCTCTGCTCTGGTCTTGCAAATTTCAGAGAGTCAAGATCAGTTTTTAGTAAGTTGCTCAGCACAGGATATTCATACCCCAAGTTGTTACAAACTTCTACCCTCCCCCAGGCAGAGATCATGCTCAAAATTCCAATTTTTGCAGGTAGCTCTATTTCCATCAATGGCCCAGAGTGGGCACCCTGATTGTGTGCATTCAACTTTTACTAGTTGACAAACGACAGGGAAGCCCCTTCCTAGTGTCTTCCTTTATTTAGAGAGCTTAGGTCCAGTTTCCTAATTTGACTTGTTCCTTTAACCTGAATCCCAGTGCTATTCTTGTGGCAATAGCTTAGCCCATGAGGTTCGTGTCCGGGCCCAATACTCCAAAAGCTGCCTGGACTCTCTTCCTTCTCACTGCTTTGGCCCCTGGGGATTTACTTTTCAGGCTATGATTTAAAGGTATTTTTTTCATATCTTACCTAGCATTTCTATGAGTTAGAGAGTAAAAGGGACTTCAGCATCTTGCCAGGCAACAATAATTACAATCAATTGAGGCAATGTAAACTCTCAGTATGTCACCCTGCCCACAATGAAGACAATTTTTTTGCATTATACAGAATCCATTCTGGAAGAGGATCTTGGCTTTACTTTTATGCATCCCAAAGGCTTTCCAAAGCAAAAGAGCCCTCAAAGAAGAATTCAAGCTTCTATTTGTAGCACTTAAGCTTTGATTCAAGATTTCAAAAATCCAAGGAACAATTCTTGAGGCAGATCTCGTGGTCAATCTACCTGAGCTGTTGCTTTAGCCAGAAATCTTTGTAAGAGAAAAGCTCTTCCCCAAAACATGGCCCAAGGTGTAGGCCTAACCTTGACATGAGGATAGATTATAATATTTATCTCCCAATTCCAGAGAAATTAGCCTCAGGGGTTCACAGGTCTTTTTTTGTTCCAATATATATTGGCATGCCCATCTTGAAAGGTAATCAACAGGGAAAGACCAAGGACTTTGAAGTTAAGCATTATAATGCCAAAGAGTGATTATTAAAAGTTAAAAGCATGACTCTCATACAAATATAGAATGGACACATGTCAAAGATTTTATTCAGTTCATAAATGAGGAATCAGCAAGGTGGTAAGCCTGGTTCAAAGAGCATTTTGAGTACTGGCATATTTTGTAGTTCACCAAAAAGGAACTTTGAAATAAGTTTAGTAAGTTAGAGCCAAAGCTGGTTAATGTCAAAGGGGCAGTGAAACTGTAACTTTGGGGTTATATTTTCTACTGGACATAAAAATTAACAAATAATTGCAGAGTCTGAGCCCTTAGTTAATAGTAAAATGGCAAAGTTGCCCACAGATACATCCCCCTAGATAACTAAATAATGTTGGGTGATCCTGTCAACATCCCAGGGTGACAATGGGATGTTGTCATTACAACCCAAATTTCCCCTTTATTTCTCAAGTTTAAAAATTTTTTTATTATTTTAATGGTAGCTAGAACACATAGATATATAATATACTAGCTTTTGGGAAATTTCCTAAATTCTCTGGGACTCAAGTTTCTTCATCTGTAAAATTAGAGCAATACTATCTACCCTGACTGGTTATTTTTTTTCTCTTGCTCCCCAACTAATGGAGTCTAAGTAGGGATAACCCCTGGGTAGACAGATGATGGGGTTGGGTAACTTTTATACTCATGTCTGGGAGTAGAAACCTGAGAGTACTAGGGCATGGGTCAGGAAAAGGACCAGAGCCTGGGACACCATGTCTGGGGGATGGGAAGCCTAGAAAGAAAACCATGTGAAAAAAAGAGCAAACCCAAAGAGGAGTGTTTAAAAGGAGAAGAAACCTAGAGATGAAGCCAGCAACATGTGTCAGCCAAAGTCACCGACAAGTTTGGAGATCAAAAATAAAGAAGTAGGGGCTGGGTGCAGTGGCTCAACGCCTGTAATCCCAGCACTCTGGGAGGCCGAGGCGGCCAGATGGCTCAAGGTCAGGAGTTCGAAACCAGCCTGAGCAAGAGCGAGACCACCGTCTCTACTAAAAATACAAACAAATTAATTGGCCAACTAAAAGTACACAGAAAAAAATTAGCCAGGCATGGTGGCACATGTCTGTAGTCCCAGCTACTCGGGAGGCTGAGGCAGTAAGATCACTTAAGCCCAGGAGTATGAAGTTGTTGTGAGCTAGGCTGACACCACGACACTCTAGCCAGAGCGACAGAGTGAGACTCAGTCTCAAAAATAATAATAATAATAATAAAATAAAAATAAAGCAGTAGGATAAAGGAAATGAGAATGAATCTGAACCTGAGTCATGGAAGGTGGTAGATTTTGTATTATTCAGTTTTGTCAATTGTGTGGGATGGCCTATCCTTGGAGATTAAGGTTACCCATGGACAATGAATACTGTAAAGGTTAAAGATAATTTACATCAGGCATAGTGTTTATTCTCTAAAAATAGCAGATGCTTCATAAAAGGTAGTGATTATATTTTTTATCTACTTGTCTCTCAGTGGAGGTTGTAGACAGGCAGTTTTCCTTAAAAAGGAACTATGAGGCCACGTGCAGTGGCTCATGCCTATAACCCCAACACTTTGGGAGGCCAAGGTGGGCAGATCGCTCAAGGCCAGGAGTTTGAGACCAGCCTGGGCAACATAGAGAGACCTCATTTCTACAAAACATAGAAAAAATTAGCCGGGTGTGGTGGTGCATGCTTGTAGTCCTACCTAGTAGAGAGGTTGAAGCAGGAGGATCACTTGAGCCAAAAGGTTCAAGGCTGCAGTGAGCTATGATTGTGCCATTGCACTCCAGTCTGGGTGACAGAATGAGACTCTGTCTCTTAAAAAAAGAAAAAAAGGAATTGTGAGAATAAAAATCTCTATGACTTACTTATATGTTTAGTATAGAAGGTATTCATATTACTGATGAAAATGAGGGGGACATGTGTTGTTATTGCCTGGTGTTGTTAGAGCGGGAAACTGCAGTACCACAGAACAAAGAGACAGAGTCACTGAGGCTGAAATCATCAAAAGGAGTTTTAATGACTAGCTAGCGAGCGAGAGTCCGAGTCTCAGAGCGCCAACGCAGTGGCCTCTATTCTGACAAGGACCCCCCCTTGGGTTACAAGTATTCCTTAAGTAGTTTTTCCCCTCCCGCAGTCTTTTTCAGCAGTTTATTTTATCTCTTTTCTGGTTGGCTCTGGTTGGTTCCTCTTACCAGCTGATTGGTTCTGGCGTTAGGGCTTTTCCTCTGCATTTTATTTCAGCATTTTACTGCAGAGTCATCCGGTGTTTGGCCCCCTCCCCCGACCCGGGGCTTTTCAACCTCTTATCAGGAAATGACCTGCAGCGGTTACCGCCTTTTGAGGCCCAGCACCCGCTGAAGCCTGTCATGGCTTCACTTAAGCTATATATTGTAAGCAAGCAAGCTGAGGTGACAGAAGCTAAATAAGCTGTTAGCTTTGAGCTTTTCTTATAATTTCCATTTCTTACACTGTGGCAAACAAGGAGAAGTGCCACTTGTGTTGGCCTTCAGGAAAGAACTTGTGCATCAGCTGCAAGGAGTGCAGTTAGCTGACAGCCTCTAACTGCAGAGTCCTTAGGATCTGCCTCAGCACATGATTGTGAGGCCCTGCTCTTCCGTGAACAAGCATAATGTGGCTATGATGATGGGACTGTTTCTGCTGAACATAGGTGGCAATTTTCGTTCAGAGCTCTCCCCTGGGTTGGCTGAGACCCTCAGATCTGCATTTCAGTCTGAGGCTCTCTGCCTGATTTTCCTTCCTCTCCCAGTTTTTTCATAGGCGTCAGATCTGCACCATCGTTTGAAGCTTTCTCTGTGCATTCTGCTTCCTCCTGTTACAGCAAGTATTACAGAGGGTGGTTCCAAGGACGAACCAAGTGACACACGGAGAGTCAGAGAATCAAAGTTTATTCGTCGCCTGTCTCAGATGGGTCTCACCACCAAATTCTGAGCCCTGTCTGCCTGTTTTTTTTTTCCACTTTTATTAAGTCGGGGTGGCTTAAGGGGTGGGGGTCTCAGATGGCTAATGTAATAGGTTAGTTGGTGCGCCAGGTAATAGCTTTAGTGTTATGCTAATGTGCCAGGTAACAGGTTAGTATTATGCTGATGTGGGTCTTCTTGAGGGGTGGGGGTCTCAGGTGGCTGCTGCACCAAGTAATAGATGGGGATTTTCCTTATCTCTACGTCTTCATTTTTCCCCCGAGTGCTAAACCCCTCAGTAAACTTTCTGCACTCCTCTCTTTGCACTGTCATCATTTGCTCCCAGAGACCTGAACAGACTCTGTGAAGTGGTCAAAGAAAGCAGGAGAAAAGATGCAGAATGGTGACTGAGTCACTCGCCACCTGACCAGCAACAAGGGCTCCACCCTGGGTAGTATGATAGTCCCTGGCCTAATGTTGCAGTCTAATTGCTAAAACTTCCACTGGTGGTGATTAGGGAGAAGGTTCTGATGGAGGGGAGTGCTCAGGGTGGTGCAAGGAATTGAAAAGTCCATGGTGGTGGGAGGTGGGGGTGGAGGTGTGAATCCCAATGCATATAAACAATGGAATTGCCTGGTTGCTATTAAGTTTCAATGACACCCTACAGAGAAATAATGAAACACTGAGGCCAATTAATATACAATTGAAAAACAGGCATGAAGGACAGGTGTTTGGTAGTTTGCAAAGAGGCCCTTTTCCCAGCAGTGGGACACCTGAAAAAGCTGAGAACAAAACTCAAGATTTAATAGTTGTATTCATTGACCTTCAAAGATGATTGTGGGCTCAGCCAAAGCAGTTTATTAAGCCAAAGTCATAGCCCTGTTTGGGGCAACCTCGGACTCTGATACAAAGGATGGGGACATGTGGGAGGATGCTCTTTAAGATTTTGCTCCCCAGCATCCTTTGAACCCTGAGAAGCTTCAGAGTTGGCCTTCCCTTCCCTATTACAAGCTAGCATGCCAGCATGCTCTGTCCCACCCTTTAGTGTAAAAAGATACTGCAGTCTTCTTCCTCCTAAGGCAGTAGGGGCTGCCTTCAGCATCTGTCTCCACTTTAACTGCTGGTTGCCAGGCCAATAACTAGGATTATGTGGCAGCATCACTCAGTTGGGTCTGATAAGGGAAGAAAGGGACCATACCCCAAAGGAGCTACAAGACCTGTTGAACATTCACTGACAAGAGCTGGGAGAGTACCAATGGACTCAATTTATTTTATTTATTTATTTATTTTTTGAGATAGAGTCTCACTCTGTTGCCCAGGTCAGAGTGCCGTGGCATCAGCCTAGCTCACAGCAACCTCAAACTGTTCCAGCAGGTGTGAACAGCTCTTGGCCGAAGAAAAACCCAAATGGCACATGGAGAGTTGGAGAGTCAGTTTTATTTTGCTGTTTCGCCTGCAGGCTCAGAGAGGCATATCTGCCACCAAACCTTTTTCGTTTTCTTTTAGTTTTATACCTTTTTTGGGGTTACAGTTAGCCAATGGCAAGATTTCACAAAAGTCACATCATTTACATAGTAGTCAGCCAATCAGAAGTATGTCCCAAAAGTTACTTCATTTACATAGTAGTCAGCCAATCAGAAGTATGTCCCAAAAGTTACTTCATTTACATAGTAGTCAGCCAATCAGAAATATGTTCCAAAAGTTACTTCATTTACATAGTAGTCAGCCAATCAGAAGTATGTCCCAAAAGTTACTTCATTTACATAGTAGTCAGCCAATCAGAAATATGTTCCAAAAGTTACTTCATTTACATAGTAGTCAGCCAATCAGAAGTATGTCCTAAAAGTTACTTCATTTACATGGTAGTCAGCCAATCAGAAGTATGTCCCCAAATCGCCTCATCAGGTGTGAGTATTAGTAGCTGCTCAATTTAGGAGCGGGATAAGCGAAACAGGTGGGTTTTTGTGGAATGCCCTGACAAAACTCCTGAGCTCAGGTCATCCTCCTGCCTCAGCCTCCCGAGTAGCTGGGACTACAGGTATGCACCACCATGCCCGGCTAATATTTTCTATTTTTAGTAGGGATGGGGTCTCACTTTTGCTCAGGCTGGTCTCGAACTCCTGAGCTCAAGCAATCCTCCTGCCTTGGCCTTCCAGAGTGCTAGGATTGCAGGCTTCCAGAGTGCTAGGACTACAGGCATGAGTCACTGCACCCCGCCTCAATGGACTCAATTTTAAGGGTATTTGACCAATGGGGCTGAAAACTATGACTGGATAAGGGAGAGTTTATTGACCTGATGACAGTCTTTTGGGAGATCCTGGCAAGGACTTCATGGGGTGGGGCAAACTCACTGCTGGGTGGCTCAAGAGAAAGGGGTAGTTGAAGCTGAGCAAAATTGAAATGCCTAAATTGCCACAACAAATGGTAGAGCAAGGAATACAGAGTCTGAGAAGTGGGCAGACAGGCATACAAGGATCTACCAGTAGATTATGCCCCACAGAAAAGCCTAGAGGACGCATTATTCACCAAGGCCATTAGAGGTAAGCTGGTGAGATGGTCATTAGCATCACTGAGACATCAAGTGGTGGCTTCCTCTGCATGCAGGTTGGGCTTGCCAGAAGTGTCTGTCCCCAAGCTTGGTTTGTTGCTAGCAATGGGGATCATGGGACTCAAAAGCAATAGAGGCCAGGTGGTGGTGGCCTCAATCATCAGATGCCATGGGGGTACATGGTTCAAGTGGCTGCCAAGGGGCCTTAACTAGCAGAGAACTATAAAGATATTTGTTAAAACCTAGAGCTCCCTAGGGGCAAAACTGATGGGCATATAATCAGGGTGCTCCTTAGTCCAAAGGAAGCAAAAATGCATAGAAGGCTTAGGGTGTTGCACTAATAAAAAGTCCTGACACATTGCCCATTTCCTGCGTCTGAGCCAGTTTTCAGAACCAGAACCCATTGGCTGAAGAGATGGCCAGAGAGCCAGATCTCCAAGTCCCTAGGAAGAAGGACCCTGCGGCACTATGGCAATTATAGAACATGACAATTCCCTTCGTACTTTCCTAAAGGGACTGACTGTCATTAACTCAGGCGACTGTTACATTGGGGAAAGAGAAATATGTAGACAATTTGAAGACTATTGGACAAAGGATCTCAGCCGACATTGAAGTCTAGAGATCCAAAACATTATCAGGGCCCCCTGCTAGCATAGAGGTATATGGGGCCCAAAGTCTAGTTTACAGTGTTTCTAATGGTTTTATGGACTCATCTCGTGGTTATTTTGCTAGTTCCTGAACGTATAATTGGGATTAATGTACTCGGCAATTGATTTAACCCCCACATTGGGTGCTTGGCCTGTATAAGGCCAAGAGCTATTATAGTGGGGAAGGCCAAGTAGATGAAACACATTTCTCCCTCTATCACTTACCCTCCAGTCCCAAGCAACCAAGGTAGTAATGTAAAAACAATACTGCATCTCAGGGATGGCAAGTATTAGTGCTACCATTAAGGATCTAAAAGGATGTCATTAATCTTTTTATTTGGTAATCTAGCCCCTGCAGAAACTGGATGGATCCTGGGGAATGATCACATATTGCTGCAAGTAATAAGCCCATCCACAACTGCAATGCTAGACATAGTAACTATGTTATAGTAGATTAGCATGGCTTCAGGTACACTGTATGCAGCCATTGATTTGGCAAATGTGTTCTTTTCTATACTAGTCAAGAAAGAGGATCAGAAACAGTTCTCATTTACTTGGAATGGACAAAAACATGTAATCATAGTTTTGCCACAAAACTGTGTTTTTGCCTGTCCATAGTTTTGCCTGTCTTCTCTCATAACATAGTCTGAAGAGATGTGGGTAGTGAATATCACATTCACTGTGGCCAGTGTGACCATGCCACCACTGTGGTGTGAATATCACATTCACAGATGTGGCCACAGAATATCACATTCATCCACTATCTTAATGACATTATACTGATTGGGAAGGATGAGAAAAAGGTGGTCAGCAGGAACCTTATACTTCAGTAAATTTTTTTTTTTGCGGGGGACATAGTCTCACTCTGTTGCCCGGGCTAGAGTGCCATGGCATCAGCCTAGCTCACAGAAACCTCAAACTCCTGGGCTCAAGCAATCCTCCTGCCTCAGCCTGCCAAGTAGCTGGGACTACAGGCACTTGCCACCGTGCCCGGCTAATTTTTTCTATATATTTTTAGTTGTCTGGCTAATTTCTTTCTATTTTTAGTAGAGAAGGGGTCTCTCTCTTGCTCAGGCTGGTCTCGAACTCCTGATCTAGAGCAATCCTCCAGCCTCCCAGAGTTCTAGGATTACAGACGTGAGCCACCGCACCTGGCTCTTCAGTAAAAATTTTAAGGGTCCAGTGGTTGGGGCATGCTGAGACATTCTCTGTCAAGTAAAACTAATTGTTGAATCTTTTAGCCCTCCTACAAAGAAGGAATTACAATACCTGGTGACCTCTTTGGGTTCTGGAGGCAATACCTTCCATACCTAGGAATAGCATTCTAGGCATGTACCGGGTGACACAAAAGGCTGCCAACTTTGCATGGGTCTAGAGTAGGAAAGGGCTCTGCAGCACCTCCAAGCTGCAGTGCAATCAAATCTAGTGATGCAGTAGACTGGATAGTGTTGGGGGTGTCAGTGGTGGAAAACGATGTATGTGGAGTTTATGCCAAGTCCCAGTAGGAGAATTATAACTGACCTCTTTCATTCTGGAGTAGACTACTAGGCATTGATAGAGTTGGAATGGTTGACCATGGGTCACCAAATAACCATGTGTCAAGAATTGACTATCATGAGCTAGATTCTGTCAGATCCAAAAGTTATAATATTGGGTGGGCTTGGCAGCCATCTACCATAATCTGGAAATGGCACATCCAAAATCAAGCCCAACCAGGCCCAAAGGGCATGAGTAAGCTCTCTGAACAAGTAAGTCAGACCCCATATTAGCCATCATGGTTGCACCAGCACCCCTTCCTCAGCTCCTACCTATGAGCATATGTGGGTCTATACAAATGACCACCTAAAGGAGGAGGAAAATGTCTGAGTATAGTTTACATATGGACCAGCTCAATATATACTTGCAAGCTGAAAATGAATGTTGTTGCTTCATAGCCCTACTCAGGGGTGGCATTTAAAGACAGTTTGTGAAGGGAAATTATCTCAATAGATGGAACTTCAAGCAGTGCACCTGCCCTGTACTTTATGTAGCAGAAAAGAGGCACAATGTGAGAATATATATGGAGTCATGGGCTGTGGAGAATAGACTGGCCAGCTGGTAAGGAACCCAGAAAGGAAAAAAATTGGAATATTTGGGGTAAGGAAATCTGGGATAGAGGATTGTGGATGGACCTATGGGAATGGGCATAGAGATTGAATATTTTTGTATCATAGGTTGATGTCCATCAAAGAACAGATACCATGGAAGAGGCACTGAACAACCAAGTAGATAAAATAGCTGAACACATAAAACTAGCCATTCTTGGGCTGTCCAATTATATGAGCTAATAGGAAAAAGCTTTTGTTGCTTGAGCTAATTTGAGTTGACTTTCTATTACTTAGAATCAAGAGTCTTGATTAGCTCATGAATTGATAGTTTCCCTTAAAAGAAAGGAGTTGGCATGAAAACACCATCATACATTCATTGAGTACAGTAGTTTTTCTTTTCTTTTCTTTTCCTTTTTTTTTTTTTTTTTTTGAGACAGAGTCTCACTCTGTTGCCTGGGCTAGAGTGCTGTGACATCAGCCTAGCTCACAGCAACCTCGAACTCCTGGGCTCAAGCAATCCTTCTGCCTCAGCCTCCCAAGTAGCTGGGACTACAGGCACGAGCCACCATGCCTGGCTAATTTTTTTCTATATATTTTTTAGCTGGCCAATGAATTTCTTTCTATTTTTAGTAGAGATGGGGGGGGGGTCTCGCTCTTGCTCAGGCTGGTTTTGAACTCTTGACCTTGAGCGATCCTCCCGCCTCGGTCTCCCAGAGTGCTAGGATTACAGGCATGAGCCACCGTGCCCGGCCCAGGAGTTTTTCATGTTGCTGATTAAAAGTAGACTCATATGCTTAACCACTAACCTAGTGGAGGGTTGATTTTGATATTTAATCTGTATAGTAACCCATCTTGGCATGGAAGAAGCCAAAAGAGAGCTAAGATTTTCCATAGACAACTGTTCTGGGCCCCCAAATGAATACATATTCTATTCCATAAAGCCCCCCTCAATGACTTCTTACCTCCAATAATTTTAAAGCAGAGTTTATTACTGACCTATGATATGACATAGAAATAATTATAATAATGCATCCATGAGATACTTTAAGTAATACAGCTTTCTAGTGAACTCACAGAGGGGGTTCTCTGAAAAATTAAATATGTAGAATCATTGGATATGCATATTTTGATTTCCTGACATATACAACTCTTAGATATGCATATGCAAATTTCAATTAATGATTGAGAGTTTGTGGCAGAGATTACTAATAGTGTTGCCACAATATTTGCTCTCCAATTGTTCCTTAGTAATATAACCCACTATTTTTATTAATATCTGGTTACAGAGCTTTTCAGATAAAGTCTACATTTCCCAGTCTCCCTTGTAACTAGCTTGGATAAGGTGACTAATAACCACCGTATTCGCTCTGGACTTCTACTTCAAATCATGTAGCCATAGAGTTTTAAGGACACGGAGGTGGATGACTTGTTTTTTTAGTTTTAAGTGCCTGGGCCATTAAGCAACATCTCCAGATATGATCCCCAGGACTGTGATGCAGATGCAATAAGCCCTTAGCACTTTGGGTGTCAAAAGGCAGTTTTCTCATTGTGCAAATGTCCTAGAGTACACTTACACAAACCTAGATGGTATAGCCTATGATTCCTAGGCTACAAACCCATACAGCATATTATTGTACTGAATACTCGAGGCCAGGCATCCTCAAACTATGGCCCATGGGCCACGTGTGGCCCGCCAAGGACATTTATCTGGCCCGCCAGGTGTTTTTGCCACCGCTGCCTGTCCTGCTTAGCAGCCTATGCGTCCTGGGCCCACAGTGCGCATGTGTGGAATGTGCGCGGAAGTCTCCAACAGCCCTCCAGCTGACTAAGGGAACTGCTCCCTACCCGCCAGCCCTCCCAGGTGCTGCTGGCACGGTGATCCCAGGAGAACAGTGCAGACCCTGAGGCTGAGAGACATAGACCCAGCTTGGGCTCCCTGTGGGTGAATTGGGACTGGCACTCCTCTCTCTGGTGGGGATATAGTTCAAACTCTGGGACCTAGAGATCAGACCTGCAGACCAGATCCCGTGCACCGAGGTCTCACATTGCCCAGGGCACAGAAGGGATACACCTGAACAGCCTACTGAGGTGTGTGTGCCTTCAGGGGCAGATCAGCGTCCTAGATGGCAACCCTCCTCCCAAAAGAAGGCCGTATGCCCAGCCCAGGTGGCGTTCCTGCTCAGGGAACCTCCCCGCTGGCATCACAGTCCGGGGAGGCCTGGTGGCGTGTGGTCTGGCCTGCTGGCAGGGTCTGAGGGACAGTGAACTGGCCCCCTGTTTAAAAAGTTTGAGGACCCCTGCTTTAGGAAATGGTAATACAACAGTAAGTATTCATGTATCTAAACATATCTAAACATAAAAAACGTACTGTAAAAATATGTTATAACAGATAAAAAATGATGCACTTGTATCGGGCACTTATAGTGAATGTAGCTTGCAGGACTGGAAGTTGCTTTCTTCAACAATAAATTAACCTTAGCTTACTATAACTTTATAAACTTTTTATTTTTTTAAACTTTTTGACTTTTTTGTAATAACACTTAGCTTAAAACAAAAACACATTGTACAGTTGTACAAAAATATTTTCTTTCTTTATGTCCTTATTCTATAAGCTTTTATTGATTTTTGATTTTTTTTTACTTTTTAAGCTTTTTTGTTAAAAAGTAAGACACAAGCACGCACATCAGCCTAGGCCTACACAGGGTCAGGATCATCAATATCACTGTCTTCCACCTCAACATCTTGTTTCACTGGAAGGTCTTCAGGAGCAATAACACACATGGAACTGTCATCTCCTATGACAACAATGCCTTCTTCTTGAATATCTTCTGAAGGACCTGCCTGACGCTGTTTTACAGTTAACTTTTTGTTACATGTAAGTATAAAGAACTGTAAAATAATGATAAAAGTATAGTAAATACAGAACCCAGTGACATAGTCATTTATTACCATTATTATACCGTGCATAATTGTATGTGCTATACTTTTATAAACTGGCAGTGCAATAGACTTGTTTACACTAGCATCACCACAAACACAAGACACGTGATGTGCTACAATGTTACTATGTGATTAGGTGATAGGAATTTTTTAGCTTCATTATAATCTTATGAGATCACCACAGTATCATTGATAGAAATATTGCATGTATATACATGGATATGTATTCTCTCCTTCTTCTTTATTAATAAAACCTACAAATTATACTGAGGCATATGGTTACCTGAAATAAAGACTGCATTTCTCAGCCTTATTTGCGATTAGGTGAACTTTTGACTAAATTCTGGTCAATGGACTACAAGTTTAAGTGTCACTACAAAGGGAAGAGTAAATACTTCCAATTCTTCTTCTGACCGGGAAGTGGATGACTGAAGACTGAAGCTCAAGCAGCCATCTTGAACCATGATGTGGTAGCCATGTTTTAAGGCTAGTCAAACAACAAGGTAGGCAGAGAGCGCTGGTCCCTGATAATAGCCTCCCTACCAGCTCAAAATTGTTTAGGACTCCACTTATATGAAAGAAAAATGAACTTCAATTGGATTTAAGCTATTAAAATATGTTATTTTGGGTTTCTGTCACTCATAGCCAATCCTAATCATGATACAGGATTATTAGCCTAAAATAATGGTGGCATTTGAAAGT
Organism: Microcebus murinus; assembly: GCF_040939455.1. Classification (NCBI taxonomy): domain Eukaryota; kingdom Metazoa; phylum Chordata; class Mammalia; order Primates; family Cheirogaleidae; genus Microcebus; species Microcebus murinus. The sequence continues at coordinate 105,419,440 of NC_134136.1, forward strand.
ACGTGATGATAATTAGATAATAGAACTGCCTATCAATATTGCTACCAGTTCATGTCAATAAAGAAACACTGTTTTTTTATTCTACAATAGGAGTTAAAGTGAGAGGGTATGATCCTGAGTTATCTAAAACAGGTTTGCAAATAGTCAAAATATAAGGGAAAGGGGTTAGAACAAAGCCCGATATTATACCACTTAAAATCATCAATGGGCTGATCACAGTCATGTGTGCCTGTAGTCCCAGCTACTTGGGAAGCTGGGACGGGAGGATCACTTGAGGCCAGAAGTTTGAGGACAGCCTGGGCACCACAGAGAGAGCCCATCTCTTAAATGAATGAATGAATGAATAAATAAATAAATAAATAAGTAAAATCAATGACTTATCTATCAGGAAGCCATTAGGACAGACCCTAATTCTCACAATAATGCTGAGGCTGGTGCCCCGTAAATATGAATAATGTGGGGTCCATATTGAAATCACAGAGTTGCTATTCATTTCTGACAGTGAATGGTTAAGGAGCAGTCAATTAAATTAAATCTGCAATTGCCTTGTGTTTCTTAGCAGATTATCACCAAAAGCTATAAAAGAGTATATTAACGGCTATTCATGCCCATGTAAAATATTGTCTAAACAATCTCATACATAAAGTTTGTCATGTAGAAACAGATACTGAATTTAAATTGAGTGATCAGCAGACCAATATAGATCTGTAGTTTGGGGTGGATTAGGGGATTGCCCATGAAAATAATTTGACACTACATTAAAGCCTTATCAGAAATGCAATTTAAGTCGGGGCACACTGGCTTATGTCTGTAATCCCAAAACTTTGGGAAGCTGTAGGCTAGAGGATTGCTTGAGGCCAGGAGTTCAAGACCAGTCTGAACAAGAGTAAGATCCCATCTCTATAAAAAATAGAAAAATTAGCCAGGTGTGGTGGTGTATGCTTCTATTCCTAGCTACTCAGGAGGCTGAGGCAAGAGAATCACTTGAGCCCAGTGGTTTGAGGTTGCAGTGAGCTATGATGATGCCACTGCACTCTAGCCCAGGTGACAGAGTGATACCTTGTCTCAAGAAAAAAAATAAAAGAAAAGAAATGCAAGTTAAGAGGGCTTAATAAAATTATAAGCAGTTTCCTTGGATAATAAAATCTGAATAAAGGAAGTTTCTTTGGTGTCAGGTGAATCTGAGCATGTTTCTTTAACCTCATTTACCAGATTCAAACTATGGATTTATAATGTCCTCTAAACCAGCGGTTCCCAACTTTTTTGACACCAGGGACTGGTTTCCTGAAAGACAGTTTTTCTATGGCCTGGGGCATTGCCCACTCGGCTCCACCTCAAATCACCAGGCGTTGGATTCTTACGTGGAGCGTGCAACCTGCATCCCTCACATTTGCAGTTTGCAGTGGTGCTCGAGCTCCTCTGAGGGTCTGATGTCACCGCTGATCTGACAGGGCGGGGGGTGCGGGGCTTGACAGTGATGCTAGTGACAGGGAGCAGCTGTAGGTGCAGGTGGGGCTTTGCTTCTTTGCACACTGTTCTGCTGCTGTGTGGCTTCAGGGTTGGGGACCACTGCTCTAAACTATATTCAATAGTGCTGACAGAGGCCTAACCTAGGGAAATCATGTAATATGACATGGATGTATTATACTTATGCATTTTTTTACTTAATGCATTTTTATCGTTATTATTATTACTTTAGTTAAGCATTTCTTACACGATAAGAAGTTTGTAATAAGGGCTAACTTTATTTATTTATTTGAGACAGAGTCTCACTCTTGCCCGGGCTAGAGTGCCATGGCATCAGCCTAGCTCACAGCAACCTCAAACTCCTGGGCTCAAGCGATCCTTCTGCCTCAGTCTCCCCAGTAGCTGGGACTACAGGCATGCGCCACCATGCCCGGCTAATTTTTTTCTATAAATGTCAGTTGGCCAATTAATTTCTTTCTATTTATAGTAGAGATGGGGGTCTCGCTCTTGCTCAGGCTGGTTTCGAACTCCTGACCTTGAGCCATCCACCCGCCTTGGCCTCCCAGAGTGCTAGGATTACAGGCCTGAGCCACGGTGCCCGGCCCAAGGGTTAACTTTAATAACCTCCTCCGAGGTGACCTCTTCTGTATGTCTTTTCACATGGCACCACATGAGCCTCATTAATGTTGTGTTTTGTTTTGTTGCATCCCAACCAGACTTGTCAAACCAGAAACTGGAAGGGCGAGGCCCACATTTACCCAAACCTGGAACATGATTTTAATTGTCAACGGTCTGTTAGAAATGAAAGGGGAAGCTCCTCTCTCCAGGCACCAGGGCAATTTCAACAACAGCAGGAAGTTGCCAGTGGAATTCACAAAAACATTTGCTCTGGATTATTTTTCTCAACTTTTTAATATCCCCATCCTATTAGAGTAATTAGACTTCAGGACAAGTTAAGTCACCAGTTGAAGTGAAGGAAAAGTGTGCCCTTTTCTGCAGAGTTTAAAATATCTATAATAAAATGTGTAGCAGTGGCCTTAAGGGTATAGATAATATTTTCCCAAGATTTGTCACATTTCCTACCAATCATTGATATGCAAATTATAATTGTTGGCAGTTTGAGAAATTTTGCATTTAAGCAAATACAGCTCTCTTAGGACAACTGCTTATGTAGAACCAGGCTTGGCTGGCTCCTGTCAATTGAGATGTTTAGGTTTTCAAACATTATTAAAACCGATAAAGACTGAAATAGAAAAAACCCACAATCTTGAAGACATTTAAAAGTGTAAAATGGAATATATTTTTGTGAAGGGCAACTTGATGGCATGTATCAAAGCTTTAAAAAGTACATTTCTTTTATTCAGGCATCTTCACTTTGTGGAATTTGTTGTACAAATACAATTACATAATTGAACAAAAACATCTATAAAATAATCTTTATTGTAGTTTTCATTATGATAATGAAATATTGGAAACAATGAAATATATGATAATATACAAATAGTTAAAACATATGGTATAAATTCATAATAAAATATTATTATTATTATTATTATTATTTGAGACAGAGTCTCACTCTGTTGCCCTGGTTAGAGTACCATGGTATCAGCCTAGCTCACAGGAACCTCAAACTCTTGGTCTCAAGCGATCCTCCTGCCTCAGCCTCCCGAGTAGCTGGGACAACAGGCATGCGCCAAATTATCTGGCTAATTTTTTATATATATTTTTAGTTGTCCAGCTAGTTTCTTTCTATTTTTAGTAGATATGGGGTCTCACTCTTACTCAGGCTGGTCTTGAACTCCTGACCTTGAGCGATCCTCCTGCCTCAACCTCCCAGAGTGCTAGGATTACAGACGTGAGCCACTGCACTCGGCCTATTATTATTATTTTTGAGACAGTCTTGCTCTGTCATTTGGGCTAGAGTACAGTGGCATGAGTGCAGTGTACTGTAGCTCACTGCAACCTCAAATTCCAGGGCTCAAGTGATCCTCTTGGCTCAGCCTCCTGAGTAGCTGGGGCTACAGGTAAGTGCCACCGTACACGGCTAATTTTTTTTTTTTTTTTAATTTTTTGTAGAGGCACAGTCTCACCATCTTGCCCAGGCTGGTCTTGAACTCCTGGCCTCAAGCAATCCTCCAGCCTTGGCCTCCCAAAGTGCTAGGATTACAGGCATTGGCCACCTATCCTGGACTCATAATAAAATATTATAAGCCATTGAAACATTTTAAATATATGGTCATTAATATAAGAGGTATTCATTATATCATTTATAAAAATATGATGTAACAGTTTGTTATGAATATTCTGAGCTCAAATGAGCAAATTTAAAACATAACCTTAAATATTTGCATAAACATATGCATAAAAATGTCTGGAAACTTATAGTAGGAAATATTAACTGATTATTGCTAGGTGCTAGAAATATTTTATTGTAAAATATTGCAAACATACAAAGTTATGAAAAATAAAATGACAAATACTTGTGTACCTAACACGTGACTTTATCAAATGTTAACATTTTGCCAGATGTGCTTTAGATATGTTTTAACTAATGAAACATTTTAGAGACAGACAAAGCCCTGTGTATCGACCCCTCTCCAACCTATTCCTTTCTTTCCCTCCTAAAATTCACCACTCTCCTGAACTTGCCAAAATGTTAGATTTGCTGAAATTATATATTTAACATATATAAAATAATATCACCCCATACATTTATGTACATAAATAATACATGTATGATATATAATATTTATATAATATTTGATATTTCTTTTTTATTTTTTGATGCTATTACTACTGTAATTATTTGATATTTCTTACATTTTTTAAACTGTATGGATATATTATTATAAAGTACAGGTCCTGCAACTTCCTTTTTTCTTCCTTTTTTCTATTAATATTGTGATTTTAAGATTTATATACATATATGTATATACATATGTATATAGCTTTGGGCCACTTAAGCAGTTAAATTGCATTCTATTTTTTTGATGTACCATAAATTATTTATTCATTCAACTATTGATGCCACTGTAATGTGAATGAGACTGATGTGTCACTTCTGATATGAGGTAGTTGAGAGCCGGGTTGTGTGTCTTATCCACACACTATATTTCCTCATCTCCTGGCCAGATGCAGTGGTTCCAATCGAAGACCACAAAGATCACTGAGAAACTAAAAAGAGGCTGGATCTTTGGAATGCCATATAGAAGGCTTTTCTTAAATACCCAACAGCTCTGTGACATGAACAAGAAATACACCTTTTATTTTGTTAAACCATTGAGATTTGAGAGTTATCTGGTACAGCATCTAGTTTAACTTACCTTGAGCAGGAGAGTAGGTAATTAAGATTTTCTTTCAATTTTTCATGTTTTGCAGTTTCACCACAATATATCTGATTGTGGATTTATCTTTATTGTGCTTGGTGTTCAGGGTGCATTTTTTTTTAAGGAAGACTCAATTCTTTAATATCAGAAAAATTTCAAATACTATTTCTTCAAGTATTGCTCATTTTGCTATTTCCTTTTTTTTCTTCTTCTGTAACCCTATCAGACATGTTATATAGTTTCTCAATGTGTTTTCCATGTCTCTTATCTTCTGATACCTTTTTTTATTACATAACGTAAAATTTACCCTTCTAACTACTTTTAAGTGTACAATTCAGTGGCAGTGAGTACATTCACAATGTTGTGCAGCTATCACCATTATCCATTTCCAGAACTTTTTCATCATCCCATGTAGAAAGCTCTATACCCATTAAACAATGACTCCTCATTCCCCTACCTTGCTTACTTAGGGTGGGAATAGCCTTTACTCTAGGGCTAAACTGTCTTATAAAAAGTGATCCTCTGAGTTTCTCACTGAAGGCCTGGATGTTCAGCATGAAATTTCTCCTCTGGTCACAAATCAAGCATCTCACAGTCCTGTGTGATCTCTGGGAATTGTTCAGAGTATAGCTCCAATTTCTCTTTTTGCCCAACATCAAGTATTTTCACCCTATGCATATGCAGCTTAGTATTCAACAAAAGACTGCAGGGGACCTCAATGGTTATTTTTGGAGCTATTTCTCTGCACGTCTACCTCCTCCCTGGTACTTTACTCTACAAATTCTGACCATCTAAGTCTTCCTGAACAGTGAGATCTCTCTCTTCAATTTAGCAGCAACTCCTTGCTTTGCTTGGGATTCCACATCATGCTCTGGAAATTGCCTCTAGGCAGAAAACTGGGGTGATTGCATAACTCATCTCATTTGTTTTCCTTATGTCCTTATGGTCCTGCCCTGCCCATTGTCCATTGTCCAAAAATTGTTGTCTCATATATTTTGACCAGTTTTGTAGTTATTTATGGTGGGAGGGTATGTTAAGCCCCAGTTACTCCACTATGGCTGAAAGTAGAAATCTCAGTTTTTGAGTTGTAAAGTCACTTTTCCTCCAGAAGAGCTTGGATATAAAGAAAAACATTTTTTCACTAATTCAGGTGTGGTGTCTACCTGGACAAAATCATGAGAGCGGGGTTTAACTGTGGCTCTCCTGAGTTATTGAGAAAGATAAGCTTGGAGAAATTAAATTTGGAAATGATAATAGCTTTCTTTGGAGACCCTGGAACAGTTCCAGGAGCCATTAGGGAAGAGAAAGTATCTAATATAATAGTTGCCATTGATATTCTGCCTCATATCATTTTGGCTTGCCTGAGTCATTTGAAGCTAGGGACACTCCCAGCAAGCTAGAAGCTTCTCACTGCAAAGTATCTGTGTATCTCTACTCTTGTGCCAAGGCCTTTCTCTGGCACTGCAAAAGCTTGCTCAGCTTCATATAGGCACAACCTGTGCAGGGCAGTTTTTGGCCCTGGGAGCAACGCTCAACCAAGGGAAGAGAGGATTTGCTAGATAAATTCCTCAGTGTCCTCGGCCTCTACTGGGACAATTTTGAGGGATGTTCCGTACATATCTCAGATGATTTTCAGCAGGATTGAGCCCTAATTGGCTACAATGAAAACTTTATTATGAACACATCCTTTGTAGGCTTTTTTTCCTTCTTTTTCTTACTTTCCCCAATTCCTCACATGTGCTTCCTGGGACCACCTTCCAAATAAACCACGTGCATCAAAACTCTGTCTTAGGGCCTGCTTTTAAGAAAACCCAAGCTAAGACATCTAATTTGCCTTGTTTATGGTTTATCTAATTAGGCTCCTACAATGTTGGACCCCCTCCAAAGACTATGCTTCTCGCCTATAATTACAAAAGTAAATGCCAGAAGTAAATTTATGGGTATAAAGACATGTTTTTTCTTACCCATTCAGTGGGTCTTTTCTTCTATCTAGATCGCAAATGCGTGGGCCATATCTATGGTTGATGGAATTAAACCTAAGCTCAGGTAGGATGGCAAGAAAGGGAAGACAAGGTTTGAGTTTGGTTGCATATTTCAGAAAACTATTCAAAATGGCTTAATCGGAAAGGAGCATTTATTGGTTCACAGAGTTCCAGGATACACTTGGGTCTCAGGAATATTCAAAACCAGGGATGTGATTGCCAATATTTATTTTTTTCTCCTTGAATCTCATTTTTGGTCTCTCATTGCAGATCAACATTCTTCTCTTCTTTTTTCTCATCTTAATGGCTAGCATTTATTAAGCTTCTTAGTATTTTATTTCTTGGTCCAGTAGCCTTATGAGTTAGGTGTTTTAGTTATCGCAATATTTCATCAGTGTGATTGATCATGAGCAAGCCACTTAAATTCTTTGGGCCTTGGTTTTCTCATTTATAAAATGGAAATAATTAGAGTACCTTCCTCATGGCATTGTTGTGGTGATTAAATCAGATAATATAAGTACAAGATCTATCACTGTGTCTTGCCCACTATAAGTAATCAATAATATTAGCTATTTTATTATTATTACAGGGTAATAACCAGAGTTAAACAGGCAACAAGCCCTTCTCCCTTCTATATACTCTCTTTATGGTAACACTTTTTCCTTTAAGACTGCGTCTAATTTTTAAAAAGCAGATTATATCAGGGTAAAATTGTTTAAAATAGAAGAAGGAAGCATAAAATATCATGTGTTGTGGTCCAACTGCCCTAGGGAGGGCTAGATGCATGATCAAGAGTGAAAAAGGATTATAAAAATGTCCCCTGACTCGTAGAATTCTCTGATACTTCTTGGGAACTTATTTCTGATTTCAAGTTGAATGTTGCATATTTTTCTCTTCATTTTAATTCTAGACCATTGACTGCTTGGGAAGACTATGACCTGAATATGTTAATGTGTGGTCAATGTTTTTTGAGGGAGTCATCTTATCATTAATTGCATGTGACACAAGGAGCAAGAAAAATGAAGCCTAAAACTAGTTTTGATGCCTAGAAGAAAAATCAACTGCTATTATAGCTAATGCAAATTTTTGCAAAAGGGAATCATGCCCTAGAGAGATAAGGTATTTTGGTAAAGAATATCATGTCCAAGAAACGTTATAAATTTAGATTTTAGGATCATCAATTGTGGACTGCTTTGTTTTTCCTTTTTTTCCCTGAAAGTCTGAAGAAATATTAAGTGTGAACTAAGCAGGTATTATCCATTATGAAGACATTAGTTGAAATGCCACCTTATATTTTTAAAGAACTTCAGAATTTTCAGAGAGCATTTTTTTTCACTTAACTCCCTTTACAAACTCCTATGTGAAGTAGAACATGAGATTTATACATAAATAACAAAGAATGTACAATGATGTAAAAGTCATTTCTGCCCCAGACTAGGTGATGACTCCATTAGGGTGAGGAAGGGTTCAGATTTGAAGAGGAAAATGAGAGAATTGGAGGTCAGTGAATGTCTTTCAGGGTACTGGGACCTGGCCCCCATTCTCTGGGATGGGTTTGGAGTGGGAAGGGATGATGCAAGCCTAAGATGGGTATTAGGGAACCTGAGAGTGGAAGGAATTGTGCCACACATCTCAAATGTAGCCAGGAGACTGCAAGCTGCTAAGAGAAGCCTCTCATTTAGCAAGGCACCAGAACAGAGAACACAGGGCAAAAGAGGTCCTCAAGCATGTGTATCTGATGTCAGTCTCGCAGGGGCCCATGTGCATTGGCCTGGTGTGGAGAAAGCAACAGCTGAATGTTCCTCAACCTTTTAAGAGTCTGAGAGAGAGTGAGCCAGTCAACCTGAGGGTGCCTCAGTGACGATGGAGAAGAATCAGAGGTGTGTCCTGGTGACCACAGGCCATGATGGCATGATGGGTTTTTGGACTTCAGCAACGAATACCCCCAGAACTCAATAACAAAGACCAGATAAGCAAGTTAAATTCCACTAAATTCTAGTAAAAGACAGGACTTTTGTATTTAGAAACCTTCTCCATACTGAAGCCCGATCTGTAGTAAGCCATCCAGAAAGAAACTAGCTCATTCCTGGGATAGAAGGGGTGGGGAATACTAAGTTAGTTAAAAGATTCTGAGTTTCAAGCTGGAAATGGCCGAATTACCTTGAATTAGAAAGATTAAGTTTGATACTGCTGATTACCTCGGGGGCTCAATAGCTAAATTAAATATAATTAAAGAAAAAAGAGGAAAGTTACACTTTGTAAAGTTATTTCAAAGTTTAATTATTTTAAGTAGAATATATTTAAAGCACATTACTTAAAAGATTTCTATGGTGATTACTCTAAACAATGAAAACTTTTCTCATAATTAATTTTCAAGTTTTCTAATTTCCAGTGAAGTCTTTGAATATCACGTTTGACGTTGCATTTTTACATACTCACATTTTGGGATTGTGAATTTAATACCTACTACCTTTGTGCAGATAAGTTGCACATTTCCCTATCTCATAGACAAAGTCTTTTGCTGTTGGAAGAATTTCAGGCAAGGTAAACTATGAGATAATAAGAGGGGGAGAGAGAGATGGGAGAGAGAGAAAGAGAGTTAGTTTCTGGGGTCTCTAAAATTAGCTCCATCCCTGGTAGTCTCAATATCTGAACCAATATATTTATTTATTTTTCTTTTAGCTCATTTGTTCTGGTTCCTGTCACCTGCCATTGAGATTACTGACTAATAAAAAAAACCTAACAAAACACACAAGTCTGATATGGTGAAAATCACAACATTTTACATTGTATTCTAGCAGAAGACCTGAATAATGGAGAGATATAACAAGTGGATATCCGGCCGGGCGCGGTGGCTCACGCCTGTAATCCTAGCTCTTGGGAGGCCGAGGCGGGCGGATTGCTCAAGGTCAGGAGTTCAAAAAAACCAGCCTGAGCAAGAGCGAGACCCCGTCTCTACTATAAATAGAAATTAATTGGCCAACTGATATATATATATAAAAAATTAGCCGGGCATGGTGGCGCATGCCTGTAGTCCCAGCTACCCGGGAGGCTGAGGCAGAAGGATCACTCGAGCCCAGGAGTTTGAGGTTGCTGTGAGCTAGGCTGACGCCACGGCACTCACTCTAGCCTGGGCAACAAAGCGAGACTCTGTCTCAAAAAAAAAAAAAAAAAAACAAGTGGATATCTAAGAAGACACTATCTATTTGAGAGGGATCCCTTATTTTGTGTAGCATTGGCAGAAGCATTGTGGAAAATAAAGAAAGGTGACTATAGTTAACAATATTGTGCATTTAAAAATAGCTAGAAGAGAGGATTTTGTATGTTTTCATGACAAAGAAATGATAAATGTTTCAGATGATGGATATGCTAAATACCCTGATATGACCATTACACAATGTACACATGTATCAAAACATCATGTTGTACTCCATAAATATGTATGATTATTACATGTCAATCATAAATAAAAAAATGCATTTACAAAAATAAAGAAAATAAAGGAGGGAAATCCTCCCCCTTCCTGCCATCAAAAAAGGGAATGAGCAAGCTAATGACAAGGGTTCAGCCAATGAGTGCTACACTTCTTGAATCTTGGATCGATGTCAAGATTTAAGGAAGTTTAGAAATTATTCATAGCTATGGTGGTCATAAGAATCCAGCACCAGTGGTGTACAGTGCCAGGGCCAGCATCTACATGCTAACTATGGTGGACACACTCTTGAATAATCTGTGACTTGCTCCTAACCAATAGAATACGGCAAATGTGATGAGATTCCTTTGATTATGTTACATCATATAAAACTCTGTCTCAGCAGACTGGAGAAACAGATTCTCCTGCTGCCTGGAAGAAGTAAGCTTCTTCTGCTATATCATGAGAGGGCCACATGGAAAAAAATTGTGGGCAACTTCTAGGAGGTGAGAGCAACCCCTGGCCAATAGCTAGCAAGAAAGAGGGGACCTCAGTTCTACAACCACAAGCCCCTGAGTTGTGTTAGCAACCATGTAAATTTGAACAAGGACCCAGAGATCCAGAGGAGACCACAACCCTGTCTGGCATCTTGATTGAAGTCTTGTGAGAACATGAGCAGAGGACCCAATTATGCCATGCCCAGTCTCCTGACCCACAGAAACCATGAAATAATAAATGTAGGTTGTTGTAAGCTGCTATACTTGGGATAATTCGTTACACAGCAATAGAAAACTAACATGCTAACCATACTCTGCCTGTACCAGATAATGTCCAGCTCTCTCAGCAGTTCTTGTTTTCTCTTGTGAATTGCTGGGGTTAAAACCCTGCAAATGACATTCCCCAAACTTCCTTACTATTTGTTTTTATTTGTTTTTTTTTTTTTTTGTTTTTTTTTTGAGACAGAGTCTCATTTTGTTGCCCAGGCTAGAGTGAGTGCCGTGGCGTTAGCCTAGCTCACAGCAACCTCAATCTCCTGGGCTCAAGCAGTCCTGCTGCCTCAGCCTCCCAAGTAGCTGGGACTACAGGCATGTGCCACCATGCCCGGCTAATTTTTTCTATATATATTAGTTGGCCAATTAATTTCTTTCTATTTATAGTAGAGACGGGGGTCTCGCTCTTGCTCAGGCTGGTTTCGAACTCCTGACCTTGAGCAATCCGCCCGCCTTCACCTCCCAGGGTGCTAGGATTAGAGGCGTGAGCCACCATGCCCGGCCCTCCCTTACTATAAATAGCTGGCTTTCTCCTAGGCTCCACTGATGAAAAGTGGTGACAAAAGACTTGAAGGCAGGGGAGAAGGTCCCCCTTTTCCCCCATTTTTGGAGGAGGTCTCTGGCAACAGCACCATCAGAGAAATTAACTGAAGGCAATTATAGAAAGCTTTGGGCTCTAGCATCATTAGTGAGAATGTGGGAATCAGGTTTCCTGCTCAGCAGAAGTGGTGCAGTAGTAGCAGTGGCAATAGAGCTGTCTCAATGGGCTTCAGCTCAGGGGAAGTGTATCATTCTGATCTCAGTCATTCCTCCTGCTTCCTTTCGCTCTGGCCCCCTTTCTCATTTTGCTCTTTCAGCACTTCTAACACCCATTTAACCAATTTCCTATATTGAATACTCTTTGCTTGAATACCTAGAGTAGTTTCTAATTTTTTTTTTTTGAGACAGAGTCTCACTCTGTCACCCTGGCTAGAATGCAGTCCCATCAGCCTAGCTGACAGCAACCTCAAACTCCTGGACCCAAGCGATTCTCTTGTCTCAGTCTCACGAATAGCCGGGACTACAGGCATGTGCCACCACACCCGGCTAATTTTTCTATTTTTAGTAGGGGAGGGGTCTCGTTCTTGCTCAGGCTGGTCTCAAACTCCTGAGCTACTCAAGCAATCCTCTGGCCTCCGGCCTCCCAGGGTGCTAGAATTACAGGCACTACCTGGCTGGTTTCTGATTTTTTGATTGATGCAAAAAACTCTTGTTATGCATCTTGCTGTCTGGCTTCCCTTGGTCCTTGCTTTACTTCCACATTCTAATTTCCAAAGTTTGGGGGCTTTATAAGATATCTGATATCACTGCAATAAGCTCCTTTTGTATTTGTTCACCACAGCGTATTTCTGTTGCTTGCAACCAAATATCCCAACCATTAAGAACATTTCGATATTGTAGAATGTATTATTTGATAGTTTCCTATTGCTGCTGTAAAAAAATTACTACAACTTTAGTAGCTTAAAACAACACAAATGTATTACCTTACATCTCTGCCAGCTAGAAATTCAACAGGGGTTTCATTGGGCTAAAACCAAGGTGCCAGCAGGGCTGCATTCCTTTCTGGAGGCTCCAGGGGAGACTCGATTTGCCTTTTCCAGCTTCTATAGGCCACCACATTTTTTTGGTTCATGGTCACTTTCCTCTATCTTCAAACTTAGCAATATTGCCTCATTTATTTTTATTTTTATTTTTTTGAGACAGAGTCTTGCTATGTTGCCCAGCCTAGAGTGAGTTTCGTGGCATCAGCCTAGCTCACAGCAACTTCAAACTCCTGGGCTCAAGCAATCCTGCTGCCTCAGCCTCCTGAGTAGCTGGGACTCCAGGCATGCGCCACCATGCCCGGCTAATTTTTTCTATATATATTAGTTGGCCAATTAATTTCTTTCTATTTATAGTAGAGACGGGGTCTCGCTCTTGCTCAGGCTGGTTTCGAACTCCTGACCTCGAGCGATCCGCCCACCTCAGCCTCCCAGAGTGCTAGGATTACAGGCGTGAGCCACCGCGCCCGGCCAATATTGCCTCTTTCTGACCCTTCTTCCATAGTCATATCTCACTGACTCTATACATCTGCTTCCTTCTTCTATTAATACTTTTAAGGACCCTTATGATTACATTGGGTCCACCCAGATAATCCAGAATAATCTACAGGTGTCCCAAAAGTCTCCATACAAAGGAAAAATTTTGTAATGAATATTTTGTAAATAAAGGTACATTTAGCTACAATTTCCCATTTTTCTTATATATAGTGACTTTTGGGATACTCTGTATTTTAAGGTTAGCTGATTAGCAACCTTAATTCCATATGCGACCTTAATTCCCTCTTGCCATGTAACATAACATAGTCACAGGTTCCAGGCATTAGGACATGGACTCCTTGTGGGGGGCATTAATCTGCTTGCCACATAAAGCTTTCATTTTTCTCCAGACTTAATCTATAAATTTAATGCAATGTTGATTAGACTGTTGATAAGGTGATGCTAAACTTAACGTAAAAGAGATAATGGATAAGAATAACAAGGAAGTTTTTGAAAAATAGGAATAATGATGGGGACTTTCTCTACCAGACATAAAACATGCTATAAAGCTAAAGTAATAAAAATACTTTGGCATTGGTGGGTGATAGAAGATGGTGTTATGAAAACTGGCAATTCATTGGGTTAAAAGCAGAGCCCTTCTGTATATCAAATGTAAATAAATTCCAGATGAATTAAATATCAAAATATTAAAAAAAAATCTTAGGAAGTACTAGAAGGACACACATACACATACAATCTCAGAGTGGAGAAAATTATTTTTAAAAACCTGGAAGCCATAAAAATATTGACATTTGAATACATGCAAATTTGACATTTTTGTATGTTAAAATATACCATAATCCAAAAAAAAAAGCTAAATGACAGAATGGGGGAATATTTTAAATAAATATATCAAAGTATTGATATCCATATTACATATATTATGTCCATTATTTTTGTATATATATAATATCTGGTATCAAAAGCAAAAGAAAACAATTCAATTAAAATGAACACAGGAAATAAATTAATAATTTATTGAAGAAGAAAATCAAATGTCCAATAAATATATGAACTAATGCTTGTTTGAAATCATAAAAATGTAAATTGAGCAATAATAATGTTTTTCTCTAATCAGATTAGAAAAAATAAAAAGAAATATATATAACATCTGATATTCACTAGTGTGGTAGAAATGGGCATTCATACCTTGTTTGCAATAGCTTTGCTGAAGGTAAATTTGGCAGTATTTTTAAACATTAAAACTATGTCCCTATCTATAAATAGAAATGCTCTTATGTTTACAATGCTATATGTATAATTACATTTGTTGCAGCATTTAAAAAAAGTTATGTGTATAATTGTGTTTTTTATAGTAATATATTGGAGACAAACTAAGTGGGCATGAATAAGAGAAGGGTTAAATAAAATATGGTACATGTACCTTTTGGATAGTTTTCCAAAATTTGGTAGATCTATATGTTGTGATGTAGAAAAATATTCAAGACATGTTGCTAAGTAAAAGAGAAATTTGCAGCAAATACATTTAAAATTATTCCATTTATATAAAACAAAAAATATATGATATCTTCATATAAGTATGACAATTTATTTTACTACAATACAATCTTTTATGTAATATATGTTTGGAAGGGTACACACCAAATTGACACTTTTTAAAAAATCTTACAAGCTTTTTGATTATTTAACTTTTTATAATAAACACATGTTCATATATTACAGGCATGATTTAAAACATAATAATTAAAATGGTTTTTTGCTTGATTAAGAAAATCCAGTGTAGAGAAAATAAATGGGAGAGAAACTACCAAAATTTAATAGTAGTTGCTTTGGGACAATAGGATCTTGGATGCATGAATAATGCCTTTATGCCAATTTTTCCCATAGGCATGTATTTCTATTATAAGAGAAAATATGAAAAAATAAAACATAAGAAAAACACTTAATGATAACTAATTGAAGTTTGACTCTGCAGGGTGGCATGTCAACAACTAAGATAGGAAAAAAATATCTTAGGCTTTGAAGTCCAAAGGTCTGGGTTCATATGCTAGTTATATCTTATTATGTTTGAATTTAGGCAAATTATTTACCAGCTCCAAGCCTTAGTTTCCTCACCTGTAAGATGGATTGATAATAATGACTAATTATAGGATTCTTTGCAGGGTTAAATCAGCTAATGTATATAAATAACCTGGAATATTGCTGGTGTTCAATAACCATTAGTTCCTTCTTCACCATTTCTCAGGCTGCCTTGGAGGTGGAACACCCCTCCATAGTCTTGTCCTGGTTTTAATTTATTTTCCTTAAACTAACTTGTACTCCCAATTTGTGTGTAATCACAATTACAGTTTAATTTTGTATAATACTTTAATGTTCACAAGAATTTTCACATACTATACTCTCTATACACCTTGAATCCTTACATATTAATTGTATGAATCCCATTTTAGCTTCCTACCACTTGGGTGCTCAGGAATAAACAGAGTGGTACATATATTACTAAGAATGTTTTGTACAATGAGAGAATTATAAATTAATTTTGCAAATTAAAACTATGTCCCCACCTATAAATAGAAATGCTTTTATGTTTACAATGCTACTTCAGTGCCCTCATTTTACAGAGCCTGGAATGGTTAAGTGTGCTGCTTAAGTGCTATTATGTCAGTTAGCTTTTGCTGTGTAACAAAACTCCCCAAAACGTAGTGGCTTCAAATAGCGATCATTTATTTAGCTCATCGTTCTGATGGCAGTCCTTATGGTCTGAACCAGGTTCAGCCAGTCCTGACTGGGCTCACTTCTATGTCTAGGGCCTTGACTAGGATGGCTGGGACAGCCAGAGCATCTTTGCTCATGGCCTCATAACATACAGCAGGCTAGTCCAAGTCTATTCACATGGAGGTGTCAGATCCCAAGAGTAGCAAGTGCAGAAGCTGCAAGGCCTTTTGCAGCCTAGGCTTGGAACTCACACATCATCTTCACTATATTCTAGTGGCCAAAGCAAATCACAAGAACAACTATTATTCTAAGGGTGGGAAAACAGACTCCATCTTTTGATGAAAGAAGCTATAACAGGGAAAGGTGAGGGACTGGGGACATTTTAGCACTCTATCCCAGATGCATAATTAATTAATGGGTGTCCTGTGATGAGAGGGCTACCCTAATGACTTATGTATGAGTCCAGACCAACTGCAATATATTTTTGTAATTAAAAAAATACTCTGAAATCTGAATACATTCTTAATTTGATCTTGTTCTCTTAATGTCCTTAGAAATGCATGACATTCTGTCAAAAGACTAAATGGGAGATTTTTTCATAAGATCCTCATCATGGAGTTAGCTATGTCAGAAAGGTAGAATGACTTCTTAGTGACATTCTTAAAGAGTGACAGTAAAACCTGTCTTCTATAAGCTGAATCTAGGACAAAATTGTTGAAAAAGATGAGGGGGTGATGACAATATACATAAGGACTTTAATGTCCCCGAATCAGTCAAGAATGGAAAGTTAAAAAAAAAAAAAAAAGTACCCATGACACTTTAAAAAGTCTGCCTCAGGCAATCTCAAAACGTTTGACATTTCATTTATTGGAAAAATGTAGCTTTTTGTAATTAAAAAAGTTTTGACAACTGAAAGTGACTTTAAGACCTGTTAAAATCAGGTCAGTGAAGCTGCTGATCATCTCAAAGTTTTTATCTTAACACTGAGAGACTGGCGGCTGTGGATTTTTAGGCATACATATAATAGATACTGCAGAGGAAAAATGCATCCCAATGTAACATTTTTAGATTGCCATGATGCATAGGCTTGCAGAAGTTTAGGGAATTCAAAATAAGTTTTATTCATGTCCTACTTTTATATGTAACTATAAAAGAAATGAGCCCTATTAAGGTAGCATTCTGTTGGAAGTAACCTTTGTTTGATTTATCAACTCTGTCAACAATATCTTTGCTACGATGGTCAATAGTGGATCGACATAGCTACCTATAGCAGCATATAAAGGCAATAAAAGGATTCGTTATGCCAGCAGGGTTCTCACTTCACCTCTTGCATGATCTGGGTTTAGTGCATCCCTTACTGTTCGTGTCCACACCAGTGGATGCTGGGATAGTTGAATCATTGCTCATAGTTCACTCTAGATACATAGTCTATGCAACAGTAATTGGTAAGGAAAAATTATCTACTTCCCAAGCTGCTCCTGACTTGATTATTGGACTGCAGCTTCATTTTTTAATTTTTATTTATTTATTTATTTTTGAGACAGAGTCTGGCTTTGTTGACCAGGCTAGAGTGAGTGCCGTGGCATCAGCCTAACTCACAGCAACCTCAAACTCCTGGGCTCAAGCAATCCTGCTGCCTCAGCTTCCCGAGTAGCTGGGACTACAGGCATGCACCACCATGCCCGGCTAAATTTTTCTATATATATTAGTTGGCCAATTAATTTCTTTCTATTTATAGTAGAGACGGGGTCTCGCTCTTGCTCAGGCTGCTTTCAAACTCCTGACCTCGAGCAATCCGCCCGCCTTGGTTTCCCAGAGAGCTAGGATTACAGGCGGGAGCCACCGCACCTGGCCTGTAGCTTCATTTTATTTGCATGGTCCTGCAGTGTTCAGCCTCCTTCACTATTCTCTAATCAGCTTCCTGTGCCTTCTGTAGGCCTATGAGGTGAATGTTCCAGCTTTTTTTCATGTGATGGGGAAGGGTACTGTCCATTTGTGTTCTCTGCAAATAAGAAGTCTCTTGAAAGTTCAGTTTTTTTTGTTTGTAAGGGAAATAACATTCTTTTGTAAACTTACATGAAAAAGAGCTTCATTGGAAGGGTATGTGGTTGCCCACCAAATCAGAGACAAAGCTGAACAAGCAGGCCTTAGAAAAGATAGGAACCAGGGACACTCCACGTACTGGAGAGCAGGAATTAAGGAGAAGTAATTCAAATTACAGAGGTGAGAAGGGGCGGGGACTGTATGGGTCTGGCTTGTGTTGCATTGGCCATGGGAAGGGCGGGACATCTTGATTGACAGTCCCGTGGAGAGTCTGTGCAATGTGGGAGGGGGTTGCTCAAGGGAAACTTGAGATGCTACTACCGTATTTCCCTGAAAATAAGACCTACCCATAAAATAAGCCCTAGCAAGATTTCTAAGCATTTGCACAATATAAGCCCTACCCTGAAAATAAGACCTAGTGATGGGCGTGACTACAGCGTATGTGCACAACCCATGCATTTCCTCGCAGAGCCGTAAAGAAGATGAGCAGCCCTTCTCATCTGCCCCATCGTGACAGCTACTATCCCAGAGGTGACCAGAAAGGTGTGGGCAGCCCCACCAACAAGGTCGGCTCCCCCTGTCAGGTCCTGGCCATCCTGTGAGTGCTGCAAGCTGAGGCTTTGAGGGGAAAATAACACATCCCCTGAAAATAAGCCCTAGGGTGTCTTCTTGAGGAAAAATAAATATAAGACCCTGTCTTATTTTCGGGGAACCACCGTATCAAAATGCGGTGGCAGGCATGTTGGCTGGGCAAAAACAGCTGACGTCCTTGCACTTGGAAACACAGATGCCACGGTACTTATGGCCAAGTATCCTCTTTGGTTGTAGATGTACAGAGTTTTGCTTTTTAAATATTCCACACCTGAACTTCATAGAACTGCTCTGGGTGGCATTTATTTCGATTCTGGAGCCAGAATGCCTACATTTGAAGCACAGTGCTGCCATTTCCTAGCCATGTGCGAGCTTGAAATTGTTTCCCCATCAGCAAAATGGGGGTAAAAGTATTTTCATCATATTGTTGTTGTGATGACGAAATAAATTAATACATTTAAAACCCTTTGTGTAGTGTTTGACACCTAAGAGTTATATACTTTTTAGCTATTATTAGGCCAAAATGGTGCATTTCTGTGTTTTTTGAGATCTTTAACTATGATTTAAAATATTAATTATGCTTATAAAAACTAAGAAATGGCTTCTCTTTCCTGGCTTCACTGGTCACCATATTCCTGTTGGGTTTTCACCATTGAGAGATGCTGTCCTCCTCGTAGATGGCCACTGTATTAGTTTTGTATTGCTGCTGTAACAAATTACCACAAATTCAGTGGCTTTAATATACAAATTTATTATCTTCCAGTTCTGGTGGTCAGAATCTCGTTGGGCTATAATTAAGGCTTCATCAGGGCTGTGTTCTGCCAGGAGAGAATCTGTTCCTTGCCTTTTCCACCTTCTAGAGGTTGCCTGCACTCCTTGGCTCACGGCCCCTTCCTATCTTCAACGCCAGCAATTGCATCTCTCCAGCCTCTGGGTCTGTCATCTCATCTGCTTCTCTGAGTCTGACCCTCTGCCACCTTCTTTCCCTTATAAGGGCCCTTGTGATTACATTGGGCCCACCTAGAAAATCCAGGCTAATCTTGCCATCTCCTTAATTTAATTACATCTGTAAAGGCTTTTTTTTTTTCTTTTGCCTTATAGGCTCTGGAGATTAGGACATGGATGTTCTAGCTGGGGACGGGGGCAGTATTCTGCCTACCACAGACACTTAAGAATTAGTTGCTGCATTTAACATTTCTAATTATTTCTTGTCAAGAATGGTTATGATTGCTCACTGAAGTCAACATAGCTCTTTTGTCATCCTAGGTTAGTATTTGTTAGAAGCCAAACAAATACTTGGAGGGTCTGTTTTTTTTACTTCCAGTGTTGAAATATCTTTTTTGTTGTTGTTTTTTCAGTGAAAGAATATGTTAATTATTGAAAGATAGACTTCCTCTGTTAGTGTTAGGTATCTCTTGGCTAGATTTTGAAATACTATTAAAAAAAAAAAGAGGGCCAGGCGCGGTGGCTCACGCCTGCAATCCTAGCACTCTGGGAGGCCAAGGTGGGCGGATCGCTCAAGGTCAGGAGTTCGAGACCAGCCTGAGCAAGAGCGAGACCCCTTTTCTACTAAAAATAGAAAGAAATTAATTGGCCAACTAAAAAAAAAACATATAAAGAAAAAATTAGCCAGGCATGGTGGCGCGTGCCTGTAGTCCCAGCTACTAGGGAGGCTGAGGCAGAAGGATGGCTTGAGCCCAGGAGTTTGAGGTTGCTATGAGCTAGGCTGACACCAGGGCACTCTAGCCTAGGCAACAGAGTGAGACTCTGTCCCCCGCCCCCCCCAAAAAAATGAGAATTTGCTCCTAAATATAATCTTGGCAAGTTTGACACTTTTGAACTAAGAAAGACAAATCCTTGGGGTTTGGATTAGGGGAAAGGTCTGTGTGTTCTGTCTCATGCTGTAATTTACAGACTCCATCTTACCTGTGAATGATTTTGTGTCTCCCTTTAGTCCAGTGGTTCTCAACTCCCCCATCCAGGGGACATTTAGGTTGTTGATGACTGGAGCTCTGTGGATGCTACTGGTATCTAGTGGGTAGAGGCCAAGGATACGGCTAAACATTCTCCAACACATGGGACAGCCCTGTCTTTCCCTATCCTGGAAAGAATTATCTCACCCAGGAATATCAATAGTGTTGAGGCTAGAAAATTCTGCTCTAGTGAGTATCCCAATTTTTTCTCTCCTGATTATTATTTGACTCATTTTAAGGTAATATCTTACATATTATAGAAAAGTTTTTCTAGACAATTAAATTTAGATTTTACCAAACCATGTTTTCCTATCACTAAGCAAAAATAACTTGGTCTGTTAAAAAAAAAATAACCAAGCCAGGCGCGGTGGCTCATGCCTATAATCCTAGCACTTTGGGAGGCTGAGGCAGGCGGATTGCTCGAGGTCAGGAGTTTGAAACCAGCCTGAGCAAGAGCAAGACCCCCGTCTCTACTATAAAATAGAAAGAAATTAATTGGCTAACTAATATATATATGGAAAAATTAGCCAGGCATGGTGGCACATGCCTGTAGTCCCAGCTACTCGGGAGGCTGAGGCAGGAGGATTGCTTGAGCCCAGGAGTTTGAGGTTGCTGTGAGCTAGGCTGATGCCACGGCACTCACTATAGCCTGGGCAACAAGTGAGACTCTGTCTCAAAAAAATAAATAAATAAATAACCAAAAGTTTATGATGATTTTTTTAGAAAGATAATGATATAAGACTGAAGAAAATTCAGGAAATGAGACAAATTTAAGACTGGGTGTTTCAGGTGTCTCTTTATTTTTACACAAAACTGACTTAAATAAAACATTTATTTTCCTTTCTGTGGGAATGTAGCATAACTATAATTACAAGTGTTTTTCTTAATGGAGGGTTTGTGAATCTTTTAAGATGTGAACTTTCCAATTTTCCAAATGAATCCCTCACGAAACTCCCTGGTTTTACAAAGGCAGTTTATATTTTAGGAGTTTTCTTGTGAGGCTATAAATTCCAAAATTATTTGATGTACATGAGAAGACGGTATAAAATGGTCTTCTGGTCTCTGCCTGACTGGAAGACATGGGATCTGTAACGCCTCTCTCAGATACCTGGAAAAGAAAAGGATAGAATGAGTTATCTTTTGGTTCATTGATGAAGATGGTTTTAATTCAGAGTTGTGACTTTCTCCCAGCAGCTGGAGGCCAGAAGCTGGGTGAAAATCAACCAGTCCCTTGGAGATGGCAGTAGCAGGAAGGGGTGGAGATGTTTTCCAACCAGCCACAGCCAGAACTGCCGGCTCTGGATCCTGGTCTGTCCAGAGAGGCAGCCATGCTGGCTCCTTGTGGCTGCAGGGAGCTGCTTTTGCTGGTGGCTTGTTACAGGGAAATTCCACCTTCTCCTTTTCTGAAGTTTAGTTCTCAAGTGCTGCCTTAAGTCTTTTCTGAACAAGGTCTTGCGTAAGTGAACAAATATGTAGATAATGTTCCCAGTGCCAGTTAAGCCCTATCACGTCTACTTTAAGGTGAAGCCCTACCACGTATGAGAACCTACTGAATTGCAGGTACAATCTGCACAGGCACTGAGGTACAAAAGGTGATATGAGCACTGTCCTTGGGCTGAAGAGGTTTAAAAATACACAAATCAATAATTCAATATAATGTCGTATGACTGAACAACCTAGTTGTATGAAAGCCAATGGGTAAACTGAACCCAGCCAGAGGGATGATGAGATGGCACCTGAGCTGAATTGAAAAGCATGAAGAAGAGTTAGTCAGGTGAAGAACGATCAAAGAGTGTTCTGGGCAGGAGTCACTGCATGAATAAAGATCTGGGGGTGGAAAAGAGCATGACAATTACTGGATTACTGGTTCGCAAAGTACACAGAGGACCTTGTCCTTGGTCCTCACTCCCACTCCACTTCCCTTCTGGCACTCTCTGTACTTATGTATCTTTATTTTTTTTAAATAGTGTATTTATAAATATGCATTTTAAATTTACACAAATAGCATCTTGCTCTAAATTATATTTCTTGCCATTTTGGTCCAACTCTTTGTTTTTAAGATCTTAGCACATTGCTCTATGCTACATCTAGAGACATCTTTTGTGTCTCTACCTATTCTGCTTATCCAGTGGATTACGGTTGATATATAGCTTTTTTTCCTTCTGAATCCTTGTTGTGGTATACAGCTCTTTGAGGAGCATTCTCATTCACAACCCCTTATGGACCAGATGAAAATTTTTCTACCCCTAAACTCTCTAATTCAATAGGTCTCAATCAAGGCCCAGATGATTGAGATATAATTAGGATGCTATTGCAGTGATGTGATTTACTGAGAAGAAAGGGGATGATGGTTCTCAAACTCTAGCATGCATCAGAATGCCCAGGAGGAATTATAAGACACAGACTGCTGGATTCAGGGATGCCACACTCTCCGGTACCCACTTTGCACTTGCGCTACCCTGAGAGTGGGTGCCTCCTTAAATTTTGTGCCCTAGGTACCTCACTTGCCTAACTTTAGTCCTGGCTCTGGCTGGACTGGACCCCACATCCAGACTTGCTGATTCAGTAAGTAAGTAGGTTTGGGGCAGAGCCTGAGAAGTTACATACTTAACAAGTTCCCAGGGGATGCTGACACTTCCATCTGGGGTTCACACTTGGAGAACCACTGCAACCACCGCTTTAGGACCTTGTTGCTTAAGTTTGGCCTGCAGACCAGCAACATCCATATCACCTAGAAGCTTGTTAGAGATGCAGAATGTTGGGCTCCACTCCAGATCTACTGAACCAGAATCTGCATTGGAGCAAGATATCCAGGTGATTGGCAAGCACACTAAAGTTTGAGAAGCCCTGCTTTAAGATAGATATAGGGAGGGTACATATTTCTATCAGGGGAACTAACTACAAGTAAGCTCCACTGTTTTCCTGAAAGCAACCAGGGGTTATTTTTTAGGGAAGCTAAGGTTAAGTTTGTCACTTTAGAGCAACGAAGTGAGATTGTATTCTACCTAGGGTACCTCATCTGTAGGCATGCCATGTCTATTTGCCCTTTACTAGTAGTGTTAATTTTTTTTTTAATTTCAAAATATTGAAATTAAAAATTTAACCACACATGTTTGGGTTACATGAATCATTTTTGTAATGCTTAAGTCCTGACTATAGATGCGACCATCACCCAAATAGTGTTCACTAGTACACATTAGGTTGGTTTATTCTTCTCCCTTTCGCCCCCCTCTCGAGTGTTAATTTTGATTACTCAGCCAGAGAAGTCTGATTTTTCGACTATGAAAATACGTGTTTAGAATTTATTGTTCACTTCCTGTTTGGTGCAGTTACTGGAGAGAGGCTGCCCCTTGATGAAGCATGAAGGTCAGTTTGACTGTTCGTTTGGCCCTTCATTTCTGCCTCAGGACAAGCAATAAAATGATCAGAACGTCTCTTCCCTTCAAAAGAGTACACCAGTGGACTTACAGGGCTTGGCTGTGGAATGCAGTTGGTCACTCCATTCCTGAGAGCAGATGAGGTAAAGCAGCTTCCAAGCCAGGACAGCTCAGAGGTGGGAAGGTAACGACCATCTTTGGCAGAAGTCTGGAAACCGTGCAGATAATAAGATAATACACTAATTGGCATTGCTTACAATTGTCTTGAGCAGGGAATAAAAGTTAAAATCATGCACACAAATAAACAAACCTGGCTCCTGGTATTCAGAAACTTCTGTCTTGTTGATTTTTAAAGGATCGAAGCGATGCCTCGCCCAGAGAGAAGGAGTCATGTCTAATTTTTGTAGGGATCTAAAATGCCACGCTGTTTCTTCCCTCCCATGAGGCAGCATGCACAAACGCACCTGGCTGCTAGAATAGGGAGGAATAAAGGAGGAAGCATGGGGAGAAAAAAATATTAGTTAACATGTCAGAAATATTACCTATCCACGCGTCTGACAATATATTAATAGACTCTGTGAATGAAATTCCTGAAAACACAATGACATCTACTTGTAAAAGGTAATATGTGTATAATGCACGGTTATGTAAACTCCCCTTGTGTGAATTAAGTGGAAACACTCAGGCGCAGTGACTGAAGGTTATGCCATCTCATGTTGGGGACAGGTAGTGTTCTGTGTCCCAGGTGCTGGGAAGTGATGAGCAACCAACCAGCAATCACCCCACATAGTTCCCAAGAGGAAAACATCAGCACTCCCAGCAGGGGAAAGTGGGAGGTGCAGTGAATAAACTAGGCTAATCACCATTTCTTAGATACACCATGTACTTTTATGACTCTGCCCTCGTTCACATTTCCCTACAGCTGGGAATATGTCTTCCCTCTTCCCTCTTCTTCCCAATATCCAGCTTGACATTCTCCAAGACCCAGCTGAAGAAATTCCCTCTCCTACTATATGAAGCTTACTTGGTTCCTCTCATTCCCATCTACCACTGGCATCTTTATCTGGCTCTTGGCGGATTATTTGTTTCTCTGTTAGAGATCCCATGTCTCTCATATAAATTTTTTTTTTGCTGTAGTAAAATGTAAGTAGCATAGAAGTTACAATTTTAACCATTTTTAGGTGTACAGTGGCATTAAGTACATTCACAACTTTATCCAACTATCAGTGCTATTCATTTCCTGAAGTTTTTCATCATCCCATACAGAAACTGTACCTATTAAATGATAACTCCTCATTACTTCTTCCGCATAGCCCCTGGTAGTTTCTATTGGTTTACCTATCCTAGGTATCTCATAAGTGGAATCATACAGTATTTGTCCTTTTGTGTTTGGCTTATTTCGCTTAGCATTATGTTTTCAAGGTTCATCTAGGTTGAAGCATGTGTCAGAAATTTATTCCTTTTTAAGGCTAATATTTCATTGGATGTATATGTCACATTTTGTTCATCCTTTAATCAGTTAATGGACATTTGGGTTGGTTGTTGTGAATAATGATGCTAAGAACATTGGTGTGTTGAATCTTGTGATGGCTGTAAAAAAAAAAAAAAAAAAAAAAAAGAACATTGGTGTGCAAGTATCTGTTTGAATCTGTGCTTTCAATTATTTTGGATATATACCCAGAAATGGAATTGCTAGACCATATGGTACTTCTATGTTTAACTTTTTGAGAAAGTGTCCCTCATTTTAAGTCTACGTTAAACAAAGGGGAACAAAAAAACAAGAGCCCAACTAATAATGCATGAGATATCTTTTAGAGCTCCAGCCAAACTCACAGATTATGTTTATCTCCCAAGGATTCAATCCAGTCAACACAATCCAACTTTCTATTGCTCTGAGCAATGCACCAACATCAAGCTCAGGGTCTTCAAAGTGTAGTGGCCATTTTATCAGGTCTTTGACAGAGTTATTCTGAACCCACACCTCTGTTATTTTTTTTCTTCTTTGGCTGTTGGATAACCTAGCATTTGTTGCATAGGGTTGCTCTTCTTGTTACAACTGCTGTTGATTTGCTTGCTTATTCCCAATAAAAAGCACAGCACTTTCTACTCAAAGAGGAGAATGTCACTTCTTATCCCCCTACCCCTTCTTTATGGCATCTCTTTCAGCTACCTTTGAGTAATTGTACAATGAGCACTTAGAGTTCTCAAATTGCTCAATAAGTAGCCTTGTTGTGGTAAAGACTATTGGTGATTACTAATCTGGCTCTTCTCTTTGCTGGGCACACAGCTAAACTAAATTTCTCAGCCATCCTTGTAAATAAGCGGGATCATGTAACTGAGTTCTGGACATTGGAATGTGGGCAAAATTGATAATATGACACTTACAGGCCTAACCCATAAGATGTTCCACATAATCTTCTATGTGTTTGTTTATTAGCTAGATGACACCAGAGCTACTTGAAGTCACAAAATGAAGGCACCTAGATCCCAGTCACCACTTGTAAGACAATGGCCCAGGAGAGCTGCCCAAATAAGAATGTCACGTAGCACTTTGAGGGAGAAAGAAATAAATTTTTATTGTATGAAGCTGTTGAGATGACCTACTCTAATATATTTGCCCTTTCAGCTTTACAACTCCCTTTAATGACAGACCTAGCCCAAGACCATGTAAAGATGTACTGGATAGCCCTGCTCTTGACAATTCCAACTACCTTCCATCATTCCCACCCCTGTGTCTCAAACTAGGAGTTCATCCTTTGACTCACCATCATCTTAGGATTGTTCCCTGCTTTCCTGGACATTTTTTCCAGGAGAAGGAAAGCAACCCTGTCCTAACTTTTTGGTGGAAGAGTATTAATCTCAGTGTTTACTAATCCATTCTTGGGTTGCAAAATCCTCCTCAAAATTCTCCCCAGAGGGCTTAGGAACCATATATAAATAAGATGTCCAATAGCTTGTTGTGACATTGTCAGGTATTAAGTAAGTAAGCATTAAGTATGCTACTCACTTATTCTTTATTTTACAGTAATTAGTTGAGTGCATACATAGCCATTTATTTTTTATCACTATTAGGCCAAAAATAATTAGTAACTTGAGAGTGAGAATTCTGAATTATTCATCTTTATATCTCTAATAATGCCCAACACATTATATTGCAGATTGAAGCATTCAGTGATTGTTAAATTTAATGAGACAGATAGCAGGAGTTTCATCAACAGACCTGTGACCTCACTGATTTGACCCACCTCCTCTAGCCTACTAATATGTGAATTTATAGAGAGGCTAATACAGGATGCATCGTTGTACTCTGGGAAATAAATATTTTCTAAACCCTTGGCTAGACACTGGTATGAATCTTTCAGTCAACTTTATTTAGATATAATTTACACACAGTAAACTGCATAGTTATTAAGTGTATAGTCTGATGAGTTTTGACAAATATATATAGGCTTGGAATCATGATATAAAATATTTTCATCACACCCAGAATGCTCCTTATTCTCCTTTAAGTCAATATCCCTTCACCATTGCCATTCCTGTTGCCCCAAGGAATTACTGATTTTATTTCTATCACCATAGGTTAGTTTTATCTATTCCAAAACTTGATAGGAATAAAAAATTTATAGTATGTAATGTTTCATGTCTACCTTCCTTCAATCAACTTAAAGTTGGTGAGATTCATCCAGGTCAGTGCATGTATCAGCAGTTCATTCCTTTATATTGCTGAGTAGTATTCCATTATATGACCATATCACCATTTGTGCATGGATTCACTTGCTGATAAACATTTGGGTTGTTTCTAGTTTGGGGATATTCTGAATAAAGCTGCTGTGACATCTTGTACAAGTCTTTTTGTGGACATATGTTTCTATTTCTCTTGGGTAAATACCCAGGAGCAGGGTACATGAGTATTTTAACTTTACAAGAAATTGCCAAACTTTTACTCAAAGTGGTTGTTCTGTTTTACACTTCTACCAGCAACGTATGAGAGGTCTAGTTCCTCCCCATCCCTGCCAACACTTGGTGTTGTCAGCCCTAGAATAAATGTACTTATAGCAAATATTTTGTTTCAGAAGGAGAGAGAGAGAGAAGAGGAGAAAAGTGAGGAAGGAGAGGAGAGGAGGGGCAGGGGAGGGAAGGAGAAAGCAGAGGAGAGGAAGAGAGAGAAGAGGAAAGGGGGAGTGGAAGGAAGGGAAGGGGAGGGGAGAGGAGGAAAGAAGAAAAAAAACACAGTCTCTAAGAAGTAGAGTCATAAAAACAGCCAGTGTTTTTTGGTATTGACTCTGATCTCTTATCAACTAGACTGCATTGCCTTTCAAGGGAGAAATATGAAGCAGTATTCTTCCTGTTATTGTGGAGGTGGTATGAGCTGGACATTGCATAGAGTTTATTCTAGGGAGCTGGTAGTTTTTCAAGCATAATTTGGAATGGAAAAAACTGAAATTCTGGAAGAATTATCTGTATGTCAGGAACGGGCAATAATTTTGAAGTTCCTGTTGTGAAACCTGGCTGTTTTGTACTCGCAGGAGGAGACATCTTTTTCTTTTTTCTTTTGTTAAAACATAAAAATGAAGGCTTTATTCATTGTGGGCACATTCACACTAATGATCAGCAAAGAAGCAAAAGCTAGTGGCTATGACAAATAACATGGAAAGGGAAAGAAGGGCAGGACATATACATTCTTAAACTTCACTTCTACCTAAACAAGCTCAAAAACTGATCTTGCTCAGCAGGAAAGTATAATGAGCATTATTATGAGGTATGATTCAAAGAACTAGTCTTTCTAGGGTAGAAGTATGGTCCTTCTGGGAATGATGAACTTGAATATGGAAAGCAAAAGAAGGATTCTAAGTGGTGAGGTCAAAATGTGGATTTAAACAAATCCATTAGAAATGACTACCATTATGAATATTTGTTTAGTTTCCCCATTATTCTCCTCGCTGAGACATAATTTAATGCCACCGTCTTGCGACATACTCCAATCCCTGATACAACATTCTGAATTGTTGGAGAAGTGCCCACCAGCTTTAAACCTAGAAGAGACTGAATGAGCAGAAGGTGCCTAGCTCTCTCGTCTTGGGGTCCTCACTGTGGAGCCAGTGGGCAGCGGGACAATTATTGGAGAGATAGAGGCAGCTCCTCGAGTTTGTATTTAACAAGACATCGGGGCCGGGCGCGGTGGCTCACCCCTGTAATCCTAGCACTCTGGGAGGCCGAGGCAGGAGGATTGCTCGAGGTCAGGAGTTCGAAACCAACCTGAGCAAGAGCGAGACCCCCGTCTCTACTATAAATAGAAAGAAATTAATTGGCTAACTAGTATATATATAAAAAAAAATTAGCCAGGCATAGTGGCGCATGCCTGTAGTCCCAGCTACTCAGGAGGCTGAGGCAGGAGGATTGCTTGAGCCCAGGAGATTGAGGTTGCTGTGAGCCAGGCTGACGCCACGGCACTCACTCTAGCCTGGGCAACAAAGGCAGACTCTGTCTCAAAAAAAAAAAAAAAAAAAAAGAAGACATGGGGCCGGGCGCGGTGGCTCACCCCTGTAATCCTAGCACTCTGGGAGGCCGAGGCAGGAGGATTGCTCGAGGTCAGGAGTTCGAAACCAACCTGAGCAAGAGCAAGACCCCTGTCTCTACTATAAATAGAAAGAAATTAATTGGCCAACTAATATATATAGAAAAAATTAGCTGGGCATGGTGGCACATGCCTGTAGTCCCAGCTACTCGGGAGGCTGAGGCAGGAGGATCGCTTGAGCCCGGGAGTTTGAGGTTGCTGTGAGCTAGGCTGACACCACGGCACTCACTCTAGCCTGGGAAATAAAGCAAGACTCTGTCTCAAAAAAAAAAAAAAAGAAAAAAAGACATCAGGTTCACTTATCACTAAGAAACTGTTATGCAGCACCCTCACAACCACTGGTAAGACAAAGAGGATGGGCTGTCACTATCACTTTTCAGCTATGCCCCTCATGTTACCCACTTGTGATAGCTTCTTCCCTAAAAACTATCCTTAAATAATTGAATTAAGGTACCTGGTGCATGAGATACACACAGCTTTCGTTCATTCGTTTGATTAATATTTATTGCGGTCCTGATGTGTACCAGGTACTGTTTGTTCTAAGTGCTGTGCTGGGGATTTAGTGGTGAATAAAACAGACAAAAATTTCTGCCTTTCTACCAGTAGGGGGAGCCAGACAATAAAAACCATAAATCTGTTACTTATAGGAAGTACTAGAAGGTGGTGTATATGGAGAAGAAAAAAGCAGGATAAGGGGAATGGGTAGCAATTCGGGTAGGGAGGAGGGTGCTACTAGGGTAATAATAAGCTATCAATGTTATTGAAGCTAGATTTCACCGGGCCAACAAAGTGGGATTTATCTCATCCCTCCCTATGCTGTCACTATCATGACAACCTAGACCTGTCAGAATGATTCTAGATGATCCATTCCTCACCCTGGAGAAGAAAGCTAAATTGGGATTTAATTACCTTCTGTATAGGTAGTGACATCATATCACGCATCTCAGTACCTACTGGATATCAGGTGATCGGCCAAGACCAGTAAGTAAGGCACTAGCACTGCTGTAAACGGTTTAAATGATGGCATGAATCTGTCCCACCCTGGTTTGTACAATGCATATGTTGATCAATAGCCTGCTTTTATTCCTGTCATGTAAATAGCATATCTTTCCTCATTTCTAGAAATATTTTTTATAACATGGTTTTATCACTGGCATAGTATTTTTCTTTGTATGTATCTTAATTTCTGACCATTCTATTATTTAAGAACATTTAGTTAGGTTCCAAATTTTCACTGTGATGGAATACTTATAAATGTAACTTTGGGCATATTTGCACTTTATCCTTAAGATAACTTGCAAAAGGTAGAGTTGTGGGTTCACAGGATAGGTGTAGTCTTAAGGGTTTTTTTGTGTTTTTTTTTAACACCAATTACCAGTTGTCCACTAGAAAGCACGAATTTAGCCCCATTCTCTCTGGCTGTTTATGAGAATGTTTATTTCCGCACATTCTCACCAATGCTTGTTTTGCCATTCTTTTTATTAGTTTGAAACATGACACTTGGTATCTCATTAATGTTTTCAAGTGCCCTATCTTTGACTATGAGGTTTACTGGAATTTGTATGTCTCCTTTTCCATTTTCAATTGGGGTGTTTATCTCTTTAAGTCAGATAAATTAATTGATAAGAGTTTTTTAGACATTAAGGATCCCAGAATTTTTTGTTGTTGTTTTTAGAGATGGGGTCTCACTCTATCGCCCAGGTTGGAGTGCCCTAGTGTGATCATAGCTCACTGCAGCTTCCAACTCCTGGGTTCAAGCAATCCTCCTGTCTCAGCCTCCCCAGCAACTGGGATGACAGGTGTGCACTACCACACCTAGCTAATTTTTTATTTTTAAATTTTTTGTAGAGATAGAGGTCTTGCTATGTTTCCCAGGCTGGTCTTGAACTCCTGTCCTCAAGCCATCCTCTCGCCTTGGCCTCCCAGAGTGCTGGGATTATAGGCGTGAGCCACAGCACTTGGCTGGGTCCCAGATTTTTAAAGTCTTATATATTTTGCAAGTATTTTCACCAGTTTTTAAACTGTGCCTTGATTTTATTTACAGAGTTTTTTTAAAGAGATGTATTGATGTTTTGGCACTTGAAAAATCTTTTTAGGTTTTACTATGGCTTTTTCCCTATTCCTTTTTGATAAGAAATGCTTATGATGACCCCCAATTATGTAAATATTCATCTAAATTATCTTAATTTTTCTATATTTTTAACATTAAATAGTACTATCTGAAATTTATTTTTGTGTATGGGTTGATGTAGGGCTCTTTTCTCTTTCCCAAATACTTATCTAAGAGTTCCAGGACTAGGATCATCTACTGAATAACTTATCTTTTCTCCACAAATATAAAACACGAAACCTATCATATTCTAATGACTTACAGGTACTGTATGAGGCTCAACAATTTGGAATTGCTGTTTTAGGGTAAAAAATAGCAGAATATTGGCAACTCTATATGATTCATCCTAATACTAACTTCTGGCAAAAGTGAAATTTCCTTTTATTAAAAGATGATGTTGAATATTTTAATGATTGAAAAAATAAGCTCAGTTGAAAAAAAATTGGGGTGTGTATAACCAAGAAATTTTAGCTAGCAAGAATAAATGAGTTGTAGATATGAGATCAAGTCAGTGGGTGGGGTTGACTTGAGCATTTTTCTCCTTAAAATAAAAATAAACACTGCACACTGCATTTTTAAAATACAATATTCTTTTTTCCCCTGTGGACTTTTGGGTCCACTTCATAAGAGCTGAGCTGGCTTGCTGAGCAGAGCTCTCACTATAAGGATTTTCCTGCTCTGTGTTTTCCCTGCTGGCCTCATTATTAAAAATGTGCTACTGTCAGATATAAATGATGTTTCTCACTAAGTACACTCAATAGCATTTTCCTTTCACTCTATTTTTCCTCCAAATCTAACAATAAGCCATTTGCCTTCGTGAACAAAGATCCCAAGCCTCTCTGACTATTCCCAGGCTTGTGACTTGGCATGACTGGCAGTCTGAGTGATTGATCCATAACCTTTGGGCACTCAGGCAATTATAAGTTGCCCATAAGCCTTGCTGTGCCAGCAGAGCAAATAAAAATACTTGGGGATCTAATTCTGTGTCAGCAAAGCTCTCTTTTCATGATGCTATATGAAATGAGGATTTTTTTCCTATAAGACAGAATTCTTTAGCGAACAATGAAAATTATTTATATTTTCCTTTCTAATCACCACGGAACATCATGATTACTTCTTTCTTCTTTGTCCATGCCTACATTTTTCTACCTCTAACCTTTAGCATTTCCTTCTACAGTCTTCCCTTTAATCTAAGAATAGGGGTTAAGGAATGTAAGTTTCTGGTGTTCAAAGAAAAATGAAAGTCAGAAATAGCCCTCGTAAAACAGTTTCAATATTTCCATTCCAATAATTCTGGGAGTTGCCAATGATTTTTATTTTCACTAATGAGGCAATAACTCAAGAGCTGGTCCTCTTCTATCAGGAGACAAATATTATGAAACAAGACTGTCATTTGTTTTAGAGCTTTGCTTTATGCAGAGGCGTGTGTGTATGTGCTTATAAGAAAAAAGGGCATTTTCTCAGCCAAGATAGAATGAGCTGTAATAGACTGATTACTAAATGATTTATCATAAAATCTCAGTACTGGAAAAGAACATTAAAGGTCATATGGCTCAATTTCCTGTCTACAGATATGCTCATTCAAAGCAGAAGGGCCAAGTTAACAAGTTTTGGAAGCTCCTAAGAACTATCATCATCTCATTGTATGACCTCTCTCTTCCCAAAATGTTCTATGACACATGTATTTTTCAAATTGATTGTCTTTAGAATTTCATGACATTGAGAAAAATTGCAGACATCCTAGACTAAGTTATAATACTCTTAGGAAAATGATGTTTTTCCAGGAGAATAGCTGGTTCAGTTTTCTATTTGGTTTTAGCTGTTGTTTACTGGGTGTAGGAATAGAAAGCTGCTCCTAATCTTGTGGTTGATTGTTAAGTTAATGGCCCTCCATATACCACACCTTCCTGTCCATGCCCTTGTGTAGGTCCCCCACCCCCACCCCATAGCGACTGAGTTGGCCACATGACTTCCTTTGACCAATGAGACATCAACAAGTGTGACACAAGCAGATTCTGGTAAAGTGCTTGTGCATTGGGGCTTGCCTTTTCTATTGCTGCTTTTTGAACCCAATTTTCAGGTGAACAAGCCCGAGCCAGTCAGCTAGAGACACGTGGCCCAGCCAACACCAACTGCCACACATGTGAGTGAGGCCATCTTAACCATTCAGTTCCAGCTGAGCCACCATCCCAGCTGAGCCACCAGCTGAGCCACTGAGACTGCATAAGGCAAGACCAGCAGAAGAAACACATAGCTGAATCCCTTGTATCTCTCCATTAATCATGCTCCCCTTCAAAATTCTAATCCTGGCTACAATCAACTATCCTTCCATTCTACATCACTATTGGAGAAATTGAACCTTGCTGAAGAAAATTATACAACCCATCTATGCCCTTGTTATCACAAATCTCTAATATGCCTTCAGCACTGCTAGCTAATCCTATTATATTTCCCTTGGAAATTCACTTTCCAAATTTGAGACAACCATTTCACACTTTCTTTTCTTATATCTCCAACATCTCTGCCCTCTAGCGACACTGATTTTAAGTGTAAAGTTCAATAAGTTTTGACAAATGTATATACATGTGTAAACACCACCGTGATCAAGATATAGAATATTTCCATCATCCCAGAAAGTTCTTTCATGCCTCTTTGTACACATGTGTTTTCATTTCTCTTGAGGAAATACCTGGAATGGAATTACTGGGTCAAAGGGTGGGTATATTTATCTAGAATTTACCAGCAAACCTAAGAACTAGTGAGTTTTGCCAGCATCATGGCAGGCAGTTTCTCAGTGAGTTTCACCAGTACCCCAGCAGGCAGCTTTGTAGTGAGTTTTTCTGGTACCCACACACTGGTTTGTTGCTTGTCATCCCAAGTCATAGTATCTTGCCATAGCACATCAGTGGGCTTCTCTTGCTCTCCAGAGGGCTACAGCAACACCCTCTCCAACAAGGTCTGAATCTTGGCCTTGGTGAACAGAATGTGCCCTCTTCCAAGTTTGACCCTTCCTTGGTTGCTCTCCCTCAGCCCTAGAGACAGTGACTGCTTTCTTCACCTGCTATTCCTTTAGTATTAGTTTCACCCCTCTTAGTAGTTAATCCCCTGTTACGTGTTAATACTTATTTATATTAAATTTTCCCTGTTCAAATTACTGGTGTGGTTTCGGTCTCCTGACTCCATCCTGGCTAATGCACTCCAATCATCATTCTTTTCCACTGTGCCTCGAGAATATGTTCTGAAATATCTACCCCTTCTCATTTTTACTGTTAGCAGCCAAGTCAAGTTGCCAACATGTTTTATACAAATAAATGCAACGGTGCCCTATCTTGTTTCTCTACTATTCCATTTGCCCTCTTCCCAGACCTCTACAGTCCATTCTCCATATAATAGCCACAATGAGCTTTTAATATAAATCCAATCACATGACTACACTGCTTAAAACCCTCCAATAAGGACTTATGGTTTCTGCTTAGAGATGCAGAGAGCTAGAAAGAGAATCTCTCCCATTCATCCACACAAGGAAAATCTGGACAAACTGCAAATTAATGACTTTTCCTGAACCAGTCGGAGAACCGAGGTTATAGGGCAACTATACAACCCCAAATCAAAGGAAAATCCTGTTCCTGCAGAGAGATGTGGGACCTGAACATTTGCTAATCAGGGGAAGATACTTCTGGATTCCATATAAGCTGCTAAGAGGATTCAGCTAAATGCTTTTAATGAACTGCTAACAGCCAAGTGTGGGCTAGTTTGAAGACTTTATCCTCTTGCAGGCTTTTTCTCCTCAAACCCCACCAGGCACTCATAAGGAAGATCGGGTAGCTTCCATTATGCTGCTGGATGGAGAAGGGACAAGAAGCCACTGCTAAAACTCTGCTCAACCAACCTCTTCTAACTTCCTTCTGGAACAAAAGCCTACATTTGCAGGGAAAACAGCAACAATTATAGTTATTTTAGGGCACTGGTAAAAACCCAGCATCTGCCTAATCAGACCATCTGAGAATGCTCCCATCTCTTGATCCTTACCAGAGGTCAATAAGCAACAAGTAAAAATAATAGAATAGAACTGGGAAGTTGCAAGAGACATATAGTATTCTCTTTCAGTGGTGCAGCACAAATGGAAAACCCAAGGTCAAAAGAGAAAACATTGAGAAAGCAACCTCTGGCAAACCAGCCCACACCCTAAACACTAGATAGACATAACTAGAGGAGTTTGAAGCTTGTGGTTTACTGAGGGTAACCATAGCAACAACAAATCTCACACCTTGACTAGATTAACATAAACCTTCATGCTGAAGGCTTGTATTTTGTTTTCTTTTTTTGAGACAGAGTCTGGCTCTGTTGCCCAAGCTAGAGTGTCGTGGCATCAGCCTAGCTCACAGCAACCTCATACTCCTGGGCTCAAGTGATCCTCCTGCCTCAGCTTCTCAAGTAGCTGGGACTACGGGTGCACACCACGACGCCCGGCTAATTTTTTCTATTTTTAGTAGAGATGGGGTCTCACTCTTGCTCAGGCTGATCTCGAACTCCTGAGCTCAAGTGATCCTCCTGCCTCGGCCTCCCAGAGTACTAGGATTACAGGCGTGAGCCACTGCGCCTGGCCCATATGGAGTGCTAACACCCCTACAATTCCAGATTCTGTTACCTTAGCCTTTCTGAACAGCTGCTAGGGAAGCCAGATCATCACATGCCTCCTGCTGCAGTACTTCTGAGTCTAAGAGGGGTGGGAGAAACCATAACCACTGTGGCTCAATCTGGTTAGTTCAGGCTTCCGGGCACTGGAGCCCTGTGGCTCCCATTGCAAAGGGCAGAATGGAGGTTGTACCATAACCTGGCCCTCATCCTGGGGCTAATAAAAGGGCTTACAGTAGTAGGAGGTGAGGCAGGTAAGGACTTGGAAGGCAAGTGTTGGTAGAGCAAATCTAGGGATTATAAATGGAGTACAATAGAGTAGATATATGTACATTGGTGGATTTGTCAATGTGTATTAATATTTTGAACTCATGTGAAGGCAGCATAACATAGTGGTTATTGCTTGCACTCTGGAGTTAGGCAGACTTGGATTTGAATCCCAGCTTTGCTATTGACGAGCAGTATCATTTTGGGCAAGTTACTTAACCTCATATGTAAAATGGGAATCACAATAGTGCCTTCCTTACATATCTATTATGAAAAGTAAATGAGATAAAGCCTGTAAGATTATTACAAGAGTGCTCAACATGCAGAAAGTATTTAGCAAGTGTTGGTGACTATTACAATTAATTGATGGTGGTACTTCTTAAAGATACATTACATATCCAAGTAACCTGGCAAATTTCTTTCGGATTTGGTTTGATTTAGTTTAGTAAGATTAAAAATAATAACCGCTCCCACTTTCTGAGTATTAGCTACCTATCAGGAACTATGTATTCAACATTCAATCTGCATAATACCATGAATAAGGTGTGTTCACTTCCCAAAGAGTAATCCAAGGTTTGGAGTAGCTGAAAGGAGTTTTAAAAGTTTACTTGCATTTTATATCAGTCAAGTTCCCTATAAAAAACAGCACATTTAAACTAGAGAACTGAGGAATGTTTAAAAAGTTGTGAGCAGGATAGCCAATGTCCTTCCCATCAATATGTTTTAGTTAGGTCAGGGTTTATGAAGTCCAACAATGGTGCAGAACCCTAGGGTTAGCAAACTTGAAAGCTGTAACCACTTCCAGTTCTTAAGAAGGTGACTGACAAGCACCCACAGGCCAAGTTATTTTGTGTACTAAATTACTGGGCCCACTTCTGAAGTGGATGACCTCTAGTGCACATTTATGGAGAAATAAATATCGTCAAACTTTCTTTCCATTCTAAGAAAACCATTCATATCCCTCTCCCTTGTCCTCTTTGTCATCAACTTTTCTTTTTTTTTTTTTTTTTTTTGAGACAGAGTCTCACTTTCTTGCCCAGGCTACAGTGAGTGCCGTGGCGTCAGCCTGGCTCACAGCAACCTCAATCTCCTGGGCTCAGCGATCCTACTGCCTCAGCCTCCCTAGTAGCTGGGACTACAGGCATGCGCCACCATGCCCGGCTAATTTTTTTTTGTATATATATTTTTAGTTAGTCAATTAATTTCTTTCTATATTTTGGTAGAGACGGGGTCTTGCTCAGGCTGGTTTTGAACTCCTGACCTCGAGCAATCCGCCCGCCTCGGCCTCCCAGAGTGTTAGGATTACAGGCGTGAGCCACTGCGCCCGGCCTGTCATCAACTTTTCAATCTTATTCTTTCTGAGTCTCTGAACAGCCAGCCAACTTATTAGTCAATTACCTTGAATTACTATAGATTCTTACTTATCTTAGGGCGTGTCTCCTGCTAAAGGAAGTGGACAACCAGATTTATAACCTCAAGTTATGGCCTCTGGGAGGATTGTCCTTCACCAATGTCTTTGAAGGCCACCAGTGTGTAGGGCTGTACATTGTAATAACTATTGACTTCGAGCTGGCGCTAGCATGCTATGCAGCTCTAAGCTGTAAACCAGGTCTGAACTTTTACCTCCTCCACTATCTGGTCAAAGAGAACTTCCTATACGGCTGTAAGTATAGATTAAAGGCAATATGGCAAAGCAGCATAAGCAGATACCATGGGAGTATAAATCACCAACTTGAGCAGTTTGTTTATGCCTTTTCTGAACTTGCTTGGGCCAAGTTTTGTATATGCCATTTCTGTTTTACCATGGAATGCTGCCGTGCAATCCTGTTTTATGATAATGTGGATAAGATAATACCTAGTTCATGGTGGATAATTACTTTGGACAGGCTTTCAGTTTTCTACCAGGGCCTCATAGCAAGCCAAGTATTGATTTTCAAATGGAGAATTATTGGTAGAAGTTTCTCCCATTGAGGTCTGTCAGAGGTTCCATGCATGTCCACTGTCTGTTCTCAGATACTTTTGATATTGGTCTGCTGAGAGATAGGGCCCAAGTGGCAGGACGGCTAGCACTACAGCCTGGACTTGCCATGGAGTTTTCTTTTGTTCCAGGCCCTACTTAATAGGTTCAAGAAGCGTGACCAAATAAATGTAGTCTGTACTGACTCCAGAATCACTGTGCCTCTTTGATTGTGATAGGCTGTATAGACAGAAGCAGCTTATCTCATTTAGAGGTGGTATCCCAACATGCTTCAGACCTCTGGACCCCTAGAAATTTACATGATGCAGCAGATCCCTAAATCTTCTTCATGTTTACCTCCCATCCTCTGACATGCATATACCTTACTTGCTTACTTACTTACCGTGTCTACTTCCTATTCACTGGGCACAATTACCATAATGTCATAATTATACTGTGTCAGTATGATATTCTGTGGGAAATCAAGATGATGAAGGACTCTCCAGACTTCATTATAGCAGAGAACAAGAGAGCTGACATAGCCCTGAGTATACTCAGGTATACTGCCATCCCTTTATGTGAAGGCAAATGGCTTCTGATTATCTCTGCTGATAGGAACAGGTTAAACAATTTTTGTTAGGACAGTAGCTACAAACCAGGTGCCAGAGGTTCTATTTATTTGCTTCTATAAAATTAGCATGTCCAGAACAACAGCTGTGATTGGAATCATTATCTTATTAGGTCTGTGATTATCTACAGTCATTTTCCAAGATCTATCTAGCCCTTGCACTGGTCAAATTGTCAAGTCAAAGGGGGATGTGATAGAAATTACCACCCTTACATCTTTAAGTCTTTTATGGTGGCACTTGGTCTCTATAATTCTCCAAGGGATGCAGCATTGCTTCTAGTTTACCATTTTGGTGAGGTTTGGGGAATAATTCCAGGATTTTCATTTGTTCCTCCCTTCTATATTAGCCCCAACTTCATGTGTCAGGAAACCAGAGTGAAAATTCTTTGAGTTACCAAGTCTATCTAATCTGAGACTGGAGAAATAACTGCAGGGTGTGTCCGTTGTCCTGCTAGACCCATAGTGACTTGGGTTTAGGCCAAAATACTATCACCTGAGCTACAAAAGTTTTCACCCTTAAAATAATCTACTCACATACATGCATCCTAGACTCCTGATGATACTATTTGGTGAGATTCTACAGCTATAATGATCACAACAGGTGATCATTTTAACAGCAGTTAAAAGTTAGCTACAATTGAGGTGCCAGAAGTTCTACACATTTGGTCTTATAAAGGTATCAGAACTAGAACCACAGCTGTGATTGGAATAATCATTTGATCAGAGGAGAGTCTGGAGGGTCTGTCTCTTCCAGTGAGGGAGGTTTGGGGGAGACTTGGAGTTCAAAGTTCTCAGTATTGTCTGTATCTCTCCAAATGTACCCATTCTATTTCTCAAGATCTTATTTGGTAGCTCATGAGCTTGGTCCTCAACCATATGTGCTTTGCAACTTCAGGAGATGACCAATTATTGAAGTTGCCTTCAAGGCTTTCTTATTTTGTATCTGTGCCCTGAGTTGAAAATCAAGCTTTCAATTCTTTTTCCTCCTCCCTCATACTCTTTCTAGGGTAATTATAAATATCAGCTGACCCCACAATCTCTATAATCACATCATTGCATGGTGACCAAACTCCATAGCCATTTACTTTCACTAAACTTTGCCATCTACCTGCACCATTTGACAATTTGAGTTATTGCTATGTCATTGAATCTGCATGGCTTAACAGTGTCCCATTTTCTCTTGGCAAGGAAGTTATCTGTGCACTCCTAAACTATGTGATTGATCGTATCCTAGAATTCCACTTTAGGGTTTTTTATCTTGGGGCCAATTCTGGTATCAATTATTATCAATTACTGTATAATTCAGGGGCCCAGCATGAACTATAGTTCAAACATTCAACTGGGTAATTGAGGCGAGTTAATAAAGGGCAGGGTTTAGCAAAGGGATGGTGCAATACTTCAGAGCTAGCGACAACATGAAGGAGCAAAGGAAGGGAAGAGTTACCAGAACCTGGTGAGAGTAGCTGCATGAAATGAACCACCAGACAGAACCTATGGCCTTTGATGGAGGGATATATGGGCAACCCACAGCTCAGCAGGGGAGGAGTAAATACCCTGTCCTTCTTCTCCTCCTGCATTCCAATCTCCTGTTAATACTTGTATTGACTGAACTGAACCTTAAGACAGAAGATGAGAGAGACAATTCAGCCTCTGGGGGCCCAGAACAGAATACAGATAGGTGGAGAGTAGATTGGAAGGTCAAATGAAAGTATCCAGCACAATTCTAAATCCTGTGCTTCTCATCACTATATACTAAGATACTAGCAAGAATCTGTTGTTTGTACTATCTGCAGAAGTAGGAGATATTGGAGATTTTCACTATTATTTTATCACTCCAGGATTTTATTATTCCTTTGAGATTGGGGAACCCAATTCCATGGTGGCATCCACTGATCAGTCTACAGATGACAGTCAACACAGAGAGTTTCAAGGATGGTAGTACTTACATATACTATTTTTTTATGGTATATGTATTTCATACATTTTTGATGTATAAAAATATTTTTTTATTTTATTTTATTTTTGAGACAGAGTCTCACTCTGTTGCCCGGACTAGAGTGCCGTGGCATCAGCCTAGCTCACAGCAACCTCAAACTCCTGGGCTCAAGGGATCCTTCTGCCTTAGCCTCCCGAGTCATTGGGACTACAGGCATGTGCCACTATGGCCAGCTAATATTTTCTATATATTTTTAGTTGACCAATTAATTTCTTTCTACTTTTAGTGGAGACGTGGTCTTGCTCCTGCTCAGGCTGGTCTTGAACTCCTCACCTTGAGCATTCCGCCCGCCTCGGCCTCCCAGAGTGCTAGGATTAGAGGCGTGAGCCACCACGCCCGGCCAAAAAATATTTAAATAAATAAGAAAATTATGATAAGAAGACAAGTGCTGACACTTCCATCTATTAACTTTTTGTTCATTCAATAAATGCTTGTCGAGGCCAGGCACGCTGGCTCACAACCTGTAATCCTAGCACTTTGGGAGGCTGAGACAGGAGGATCAGTTAAGACCAGGAATTCGAGACCAGCATGAGCAAAAGCAAGACCTTGTCTCTACAAAACATAGAAAAATTAGCCAGGCATGGTGGCACATGCCTGTAGTCCCAGCTTCTTGGGAAGCTGAGGCAGGAGGATTGCTTGAGCCCAGGAACTTGAGGTTGCAGTGAGCTATGATGATGCCACTGCACTCTAGCCCAGGTGACAGCAAGACCTTGTCTCAAAAAAAACCTAAAAAAAACTTGTGGAATTGATATTGTCAACAAACCAAAAATCAAGCAAAACAAACAAAATTATGAACTTCACATTCTACTAGGGAAGTCACATGAGGTCAAGGAGGATGGTAGAGGCTAGATTATACTGTAAGGAATTTGTACTTTATTTGTGGTGCAGTATAAAGCCATTGAAGGATTTAAGCAAGGTGGTAATATGATATGATGTTGAGTGGTGTTTTTTTTGTTGTTTTCTTTTTGAGACAGAGTCTCACTTTGTTGCCCAGGCTAGAGTGAGTGCCGTGGCGTCAGCCTAGCTCACAGCAACCTCAAACTCCTGGGCTCAAGCAATCCTGCTGCCTCAGCCTCCCAAGTAGCTGGGACTACAGGCATGCGCCACCATGCCCAGCTAATTTTTTCTATATATATATTAGTTGGCCAATTAATTTCTTTCTATTTATAGTAGAGATGGGGTCTTGCTCTTGCTCAGGCTGGTTTTGAACTCCTGACCTGGAGCAATCCACTCGCCTCGGCCTCCCGGAGTGCTAGGATTATAGACGTGAGCCACCAGTTGCTTCCTGGAGAATAGACTATAGCAGAGAAATGGTGTAAACGTGATCCATTTAGGAGCATGTTGCAGTAGCTTATAAAGGAAATGATGGTGTTTTGAACAAATATGTTAGAAGAGGATGCACAGGTGATATATTTTGGATGTAGAACTAACACAATTTGGTGATGAATTGCATCTAAAGGGAGAGAAAGGAAAGAACTGAGGATGGTGTCTAGCCTTTTGTCTGGCCAAATGGATGATCAGAGATGCCAGTAATTGATACGAGGAAAGCTGTGGGAAGGGAAGTTTGGGGTCCAGGGTAGGGCATCAAGAGTCCTGTTTCGGATGTGTTAAGTTTGATCAGCCTAGTGGATGTCCATGTGCTGATGCCTAGTAGGTAGCTGGCTATAGGAACCTGGTGTTCAGAAGAGAGGGAAGGGCTGGAAATACAAATATGGCAGTCATGAGTGTACAGATGGAAGATGATGAATTATGCAGGGAAAGACTGTAAAATACAGGAGAAGACCCATAAACTCAATCTTGAGAAACTGAAAAGAAGAGGCAAAGCCAGAAAGGAGACTGAAGGAAGTAAGACTGGCAGCCCAGGGGTGTTTGGTGTCCTAGAAGTAAGCTCAGGAGAGTGGAACAGACATAAATCCAACTGGAGGCAACTGAAGACATTTAGAAGAAAGGAAGTGGAGACAATGAGTGTACACAACTCTTTCAGTAAGTTTTACTGTGAATGAAATAGAGGAATGGGTAATAAATCATTTAATCTTCTCTTTTTATTTCTCTATAAATGCAATGTTTAAAGGTGATATGTTTTATAACATTAACTTTTGCTACATAACAAACCACCCCAAAACTTAGAGGCTCAAAAGATACATTTTTTTAAAAAAAGGAGAAATATTTGTAATTTTTTATGATTTGGCTGGCTGTTCTGGTCTGGGCAAGCCTGGCTGAAGTTGGCCCATCCCAGATGGCCTCATTCACACATCTGGCTGTCAGCTCCATGTCAGGTGAAGTAGACGATGTCTTGGCCATGTGCCTCTCGCCATCCAGCAGGCCAGCCTGGGCTCATTCAGTGATGGTGATTATAGGGTTCCTAAGTGCAGCAAAAGAGGGCAAACTCCAACTCACAAACACTTTTCAAGTCTCTGTTTATGGCACATTTGCTATTGTCCCATTAACCAAAGCAAGTCCCATGGGCAAGCCCGGAGTTAGTGTGGAAGGGAAATACTCAAGGGCAGGGAGAGAAAGAGGAAATTATTGCAGCCCTATTTGCAAATAATCTCCTATAACGAGTATGATATTTTTAATTATGTAAACTCATCCTCTGAGTTGCTCATGTTAGAAACCTCAAAGTTATTTTCTACCTTTCCCTTTCTCTCCTAGTGTAAAATGGAAAATTATTTAATTAGCTAAATCAAAATGTATTTTGTGGGAAGTAACTTTCTCTCAGCACTTTAATAATCTAACAGTTAATATAAATTTTGATCACAGACCCATTACTGTTTTAATTAATTGTATTCAGAAACTGGAGAGAAATAGCATAACAGATTAAAATATGAAATTTATTTTAAATCCCTTATAACAAAATGTGACTTAATATCCTAGTAATGCACATCACTTTATTTGTTTTCTTACAAATTTGCAAAGAGGTAATCACCAATAAGTGGCAATATTTAAACACTCTTAGAAAAATATCAAGCAGTACTTCTGTTTTAGGTGATTGTGTATGTACTTCTTATCTGAAAGTTTGTAGCAGGTGAAA
Organism: Microcebus murinus; assembly: GCF_040939455.1. NCBI lineage: Eukaryota > Metazoa > Chordata > Mammalia > Primates > Cheirogaleidae > Microcebus > Microcebus murinus. The sequence continues at coordinate 105,463,373 of NC_134136.1, forward strand.
TTAAATGGTTTTCCAAATGACTGAATCGTCAATCCACCTTCTTCCAGCTAATTGACTGATTTCTGCCATTGCTGCCTCCCAAGGGGGTCTCTTGCACTGACATGGAGTGTTGACAACTCCAAAATAATAGCACTAAAGATTCCTACAACCATTGGTTGGTGCAACAGTATAAGGGGTGTCTTAGAAAACACTGAATAGGAATGGAATGGGATAGAGGCATGGCAGCACAGAAAAGCAAATTGTTGGTCCTTTCTCCAATTAGCTTCGTAAAACAATTCTGGGCCTCAGTTTATTCATCTGGAAAACAGGTGATTGATTGATTACCTTTAAGGTCTTCTCTCAACCTATGATGCTCTGAGTTCATGTGAGGTCTACCTTGCAATAGAATCAGCACTCTGTTAACCAGAGAAATGGAGGATGGGGCCCTGAACACTGCCAATCCTGGTTAAAGTAGGAGGCAGGAGCAATCACAACCAACATCTAGTTATACATTTACCACTCTGCAGGCACAAAGCCAAAGTTCAAGAGAAGCAAGTATAATAGCAGGGTAGGAATCCAAAATTTCATGTACACCGAAAGATTATAATCATCTGTGACTGGCATGGTTTCCATAATTGAGCCTTGATGGTTTTTTCAAATGTTAGAAAATGTCTGTGCAGCCTCAGTTTGTGGCTAAAATGACTGCTCACCTGCTTTCCCAGGTCTGTCAGGTTGACCAGATCAGAAAAGTCTCCACCACTTTTTGGGTACCAGATTCTTTGAGAATTTGTAACAGTTCCAGGTGCAGCCAGTACTCAATGCACTGTGCATGTGCACGTAGATATATCTTACATGCGCAAATGATTCAGAAGGCTTCCTGGGTCTTAGGTGCCACGGGAAATCAGCTTGTTTTGGCTAACAGCTCCCTTCGCTGTTGCTGACCTATGATCATTCCTCATGGTCTCAGTCTCAGTTGCCACCCACACCAATCAAGCCACTCAACTTGAAAGTAAATTCCTTATTTCCGGGTAAATTCCACATCCTTTTATGTTTATTGCCCTCAAATTTCTTCATACTCCTCAAGGCTTCTCTGTTAAGTAAGTGCTTTGTAAATTTAGTGTCACATTGAAAGATTTTAGAATAGATCTGGGAGATCCAAATGTCACAATCTTTAGAGCTCAATCCTAAACCTTGATCTAAAATATCCCTGTCCCTTCCTTCCTCCCTCCTTTCCTCCAGATCTTAGAAGCACATAGAGCAAAGAGTCCTATAGCTCCCCAACTGTCATGTGAAACAGAATCTTTTTCCTGACTACATGAGACTTCTAACACACAGAACCCCAGTGTACTCATCTGTATAATGGGAAACACTATCTGTCTCATACACTATCTGTCTCAAGGATTAAATAAGATGTGTGAAAATCACTTTGCATGGAATCTGGTATTCAGTAAGTACTCAAGAAACATGAGCTATTTTGGCATTATATTTTTGCTATTTAATTTCAAACTATAAATGTCTTCTGTATCAAACTATTGCTGATTTATAATGATGGTTTCTTCTTAGAGATTTATAGTCTGTAATTATTTACTATGGTTAATTTACCAACTTGTTATTCTACCCTTCCATAAAGAAGAATTAACTGCACTTGGATTCTATGTCCTGATATATGTACATATGGTTCTTCCTGTGCACACTAATCAGAGAGTTCTATTAACTCTATTGCTGTCAGATAAAATTGACAAATTATGTGATATTATTTGTATTATTTTCTGCCAAACTGCTAAGAATTTGTATTATTTATGTCATGCAGAATATCAGATTGACATTTAAATCATCCTTGCCAGTTTTTACTATCAATTCTTTACTGAGGTGCCTTTTGGTTTTTCCAGCAGTACTACAAAGTCTTACCATTTTGATTTACTTTAGCTTGACAGCAATCTTTTCTCCATTCAGGAAGCATTTTCGGCACATGTGCCTCCTTCTCAAAGGTAACCCTTGGGAGTGAGGATGACACTGGGAGGGACGCTGCAGTCACAGGCAGCCTCTGCGATATTCTGGGAACATCCCTGTGTGAGTGGGAAGGACTAGGGTGGCTCTCTCTGCGGAGAAGAGGACGGAGATCCTTCCAGTGTGGGGCACGGACGGGGTTAACCATGGCTTTGTGCTGTGCTGTGTCTCTGGTCTCTTCTGCAATTTATCTCTGCTCATGAATTTGCAGGCAGATGCAGAGTTTCAAGCCTGCAAGGGCTCTAAAGTTCATTGTGTCAACTCCCCCAAACACCACTCAGATCCTTTCCATAGTGTCCTCATACCAAGAGACTTTTGCATGCATCTTTCCCCTTAGAAGAACTATTGCTCCACCTACTTGACGAGCACTTTATGAGGAATTTCAGGCACTGTCTTAATTAAATGAGATCAGCATGTACTTGAAAGGCCTTTGTAAACTATGAAGAAGAATTCCAATTTAGGCAAAGATTCTCCTGGTCTGTCATAAAACTGAAGAAGGGACTGTATGTCCTACAGAATAATAATAACAATAATAATAGCTGAATTTATTAAATCTTTAATAAGCATCAGTCCGGCACAGTAAAAGAATAAAGTAAGCACTTTACCTATTGATTCATGCAATTTCGGCAATCCATGCATGTGAGATATACCATCATTTCTATATACAGAGGCGCAAACTGAAGCTTAGAGAAGGTTGCAAATGTCCAAGAACCTATTATAGAGGCCACATGATTACTGATTTTTTTCCTAAAAATAATGTTATATACAGTATGTCTGTACTCCTTTAGAGTTTACAAACTTATTTGTCATATGTTATTTCTATTTGATTTTCATCCTCAGATGCTCGTGAGAGTCTGCTCCAAATATATCATGCCTGTCATCTATTTTTGTACCTTTCACTAGGGAAGCTGAAAAGCATTATCTTTAGATCATCATCCACATTTTAGAAATAAAGGAGTCGAGTTTAGGCCTAAATGCTGCCACCATAATTTGTTCTGGGCCAATGAAAGTTTCTTATCTAGGTTTTGGTAAAGAAGCAGAGTCTCCAGTATTCTCAAGGAGCCCTTAACATGGTTAGCAACTAAGACATTTAGTGTAAACTGCTCTCCCCACGCCGCCCCTCTTCTCACTGAAGTTACAAGGAAGCCAGGTGGAGCCAGGAGCTGGAAGGTTCCTTCCTGGCCACTAGAGGCCAGCAAGCCCCAGACAGACACTCAGAGCCAGAATGTGCTTTTTCTTACATCATGTGTCTAGTTGCTTCAATATGAAGAAAATGCTCCTGGAATGTTTTTAGGAGAAGATATATATGGTTTCAGTGTGTACCACTGAGATGCCTCTGGTTTTGAAGACTTCCCAACACGCCCCTGAAAGTCAGTCTTAAGCAAATTAAACAAGTAAAGAATGTGTGTCTTTGGGGTATCTCTTTGGGGTGTCACATATTCCAAAAGCCCCATGCATTCCTTTTCATCCTAATGTTTTCCTTCTTCTTTTCCCTGTTTGAAACAAGCAAACAAAGAAACAAAGAGAAAAACAACATTACATGTTCTCTGCCCTCCCCACCCCTTGTTTCATTTCCCGGAAAAAATAATATCTTGCCCCTTCCTCACGTCTTTTGAGGCTAAAAGCTCTTGTCTCTCCTGTCTTTCTTTCTACTGCTTGCTTCTCTCCTCCCCCATCCCTGACCCATGTTGCACTCGTAGAAGGGGATACAGGAAGGCCACTGTGGCTGGAGAGGAGAAGGCAGAGCATATAGGACAGGGTTTGCCCAGCTGAGCACTGTGTGGTACAGTTCTGGAACTCCTATGACTAGACTGAGGGGCCCCTCTTTAATGTTTGTTTTCTGAATTTAAAGGTACACTTTTTGAGCATATCCTTATACTTTGAAAATATATGGGAAGTATTTAGGGTACAGAGCCAAGAGCTATACAATTGAAATTTATTCTCAAATGCATATATATCATACACACACACGACACACACACACACACACAGAGAATGAGATTACAAATGATAAAGCAAATAGGGTATAATGTTAATAATAGGTGACTCTTATAAAGGATCAGCTGATCTATGTATGTTGGGCCGTAGAAATGTACAGCCCGTTTGGGAGAGAGACGACCGCCCAAAAAGACTCAGAGTCCAGAGGCTTGATGCAAGAGAGCAAGAGGATTTATTTCCAGCGCGCGCAGGGGCTAAACAGCATCACCAAGATGGGGAGGCTGCCGCCCCGAAGCTCTCAAGCTTAGGGTTTTTATGGGGCAAGACCACACGCAGGTGGCCGGGGAGTTTAGGGTGGGGAAATTCCAGTAGCTCCATCTTGCACAACCAGTTGCACGACCACTACCCAATTCTGAGAACTTGCAAGGGACACTTACGGGAAAAGATAAAGAAAAAGGGAGGGGTAGGGGTCTTAATTACCTATAAGCAAGCATAGTTACAGAAGCGAAAAGCTGGTTAGGCTAGTTTGGGCCTTTAGGCTAGTTTGGGCCTTTAGGCTAGTTTGGGCCTTTCATTCCCCCCTTTTTCTTTTGGAAAGTTTTAATCTTGAAACTACAGGTCTTCATCTCCTGGAAGAGGCTGATAGTGTTGCTGTAAAACCATTAATTGAACTGCGCCGACCTGCTCTCGGATGAATGTCACTAGGCGGTTGAGTATACAAGGCCCAAAGGTTAGGAGCAAGATGAGTATAAGCAGGGGTCCTAGCAAAGTGGAGAGTAAAGTCGTTAACCAGGGGGAGGCGTTAAACCATCCCTCAAACCATCCCTGGCGTGACTCACGCTCCTTTCTCCTGGTTTCTAGTCTTTCCCTAAGCTTGGACATAGAGTCTTTTATTACTCCAGAGTGATCAGCATAAAAACAACACTGCTCTTTGAGGGCTGCACATAGACCCCCTTCCTTCAGAAAAAGGAGATCTAGTCCCCGTCTGTTCTGGAGCACTACCTCAGACAGGGAGGTTAAAGATTCTTCAAGTTTGGTAATGGACTGTTCTATATTCCTTAGGTCTTCATCTATGGCCATCTGAAGCTCTCTAGCATAGAAGGGTCCCTTGATGAGGGCTGCAGTCCCTGTCCCCACCCCTGCTGCCACCCCTAGACCTAGGAGTGTGGCTAGGGTCAGAGATATCAACTCTCTCTTTTCTCTCAATAAGGGGTGAGGGTCGTACTCACTTTCGAACATAGCATCTGGGTAGTACATGATGGTGGGAACTAGCTGGACAAGAACACAGTATTCTGACGTTTTGTTGAAAGCCTGAGTCGCTAGGCAGGGGGTGAGTCCAGTATTACAGGCCCACCAACCGCCCCACGGGGGGACCAAATAGCTATCTCCCCTGGAGGGAACTTCCCTTATCTCGTGGCAGAGCTCCTGACGGTTATTAGGAACATTTCCTATGCAGGTGCCTCGGCCTGAAACTTTGGTTAAGGTTAGTTTTCCCTGGCTTCCCCAGGTGCAGGTGTCGGGACTACTGGTGTTAGTGTAGTTTCCAAGAAAGGCAACTCCTTCATAGTAGGGTGGCTCTACTGTCAGGCAGAGCCAACAGGATTTAGTTAAGTTAGGATCAGTTTTATTTAAGGAGCTAAAAGCTCCTTGCACTAGTCTTAACAGCCTCTGACCTGTACTGGAATTTAAGGGGGCCAGGCTTATATGAGGATCTATTGTAGGGGCAACAGATGTGGAGAGAGGTAACGGGGTGACTGGGGGTCCCTGGTCAGTCAAGACAGGGTTTGGCCCAATGGGCACGGGGTTATAAGCCTCTATTTGCAACTCTATCTTAAAGAGGAACCCGTCATCAAACCCTTCCTGATAGAGCCTTAGTCCCCAGGTGAATCCTGCAGCCCACCTGGCCCAGGTCATGCTTTTTCCTGCCTGGGTGAAGGTAATGTTGAGGACAGAGCTCTGGGTGGTCGCCTGAACCCAGATGAGATCCCAGGTAGGGGGTTTTTGCAGCCAATAACTTGTTCCTGTGGTTTCGCACCCCCAATAGGAACAATAAATCTCAGAATCGTACCGATCACAGTCGTTTGGCCCATGCCCGTGCCTATCTTTGGGACAGACATAGAAGGGAACCTGGGCTAAATGCCGCTCAGTTACAGGCTGCCCGTACACTCTTCCTGGCGTCCGTTTGGAGCGCCTCTTTATACAGAACCCATTCCACCCTTTCCCCACTAAGGTACAAATATCAGGAGTTAAGGCGGGCCACCAGGTCCCCGGGGGGGGCTATGGTAGCATTGGATCGCCATATTACTCGCCGTGTGACGGGAGAGGTTACCTTCCAGGTCAGCTTTTGGGGCACATGGGGGGAGCTACTTATTGGCAACAGGTGTGTCATGAGACACATGATGGCGAACCCGAAGCTTGAGGGGGTTGTCAGTTGTCTCTACGGTCCATTCATCATTGTTGTCCTCGGGAGGCGCCCGCTTTGCGTGTGAGGCGTGAATCCAGGTCGCGATGCCGTCCACTTTGATGGCCGTCGGAGTCGTCAGCAGCACCAAATGTGGTCCCTTCCACCTCGGCTCGAGGTTAGCAGCTCGGTGTCGCCTGACGTAGACGAGATCACCAACCTGGAACGGGTGGGGCACCTGTACTTCTCCCGGCTTGTAGAGGGCGGCCAGGGGTGCCCAGATCTCCCTGTGAACAACTTCAAGGGCTTTTAACCTGGCGAGTAGGGAATGGGGAACATTAGCATCAGTATCAGATGGCATGGACCATGGATCGGACATGAGAGGTGGTGGGGCCCCAAACAAAACTTCAAACGGTGTTACTCCTAAAGGGCCAGGCGTATTGCGAACGCGGAAGAGGGCGAAGGGAAGGAGGACTGTCCAGTCTGCCACGCCAGTCTCTAAGGATAATTTAGTCATGACCTCTTTTAGTGTTCTATTCATTCTTTCTACCTGACCTGAACTTTGGGGCCTGTAGGCACAATGCAATTTCCAATCCGCCCCTAGTATCTTGGCCACTCCCTGACTTACCTGAGCAATAAAAGCCGGGCCGTTATCGGATCCTATTACCTTAGGAATTCCAAACCTAGGAAAGATATCTTCTAGTATCTTCTTGGCCACTACTGTTGCCGTTTCTTTTTTTGTGGGGAAGGCTTCTACCCATCCTGAAAAAGTGTCTATAAAAACTAAGAGATATTTGTATCCATACCGGGCGGGCTTTACCTCTGTAAAGTCCACCTCCCAATTGCTCCCAGGGCGTTCGCCCCTGAGCCGTTGCCCTGGGCCAACCTGGGATGGGTGAGAATTAATCAGTTGACAGGCTTTACACTGGCGGACTACCTCTTCAGATAGGTGGCTGATCCCCCGGATGTGATATTTTGTTGACTGGCAAATGGAGCGCAGGTGTTTTGCTCCCAAATGGGTGAGGCGATGCAGCTGCCTTAGGTACACTTTTGCTGTTTTTTCTGGTATAATAACTTTTCCTTCTGGGGTTTTCCATATCCCCTGCGGGTCCCTAGAGTATCTCGCCGGTTTTTTTGTTAGGCTCTCTTCTTCCTCCGAGGAATAACGAAGGAATTCCGGCGGGGCCACTGAGGGACTGATAGCGAGGACTAGTGTCTCTGACTGCAGGGCAGCCTGCCTCGCCTCCAAATCGGCCTTTCTATTCCCTTGGGCCACTTCAGAGGTCCCCTTTTGGTGTCCAGGGCAATGGATAATAGCTACCTCCTGGGGAGCATGGACAGCTTCGAGGAGGTGCAAGATCTCTTGCTTGTTTTTAATTTCTCGGCCTGCAGAGGTGAGGAGGCCCCTCTGGCGGTATATGGCTCCATGGATATGGGCTGTAGCAAAGGCGTAACGGCTGTCTGTGTAAATGTTAGCCTTTTTACCTTCCGCCAGTCTCAGGGCCTGGGTCAAAGCAATCAGTTCAGCTTTCTGGGCGGAGGTTCCCTCGGGCAAGCTGCTAGCCCATATAACCTTGTCTTTACTGACCACCGCTGCCCCCGCGACCCTTTTACCTTCATGTAGGTAGCTGCTCCCATCCGTATACCAGGTGTAATGTGGGTCGGGTAACGGCTCGTCCCGGAGGTCTCTTCTGGGCCCCGTCTCCTCCGCCAGAATGTCATGGCAGGAGTGAAGGACTGCTCCACTCTCCGGGTGCACCTCCGGCAGCAGGGTAGCTGGGTTGAGAGTTACTGGAGCCCCGAAAAGGACTCGATCATCGTTCAGCAACAAGCTCTGGTAGTGAGTCAGCCGAGCATTAGACATCCACCGCTCGGGGGGTTGCCGGATGATGCTTTCTAGCGCATGTGGGGCTATGACTGTTAGTTTTTGCCCCAGGGTGAGTTTATCTGCATCTTTTACAAGCAAGGCAGTGGCTGCAATGGCCCTTAAACAAGCCGGCCATCCCCTAGCCACTGGGTCTAATTTCTTGGACAGGTAAGCTACCGGCCTTTTCCAAGGCCCCAGGGTCTGAGTCAATACTCCCCGAGCAACCCCCTTCTTCTCATCCACGAAGAGAGTAAAGGGTTTGGACACATTCGGTAAGACAAGAGCCGGCGCAGAGAGAAGGGCTCTTTTGATGTCATCAAACGCCTTCTGCTGAGTCTCTCCCCACTCAAAGGGGTTTCCCTGTTTCGTCAGGGTGTATAGAGGCTCGGCCATTGTTGCAAACCCTGGGATCCACAGGCGACAGAAACCCGCGGTTCCCAAGAATTCACGTACCTGGCGGGGGGAGCTGGGTCTCGGAATCTGAGTGACCGTGTTTTTGCGGGCCTCCGTGAGCCACCTCTGGCCCCCTTTTAGTACATACCCCAAGTATGTCACCGCCTGCTGGCATAGCTGAGCCTTTTTGGCTGACGCTCGGTACCCCAAGCGGGAGAGTTCCACAAGTAGATCCTGTGTACCCGCCTTGCAGTCCTCTTCCGTGGCTCCTGCTAGGAGAAGGTCATCTACGTACTGGAGAAGCGTAATTTGCGGGTGCTCAGCCCGGAAGGCGGTTAAGTCCTGATGAAGGGCTTCATCGAAGATGGTGGGGGAGTTCTTGAACCCCTGAGGAAGTCGAGTCCATGTTAATTGTCCCATAGCCCCAGAGTCCGGGTCCCTCCATTCGAAAGCAAAGAATTTTTGACTCTCTGGATGCAATCGCAAACAGAAAAAAGCATCTTTTAAGTCCAAGACCGAATACCACGTATGGGACGGTGGGATAGAACTTAGCAAGTTATAAGGGTTGGGGACCGTGGGGTGAATGTCCTGGACCCGCTTGTTAACTTCTCTAAGATCTTGCACGGGCCTATAGTCATTTGTTCCCGGCTTTCGGACGGGAAGGAGCGGCGTGTTCCAGGGGGAGTGACACTTGACCAAAATCCCCATGTGCAGCAAGCGGTGGATATGTGGTTTAATCCCCTCCCAGGCCTCTCTCGCCATAGGGTATTGCCGCACTGCAACTGGGGTTGCGGTAGATTTTAATTCCACCACCACCGGGGGCTGTTCGCGGGCAAGACCCATTCCCGCGGTTTCTGCCCAAGCTTTGGGGTACAGCCGCAGCCACTCACTATCAACTATTTGCTTTTCCTTTGCACTGGCCTCGAACAGCCGGTGCTCATCTTCCAATCGGAGAGTCAGCAGGGTAACTGTTTCCCCGTGCTGGGTGAGGGTTGGCCCTCTGGGAGTAAAAGTGATTTGGGCTCCCATTTTAGTTAATAAATCTCTTCCCAGGAGGGGTGCAGGACACTGGGGAATTATTAAGAAGGAGTGAGTCACCTTTCCTGTTCCCAGGTCCACAGTCTGACTAGTGGTCCAGGGGTACCGTTTTTGGCCCGTGGCCCCCATCACCCAAGAGGTCTTCTTGGAGAGCGGTCCTAATGGCTTTCGTAAGACCGAAAATTGGGCTCCCGTATCGACCAGGAAATCGACGGGTCTCCCCTCCACGCTAAGAGTTATCCTGGGCTCGGGGAGGGGGGCCGAGTCCTGACTATCTCATTCACTATCTTCCTGGAGGGTCAGGACCTTGTCTTTATTCCGCAGTTTGGGGCAGTCTTTCTTCCAATGTCCGTCCTCCTTGCAGAAAGCACATTGTGTTGGTCTCAACGGCGGCCTGGCGCCTGAGCTACCTGTTCTCCTATCTCTGTCCCTATGTGGGGACTTATTGTCTCCCACAGCTGCGGCCAAGATACGCGTCAGTTGTTTTTCTTGCCTTTTTTCTCTTTTATCCTCCCTGGCCTCCCTTTCTCTTTCCCTCCTTTGTTCTTTTTCTTCCTCTGTTTCTCTCTTATGATATACTTTCTCTGCTTCCTTAACTAAATCTTGGAGAGTGAAATCCTGTAGTCCTTCTAATCTTTGGAGTTTCTTTTTGATGTCTAGGGCCGATTGGCCTATGAAGGCCATGGCTACTGAGGCCCTCTGCCCCTCTGAGGTCGGGTCAAAAGGAGTGTACCGTCTGAACGCCTCCATCAGTCGCTCAAGGAAGACAGAGGGAGGTTCAGTCGGTCCCTGAAGAATTTCTCTTACCTTAGCCAAATTGGTGGGGCGTCTCGCAGCCCCTCTGAGGCCTGCCACTAGAGTCTGGTGGTAGACAGTCAGTCGCTCCCTACCTTCTGCCGTGTTGAAGTCCCAATTAGGTCGGGTCAAAGGGAAAGCGGCATCCATCAACGGAGGGAGTTGGGTCGGGCGCCCATCTGGCCCAGGGACGTTCTTCCGCGCCTCCAAGATGATCCGCTCCCTCTCTTCAGTAGTGAAAAGAGTCTGGAGCAACTGCTGGCAGTCGTCCCAGGTGGGCTGGTGGGAAAACATCAGGGACTCGACCAACCCGGTCAGACGCTGGGGGTTCTCAGAGAAAGGAGGGTGATTAGTTTTCCAATTATAGAGATCGGCTGTGGAAAAGGGCCAATATTGGAGGAGCTGGAGGGGAGCTGTGTCGGCATCTAACCCCGGCCCAGAGTTGGGAACTGGCACTGGGCGCAGGGGGCAGGCGACAGTGGAATCCGGAGACAACCCTCTCCTACTCCTAGTGCCTTGGGCCGGACCCTCAACCATAGGGGCCGTGGGCTGGGCTGTCCCCGGCCCTGGCCGGGCTGCCTGCGCCTGCGACTGGGGGACATAGGGTGGGGGAGATTCGAGGAGGAGGGATTCTGCCTGGGGATCAGTTAGGGGTAGAGGTCGCCGAACTGGATCTGATGGAGCCGTCTGGGCCACTAGGGCGAGAGAAGGCTGAGGCACCGTCATCTTTACCCAAGAAGGAGGGTTTTGGGCAAGGTCCTGCCAGACAATGATATAGGGACCTTGATTCGGGTGTCCTTGGGGGTGCGGTGCAAAGATTTTCTTTTTTACTGCAGAAATAACAGAAAGGTTAAAAGTTCCATCTGAGGGCCATCCCACGCCGAAGGAGGGCCACTCAGAGGCACAAAACGTCTGCCAGGGGCCCTTCCGGATGATGACGGACAGGTCGTGGGCCCGGTCTCGTACTTCCTTCCAATGTGTCAGGGTGAGGGAGAGAGGAGTACTCTTCCCTTGGCCCATAATTCCTGGATGAGTAAAAAGGAGAATTAAAGAGAAAAGGACGACAACACAGACAGCAGACAAACACCGAAGCCACTTGCTTTTGCACACAAACACAGACAAAGGACGATACCTTACCCTAGGGTTACCTTGCCCAATCCTGCAACCACTTGCAGGCAAACAAATGGAGTCGACCAAGGCCACCTGGTCACCCCTAATCCCTGGAGCGTCCTCCAGGGCGACAGTTTTTCTGGCCGCCAAGAACCCTATCTTGGTCCAGAGGAACTTCCTCCTTACGGAGTTAGTACCCTGTCGTTCCAAATTCAAACTTCAAAACTGACACATCACATACAACACAGAGACAAACATAAAGGACAACTCCGGAGTCTGCCTACCTCCAAGCCTGGTGCCACCGGTCTTTTTAAGAGGGGTCGCCTCTCCGATCCCGGACGAGCCCCCAAATGTTGGGCCGTAGAAATGTACAGCCCGTTTGGGAGAGAGAGACGACCGCCCAAAAAGACTCAGAGTCCAGAGGCTTGATGCAAGAGAGCAAGAGGATTTATTTCCAGCGCGCGCAGGGGCTAAACAGCATCACCAAGATGGGGAGGCTGCCGCCCCGAAGCTCTCAAGCTTAGGGTTTTTATGGGGCAAGACCACACGCAGGTGGCCGGGGAGTTTAGGGTGGGGAAATTCCAGTAGCTCCATCTTGCACAACCAGTTGCACGACCACTACCCAATTCTGAGAACTTGCAAGGGACACTTACGGGAAAAGATAAAGAAAAAGGGAGGGGTAGGGGTCTCAATTACCTATAAGCAAGCATAGTTACAGAAGCGAAAAGCTGGTTAGGCTAGTTTGGGCCTTTAGGCTAGTTTGGGCCTTTAGGCTAGTTTGGGCCTTTCATGTACTATTCATATTCTTACAATTCTTCTGTTATTATTAATACTTTAATAATAATACTTTAATAATTGTTATTATTAATACTAGAATTATTAATACTTCCAAATAAAATGTGAAAACTACTTTTAATGAAGTTTTTTTTTTTTTTTTGAGACAGAGTCTCGCTTTGTTGCCCAGGCTAGAGTGAGTGCCATGGCGTCAGCCTAAGTCACAGCAACCTCCAACTCCTGGGATCAAGCAATCCTGCTGCCTCAGCCTCCTCAGTAGCTAGGACTACAGGCATGCGCCACCATGCCCGGCTAATTTTTTCTATATATATTAGTTGGCCAATTAATTTCTTTCTATTTATAGTAGAGACGGGGTCTTGCTCTTGCTCAGGCTGGTCTCGAACTCCTGACCTTGAGCAATCCGCCCGCCTCGGCCTTCCAGAGTGTTAGGATTACAGGCATGAGCCACCAGGCCTGGCCCTAAAATGAAGTTTTTGTGCGTAGTCATCTAATTTTTAAAACACACTGCCCACTTTTCCAGGAAGTAGGACTTCAATGTGACGTTGACACACCTAAGCTGATGAGTGAAGGCAGGAAGGAACGGAGGCCAGAGAAGAATCCCTCCCAGGCCTGCCCTCTCCAGCCTGGACCTTTTGTGTTTCCTTTCTCACTCACTCAACAGCCCACTCCTCAGGAAGTAGGCCCCCTGTCCTCCCCATCATTCTATTTCCAGACAAGTATAACTACAGGTAGAGTTTCCCCTCTCCCAGCATGCTCTTGATCTTTTCAGGTGCTTGCTTGGATTGCCTTCCAAAGTGGCACACAGCCAATCCAACCCAAGCAGAGGCTTCAAAGCCTACATACCAGGCCTCCCTGTCTTACTGCACTTGGAACCCTGAGACCACCATGTGAATGAGCCTGAACTAGCCTGCCGGGTGATGAGAGGAAACACATGTAGCAAAGGCATCCTCATTGCCCCGGCTGATGCTAAGCAAATTGCAAGATATATGAGTGAGGCCATCCTAGTTCATCCATGCCTGGCTGAGCCACCAGCTGACCACAGACATGTAGCAAGTTCAGCAGAGATCAAGGAAGCAGCCTAGACAAGAAGAACTGCCCAGACAGCCCACAGAAGAGTGAGAAACAATCAACATTTGTTACTTTAAGCCACTAAAATTTAGAAAGGCTTTGATGGCAGCAAGAGCTAACTGAGCCAACAGGAATGCTATACTTGGACTCTGAGGCTCTTACTGTAGCATCAGATGGCACAGAGAGTTCCCTTGCTTGCCTAAATGTATGGCTTCCCTCTTGGTCAACGGGGCCCTGGCCAATGATCACTTGCTGAAATAAAGAACAGGAAAGTACTGTGACATAGAACATTATGACTAATCTATTTCTGAAATCTCTACCTGGGATGCTGCTTTTCTAAAGCTGTAAAATCATTTCCCTGAAAGGAGCAGTCAATTTTTCATGATAAGCTGCTATTCTCTTTAAGAACCAAAATAGTTAAACATATATGTGGCCTGCTTGTTTGATGACAGGTTCTATCTAGAGGGTGATATCTTTATCAAGGAGTAGTCAAGATGTAGATGAGTACCAGAGAGATTACTGGAAAAACACCCTTCTGCTGTATATTTCATAATAGCAATGACCCCATCTATCTCCAGAGAGGGAAGGAGGCGGCAGCCAGAGAGGGTTTTGTAGTTCTGTGAATAAAGGTTTATTACTTTCCTCTACCTTCCATCAATCAACTCAATGTTAGGAGAACTAAAAAGGAAAAAGCAAACCTAATCTTTGTGTCTGCTCATAAAATAAAATGGGCAGAATATTCCCTCATTCCTGACCTTGAAAGTAACTTTTTGAAAGTTGGATAAGACCAGGGAACATGATTTGATTAAATCTGGAAACTGGAAGAGAGGATCTGTGGCTTTGAACCTCAGCATCAACATTTGTCCAGCTATCACAGTTCAAGTCTGCAAACATTTATGGGCACCTCCATCATGCAGGAAGCAAGGTAGGTGATGCAGAGAATACAGAGATGCATAAGACAAGATGTCTGCCCTCTCTAGACTCATAAAATAGCAGGCAGTGGGCAGCACACACTCTAACATGCAACAGAAGGTAATAGGTGTTAGAGTCAGAGAATAAACGAATGAAGAAACAGGGAAGGGACTGATTCATTCAGACTTTGGGACTAGCACAACTTAATAGAGGAGGTGGGCTTTGAGAAGGAACATCATTTCCACAGGCAGAAATGGTAGGGAAGATGGCTACCTGAGAGACTGGGAAAACTGACGCAGCTGTCCTAGATAGAGACGCACAGGCCACATCCTAGACTTCCTACCCTTGAACTTACATGAGAGAGAAATAAATCTGCATCTTGTTTAAGCCACTGTTTTTTTTGTTTTTTGTTTTTTTTTAAGTGGTGGGAAAGGAATTCTAGACAAAGCCGGGGGCATGAGCAAAGGCAGAAAACCAGAAAACACGTTAAGCAGAGCAGAAACTGCAAGGATCCAACGAAGGTTGAATAGGCGATGCAGCTACAGCATGGAAAGGGACAGTTGAGAAGAGATTGTGGGAACGGTAGATTGGGGTAAGGTAACAGAGGCCCCGAATGTGTGATGCATATCGTATTTGAAGACATCATTTCCCCCCACATAGAATTTTCTTTGCTACAGCCAGGGCCTGGGAACACTAGAAATTTGGGATCACTCAATGCAATTTTAGGGCGTGACGTTTTCTGGGTCTCTTAAATGACGTGAGGCTGGGATGCAAGTTCATGCCAGGTTTATTTCCAGCTCTTCCTGACTCCTAGGGTAGTTTACCAGGGTCCCCAACCTTGAAAGGCTTCAGATTCTTTTTCTTTCTTTTTTTTTTTTTTTGAGACAGAGTCTCGCTTTGTTGCCCAGGCTAGAGTGAGTGCCGTGGCGTCAGCCTAGCTCATAGCAACCTCAAACTCCTGGGCTCAAGTGATTCTTCTGCCTCAGCCTCTGGAGTAGCTGGGACTACAGGCATGCGCCACCATGCCCAGCTAATTTTTTCTATATATATTAGTTGGCCAATTAATTTCTTTCTATTTATAGTAGAGACGGGGGTCTCGCTCTTGCTCAGGCTGGTTTCGAACTCCTGATCTCGAGCAATCCGCCCACCTGGGCCTCCCAGAGTGCTAGGATTACAGGCGTGAGCCACCGCACTCGGCCTAGGCTTTAGATTCTGATTTTTGTCCTCCTAGCTCTGAGGAACTATCAAAGCATAACTGAGGTCTCTCAGCTGTTCAGTCAAGATTAACAATAGCCCCCAGGGCAAAACAGCCTACTGCTGCTGTCCCCTTTCTGAATTTCCTCTCTGAGTAGTTATTTGTCACTATTTTGTTACTACTTGATGCTTTCAAGAAGATTTTAAAAACTATTTTGTCCAGCAATTTTGCTGCAGTATTGTTCTGACTTATCTAGCGCTTCCTACTGGGTGTGGAAATTCTACTGAGCTGCTACTCTAAATTTATGATCAGAAACCTAAAGTGGACACTCAGCATTGCTGAGCAATCTTAGTACACCCAATAGTTAAGCCATTCCCTTTTTCTTTGAGCTAACTAATATATGCCTTCTTTTTTCTCCACAAATTTTCAGCATCTTCTCACTCTCAGCTGGTGCTCTCAGTTTTTATAACAGTGAAGTATTAGAAACAAAATGAAGAAGATGGCTTTATCTTTCCACCACTTGTCATCATAACTGCATCTCTACCCATGTTTCCTTCCTATACAGTGCATTCAATATCTGTACTCCTACTAGGGCCAAGTGTTCTACTTATCCCGGTATGTCATCTATTTGTGTCTCCTTGGTGACTTTTCTTCTGTCATTTAGCCCTTTCTCAAGTACCATCCCTTTTTTGTTTCTTGCTGCATCATCATAAGAACATTACCATCGCATATTTAAGATGTCTCATATTAGAAACCAGCAAGAACAATTCTCTTGTAACCACACATTCCCATTCAGTTAAGCAAAACTCCTCAAAGGAGCTGTCTGCCAATTGCTGCTGCTTTCTTAGTCTTCCATTCTGTCATCAACAGATTCTAGTTATGCTTTCATCCCCAGCACTCTGCTAAAACCTCTCCTGATATGGTCGCTCACAACATCCATCTCATTCCATCCAAAGGTCAATTCTCAAACAGCTTTGAACACAGTTGGTCTCTCCTTCTTTTCTTTCTTTCTTTCTTTTTTTTTTTTTTGAGACAGAGTCTCGCTTTGTTGCCCAGGCTAGAGTGAGTGCCGTGGCGTCAGCCTAGCTCACAGCAACCTCAAACTCCTGGGCTCAAGTGATCCTGCTGCCTCAGCCTCCCGAGTAGCTGGGACTACAGGCATGCGCCACTATGCCCGGCTAATTTTTTCTATATATATTAGTTGGCCAATCAATTTCTTTCTATTTATAGTAGAGACGGGGATCTCGCTCTTGCTCAGGCTGGTTTTGAACTCCTGACCTCGAGCAATCCGCCCACCTCGGCCTCCCGGAGTGCTAGGATTACAGGTGTGAGCCACCGCGCCCGGTCTCTCTTTCTTTTCTTGGAACTTTTTCTTTTAAAATAATTCTAATCTTACAGAAAAGTTAAAAGAGTAGAACAAAAAGCTTCCATAAATCCTCCACTCAGTTGATCAATTGCAAACATTGCTAATTGTTTGCCACATTCACTTCATCATCCTCATTTTCTCTCTGATTTTGTCTATGTGTGTGTCTCTCACTCTTTTTCTTTCTCCTTCCCTTGAACTATGTATCTTGTGTCAGAAGAGACTAAGTTGCAAGCATTATGCCCCTAATAAGTTGCAAGCATTATGCCCCTAAATTCCTTTTTTTTTTTTTTTTGAGACAGAGTCTCACTCTGTTGCCCAGACTAGAGTGCAGTAGCATCAGCCTAACTCACAGCAACGTCAAACTCCTGGGCTCAAGCAATCCGACTGCCTCAGCCTCCTGAGTAGCTGGGACTACAGGCATGCGCCATCATGCCTGGCTAATTTTTTTTATATAGTTTTAGTTGGCCAATTAATTTCTTTTTATTTTTGGTAGAGTCGGGGTCTCGCTCTTCCTCAGGCTGATTTCGAACTCCTGACCTTGAGCGATCCACCCGCCTCAGCCTCCCAGAGTGCTAGGATTACAGGCGTGAGCCACCGCGCCTGGCCTATGCCCCTAAATTCTTCAACAGTGTGTATTTCCTAAGGACAAGGACATTCACTTGCATAGCCATGTTGCAATGATCAAAAATTATATTGATACAATTGTATTATCTAGCTAACACACCATATTTAAGTATTGCTAATTGCCCCATTAATAATGTTTTTATTATTTGAAAATATTATGGGGGTACAAATATTTTTGGTTACATGGATCACTTTTATTATGCTTGAGTTAGGCTTATAAGTGTGCCCATCACCCAGATAGTGTTCGTTGTACCTGTTAGGTAGGTTTTCACATGTCCCCACCTCCCCGCCTCCTCCCTGCTTGATTTCCATTCAGTTATATATCCCTCTGTGCACATGTGTGCTCATTGGTTAGTTATAATTTAATAGTGAGTACGTGTGGTCTTTGTTTTTCCATTATTGAGATACTTCACTTAGGATAATGGTCTCCAGTTCCATCCACATTGTTGCAAAAGGCCTTAATTCATCCTTATTCATGGCTGTGTAGTGTTCCATAGCATACATATACCACCTTTTGTTAATCCAGTCATGAATCAATGGGTACTGGGGTTGATACCACATCTTTGCAATTGTGAACTGTGCTGAAATAAACATTCACATGCAGGTGTCTTTTTGATAAAATGATTTCTTTCCCTTTGGTAAATATCCAGAAGTGTGATTGCTGGATTAAATGGTAGCTCTACTTTTAGTTCATTGAGGAATCTCTATATTGTTTTCCATAGAAGTTGTACTAATTTGCAGTCCCACCAACAGTGTATAAGTATTCCTTTCTCTCTGCACCATCTATTGTTTTTGGAATTTTTAATAAAATCCATTCTAACTGGAATAAGGTGATATCTCATTGTGGTTTCAATTTGCATTTCCCTGATGATTAGTGACAAGCATTTTTTCATATGTTTATTGGCCATTAGTCTATCTTCTTTTGAAAAGCTTCTGTTCATGCCTTTTGCCCACTTTTTAATGGGGTTGTTTTTTTATTGTTAACTTGCTTGCATTCTTTGTAGATTTTGGTTATTAGCCCTTTGAGATATGTTCCTTCTGTGCCTAGTTTGTTGAGGGTTTTTATGATGTATAGCTTGCAAATATTTTCTCCTATTCTGTAGTTATCTATTTGCTCTGTTGATTATTTCCTTAGCTGTGCAGAAGCTTTTTAATTTAATCAAGTCCCATTTATTTATTTTTGTTGCTGGTGTGATTGCCATTGGGGTCTTCTTCATAAATCCTTTTTATTTTTGGAAACTTTATATAGCTTTCTCCCTCACTACATTTGGGACTCTCTTCAAATGTCACCTCCTTTGAGAAACAGTCCCTGAAAATCCCATCTAAATTTGCATCACTCTCAAACTCCTTAGCCTACTGTATTTTTTCAAACATTTATTGTTATCTTATCACTGTCTCCATAATGCCTATATTAATTATTTTCATGTTCACCACATATTCCCAGTGGCTTAACCAGTACCTGGCACACGGCATTTAATAAATATTTGTTGAATAATTAATTAAGTGAATAAATGAATGATAAATTTTTGAGCTCTAATCTTCCTTGGATCTTCACATTGCTGAGAAATCATTTTAGGTAATTCCCATTTGTCTTCCTAATGGCTACTCTTGACATTTATTATTCTTTTCAAATCTTCCTACCTTTCAGTAGACAGTCACAGAGAATATTTGTTTTCCTTTCTTAGATTTCCAGAAACTTTAGGACATTGTTTCTATGTTCCCTTCTCTCTAAAGTGTAAGCCATAAATGTGCCTTCCAGCTACCTTTGAAGCTGGGGTGATGGTAGCACCAGTGCTGGCCTGTATAGTATCTTTGTGCATATTAGAGAAAGGTGTCCCTGGATGGATGCAGTCCCAGGAGCTCACAATGAAGTGGGAACACAATGCTCTTATGTGGATTAGAAAAAGAGCCCTGACATATATAATGACATGGTCACTTTGTTTACTAAGATAATAATGCCCTTCAAGTAATTCCCACACAGTGTCAACCTTATACCTCCCTCCTTCCTTTCTGTCTTTCTCCTATTAATGGCTTTGATCAAAGCTGACTTCTCTACACAGGTGCTTATTCCTATCATGCACCACAACACCCACTATAACCATTACGCTCATTCTTTCTGGAATCCTGATCCTCTTCAACTTGCTTCCTCCCTTCTAAATAGAAATAGGTTCAAAGTGCTGTCATCCTGAGGAAATATTCTTTGGACATTGTCACTATCCCTCCCAACCCTGAAACACTCTCTATTCCTTGACTTCTCACCAAGCTTTTGAGAGTAGACTCTACCTCACAGCCATTTCCACCTACTGTAGCCCTTCTAATTATAGAAGTTGGTGCCCTTTAATCTTCTTCTTATTCTTTTTGACCTTTGTTCAGGAATGGGGCATGTGGTAGATGCCTTATTTTATTTATTTATTTATTTGCTTATTGCTTGCTTGTTCTTGATTCTTCTCCCTCTTCCAGATCCTCAAATATTGGCATTTCCTATGGTTCAATCTTCAGGCATTCTCCCTTCTTACTTTAAGCAGTCTCTATTGAAATGCATCCATTCCTATATTACCAACTCCCAGTTCCTAGGCAATATTATCAATCTACATTTCTGCTCACTTTAATAAATATAGATCATATTTCTTATTTCTACACAGATTTACGACAGGCATCTCAGACTCAACCTGTCAGGGTTTTATCAGAGATGTAGAAGCATTAGGAAATCACATATATATGATTTCTTTCAGAGACTTGACCTTTTGGGATGTAGAAGTTGGTGAATGGTTAATGTAAAGCTGTGGTCTTTACATGGGATTCTGGAGCTTGAAGTCAGCAGGACAGGCAGTTGGGAAGGGAAGATGGCTATAAAATGGGGTGGAACCAAGACAAATGGGAACCCATGAAAAAGAACTAGAGCATATGTGAGTCTCTCACACCCTATGCCTATAGCTTTGATGATGTGGGTGTCCTTCAGGAGAAGCTGGCATCCTTTGTTTCGGAGCTCATCATGCACCTGGCCCAGGAGTCAGAAGAGGAGAAGGAAGAGCTCATAGAAGTTTATACTTCCTCATCCTGCATGACTTGCATTGGTCAATGGAATATTGACTGATGTGGTGTGAGCAGACTTTAAATGTGCTTATATGGTTCGAATCCCCTTCTCTGGCTTCAGCTGTTGTCATGAGAAATGCATGCCCAGAAATGAATGCCATGTACTAGTAGGTACAGGTCTAAAATGAGACACATGTGTTAGAGGCAAGGACCCTCAAAGACCCTCAACTCCCCTATGACTCGTCCTACGCACGGACTTCGCCCTGGAAAATTCCAGCTATAGCTCCGAGAAGAATGCATTCCATGACGTGCTGACCACGGGATGCTCCAGGGAGTGCTGACTGCAATTGTTCCCAACCACCTGCCAGGTTGGAGATGAGTAACCAGTCAAAAACAGGATGCCGATAAGACGCTGATTGGGGCTGATTAACCCAGACCCAAGCCTCATCGTCGCTCCACTCTATTTTTTTGTTTCTACTTCCTTGTTTCTGTATGCTTATAAAACCTACTAAGAATCTAAGTAAAGCAGACCTTGACAACCATTTGCTTGGTCTCGTTTCTTTCTCTTGCCCATCTCTTTCAGGTACGGTCCCCCTCGCCCCCGCGAGTAACAGAAGGTCCCGCGGGTCGGGACAAGTGGCGCCCAATGTGGGGCTCGAGGTACGGACCTTTGTCGGGTGACGCCCCGGAGTGCTCTTCGGCAGAAGGAAACCCTACAGAGACCCTCGTTCTGCCGCTCACAGAGTCGACGGTCTGGTGAGTAAATTTTTACATTGTCACCCCATCGAGATGGGCCATTCATTGTCTAAAGAGGCCGTTTTTATTAAGGATCTCAAGGCCTCACTCAGAGAGAGAGGAATTAGAGTTAAGAAAAAAGACTTACTAAAGTTTTTTGTGTTCATTGATCGTGCTTGTCCTTGGTTTATTATTGGTGGACCTGAGATTCACCCACACAAATGGCAAAAAGTAGGTAGAGATTTAAATGATTTACTTCTAAATCAGGGCCCAGATGCCATCCCCGTATCTGTTTTTTCGTACTGGGGACTAATCAGAGATATTGTTGAAGGGGCAGATTCAGACCCCAATAAAAAGCAGCTGCTCTCTCTCAGTAGCAGAATTCTGCCTCCGACTCGTGTCGCGGTCCGCTTCGAAAACGTCTTTAGAAACGGCCTGAGGGGCCAGCCCCCGGCCCCTCGTCCTATTCAGTTTCAGTCGGCCTCGGGGAACAGCCGACAAGAGGATCCCCAGCCCCTAGACTCCTCTGAGCGACCATAGGGAGCGCAGGAGTGGACTTGTGTGCCTCCTCCAACACAATATTAAAACCTGAAGATGGTGTTCAAATTTTGCCTACTGGCTCATTTGGACCCCCACTGGCTAATATGTTCTTTTTTATTCTGGGCCGAGCCTCCTCTACTCTTGCAGGGCTCATAGTCCACCCCTCCATAGTAGATAGTGACTTTACCGGGGAGATTAACATCTTAGCCAGTGCGCTTACTGGCCCTGTGTGTGTCTCTAAGGGACAGCGCTTAGCTCAGGCGTTGCCCTTGCCCCTTAATACATCCTTCCCAGCCATCGCCTCTAACCGAGGTGCTTCCTGCCCTGGCTCTTCTGATCTCTATTGGGTCCAAGCTATCACCAAAAAATGACCCACCCTGCGGCTAAAGTTAGATGGTAAACTTTTTGAGGGCCTTCTTGATTCTGGCACCGATTCCACAGTTATTGCCCAGGACGCCTGGCCCCAATCATGGCCACTGCAGCCTTCCCTTACGCACTTACAAGGTATAGGACAGTCTAATAATACTCTCCAGAGCTCAAAAATTTTAACATGGGAAGACCCTGAGGGAAACAAAGGCACCACTCAACCCTTTGTAGTCCCAAACCTGCCTGTTAACTTATGGGGGTGTGATATTCTTGCACAAATGAATGTCATTATGTGCAGCCCCAATGAAGTTGTAGCCAGCCAAATGCTTAAGCAGGGATTCCTCCCAGGGCAGGGCTTAGGCAAAGAGGGTCAGGGACTAAGAGCACCCCTGACTACCCTCCCTAGGTCAGACAGATCAGGACTAGGGTTCAAAGAACATTTTTTGTAAGGGCCATTGATCCCCCTGCACTTCAGGCAGATAAAATCACTTAGAAAAGTGACTCACCTGTCTGGATCAATCAGTGGCCCCTCCCATCTAATAAGCTAGCCGCAGCTACAGCGTTGGTGCAGGAACAATTAGCTGCCGGACACATAGAGCCCTCTACTTCACCATGGAACACCCCCATTTTTGTCATTCAAAAAAGGACTGGCAAGTGGCGGCTGCTACAAGACTTGCGGGCTGTTAGTCAAACAATGGTTCCCATGGGGGCACTCCAGCCTGGTTTGTCTTCGCCCGTAGCTATCCCCAGAGGCTACTATAAGATAGTCATTGACCTGAAAGACTGCTTTTTCTCCATACCATTGCACCCAGATGACTGTAAGCGCTTCGCCTTCAGTCTCCCGGTAGTAAATTGTATAGGACCCTCCCCGCGTTTCCAGTGGCAAGTATTGCCTCAAGGCATGGCCAACAGCCCTACCCTTTGCCAAAAATATGTAGCTCAGACAATTGATTCTTTTAGAATTCAACATCCTCAAATATATATAATTCATTATATGGATGACATTCTTTTTGCCGGAGCCGACGAGGCAACCTTACATCAAGTTACTATGCAGGTTGTCTCGGCCTTACAAGCTCGAGGCCTCCGCTTGTCCCCTGAAAAGATTCAGGTCTGTCCCCCTCACCTGTTCCTAGGTTTTGAATTATTCCCCAATAAGGTCCTCTCCCAAAAAGTACAGATCAGGAAAGACTCTCTTCAATGCCTTAATGATTTTCAGCGTCTTCTAGGCGACATTAATTGGCTTCGCCCATATTTAAAACTCACCACAGGACAGTTAAAACTCCTATTTGACATCCTGCAGGGAGATACTGACCCAACCTCTCCCCGCTCCCTAACTAAAGAAGGGCAGCAAGCGCTTAATTTGGTCGAGCAGGCCATAAATGCCCAGGCCATTGGCTACTTCTCCCCCGATTCCCCCTTGTACTTCATTGTCCTCCCCACCCCCTTCTCGCCCACGGGACTCTTTTGGCAGGGCAAGCCTCTTTTTTGGGTTCACCTATCGGCTTCCTCCCCTAAAGTCCTTCCCACCTACCCTTACTTAGTAGCTAAAATTATTCGATTGGGGCGAGAAAACTCCCTTAAGCTCTTTAGAAAGGATCCAGATATCATAATACTTCCTTACAATGCTTCCCAAATTCAGTGGCTAATACAAAATGATGATGATTGGGCGGTTAACTGTACGTCTTTCCAGGGCAAGCTAGATAATCATTACCCCCCCTGATAAACTAATTCAGTTCCTGTATCGGACACCTGTAATATTTCCCAAAAAAACAAGAGTCTCCCCCATTCCAGGAGCTGTCTTAGTCTTTACCGATGGATCCTCCTCAGGCACCGCGGCCTATAGCATTAATGGCCAGGTCCACAGTTTTCCCACCAGATTCTCCTCTGGTCAACTCGTTGAGTTAGCAGCCTTAGTCGCAGTCTTCAAATACGTAGATCAGTCACCATTTAACTTGTATACTGATAGTTCTTATGTTGCTCATGCTGTCGCCACTTTAGAAACTGTGCCTCATATTCGGCCCTTCAACAATACCACTCAAATGTTCCAGCAACTACAAAGACTCATTCACTCCCGTTCTGAGCCCTTTTTTATAGGCCATATTCGCGCCCACACTGGCCTTCCTGGGCCTCTAGTAGCTGGAAATAATCTTGTTGATCAGGCGACTCGCGTTGCAGGCGCTGTTCACAATATCATTGTTGATCCTGTCTGCGCTGCAGGCCAGGCTCATGATTTACACCATCTCAATGCCCATACCCTCAGGCTTAAATTCTCCATTACTAGAGAACAGGCCAGAGAAATCGTCCGCCAATGCAGGGCTTGTTTTACCCTTCTCCCTGAGCCACACCTAGGAGTCAACCCTCCCGGCCTAATCCCTAGAGAGCTCTGGCAGATGGATGTCACTCATTACCCCCCTTTCGGAAAACTTAAATATGTACATGTCTCTATAGATACTTGCAGTGGATTTATCTTTGATTCCCTACAAACAGGTGAGGCCACCCGCCACATTATCAGCCATGTTATAGCCTGTCTCACCTCCCTCCCTCAGCCTAAAGTTATTAAGACTGACAATGGCCCAGGATATATCAGCTCCAATTTCAAAAGTTTTTGTGCTCAGTTAGGCATTAAACATGTTACAGGCATTCCTTACAACCCTCAAGGCCAAGGTATTGTAGAGAGAGCTCATCAGACGTTAAAGAATATGCTCTCCAAACTACAATCGGGAGGAGGAATTTTGTACCCTTTAACAGGTAATTCCAAAACCCTGCTTAAGCAAGCCCTGTTCATTTTAAATTTTCTCAGCTTTGACACTGCCGGTAAAACGGCCGCCGACCGCCTTTGGCACCCATCCACCACGGATACTTATGCACAGGCCTTATGGAAGGAGCCGCTTACAGGCAAATGGCTGGGGCCTGACCCTGTCCTCATATGGGGAAAAGGACATGCCTGCATCTACGATACCCAGGCAGGAAACGCCAGATGGCTACCAGAGAGAGCTATTAAGTTATATAACCCACCCAGGGAATCCCCTGAGAAGGATTCTTAATTCTGTTCTCTTCCAGAAATACAATGACTCCCCGAGAAAAGGCGCTGCCTCTCCTATGCCTGATTCTAGTCGTGATCAAGAGCACCATCGCAACCAACATCCATCAGATCTACAACTATACATGGCAGGTAATTAATGAGGCAGGAGACGTTGTTAATTCCTCCTCACGTCTCTCCGCCGTTATACCATGGGATCCATTAGAAATTGACCTATGCGTATTAGCTCTTGGGGCTAAAGACCCTGCGTGGGGCCTTCCTGCACTTTTCGCCCCTCAGCCAGCTCCTCCAACGACTGACTCCTCCCCAGGCCTTTGTTCCTCGGGAGCCGGACGCTCAGCAACAAGGTATATAGACTTTTATGTTTGCCCAGGAGCCCATCGGCCTCGCACCAACAACTACCAGTGTGGCTACGCCCCTGACTTCTTCTGTGCCTCCTGGGGCTGTGAGACCACCGGTGATGCCTACTGGAATCCCTCCTCTTCCTGGGATTATATCACCGTCAAAAAGCAATTTCCCCGTCGAGCTCCTTCATCCCCTTACGCCCCACAATCCCCCACTGACCCTCAGTGTAAAAACCAGTGGTGCAACCCCCTGTTGATTTCATTCATCAAAGCTGGAAAAAAGGTTTCCTGGGCTCAGTCCAGGGGATTTGAGTGGGGACTTAGACTTTACACATCTAGAAAAAACATTGGTCTCACATTTAAAATCAAATTAATTAAAAGCCTCCCCAGAGGTCCTACGGTCGCAATAGGTCCTAACCACGACCTACACCCACCTCGACCTCACGGTCCCTCCAGGGGCCTACCCTCCTCCCCAGCTGTATCCCCTTTTCCGTTTAGCACCCCCCTATACCAACCTACCCTGCCCGAGGGGCCCCCCTCCTCTGCAGAACTAATTCTCACTTTAGTCAACGCCTCTGTCAGGACAATCCGAGAGGCCAACAATTCAGAATATCAGGAGTGTTGGGTATGCTACTCCCCCCGGCCTCCCTTTTATGAAGGCGTCGCTACATTTGGTCAGCCATTATTTACTAATGACACCAGCAGACTCAGATGGGGCCTAGAGACCCATGATGGCCTGACGCTCAGCGAAGTCACAGGCCTAGGCCTTTGCCTTCTTAGCCCAAGAATGCTTCCCCCCGCACCCTTAGAGAAAATATGCAATCAGTCAATTACTGTCGACTCCACCTTTCAGTATATTCAGGCATCTAACACCTCTTATTTTGCTTGTTCTTCTGGCATTACCCCTTATGTAGTCACTGCAACGTTTCTGGAGCATAGAGAATACTGTGTGTTAGTCATGCTCTTCCCCAGGCTCACTGTACATCCTGCTGACGAATTGCTCAGATTTTGGGAGCGCGGCACCACAATGCCCCGGGTAAAGCGAGAACCCATCTCGGCCATAACACTCGCAGTTGTCCTAGGCCTTGGTGCCACAGGGGCTGGAACAGGCATAGCCTCTCTGGTCACCTCCAACCAGCAGTACCTGCAGCTCTCTGCTGCCATTAATAATGATCTCCGAGAGCTACAGCAGGGCCTAAAGTATCTTAAAGAGTCCCTTGCTTTGCTTTCTGAGGTAGTGTTGCAAAATAGAAGGGGCCTAGACTTAGTGTTCCTCCAAGAGAGAGGTTTGTGTGCAGCACTTAAAGAAGAATATTGCTTCTACGCAGACAAAACAGGCCTGGTAGAAGATAGCATTGAAAGAGTTAGACAAAGCCTAGAAGATAGAAAAAAATGGAAAGAACAGAGTGAAGCATGGTATCAAGATTGGTTTTCTACATCCCCCTGGCTATCCACATTGCTTCCCAGTGTCTTAGGGCCGCTTGTAGGCTTTCTGTTGCTCCTCACCTTTGGGCCTTGGGCTTTCAAAAAACTAACCAACTTTGTCAAGTCACAGGTAGACGCAGCCACACAAAAATCGGTCTCCGTGTTTTACCAACGGCTAGAACAAAGAGGCTCCAGAAAAGACCTCCGTGGAGAGTCTCCCAATACACCCACTGAAGGTCTAAATTTCTCAGACCTTGCCTCAGACATGGAACGCTGTTGGTTCCAAAGGCTGTGGAGACGCCCATGACGGGATTATCGCGATGCCGCGTACCAGGTGCACACCCCGCCAGCAGTGAGGTAACTCCATGACGGGAATATTGTAGGTCCATGCCCCGGGGCACACTTCATAATCAGAAGTGCTGGAGCTGGATGCCACCTACATAGCCTAAGACAGAGGCCTCACCTTCACATTAATCGCCAGATCTTATATTTGGGGTGCTGGTCGCGGAAGCACATCGCGTAGCCTAAGACAGGCTCTGCACCAACTTATATAAACCTCCCTCATATTAATAAAGAGAGGGGGAGATGTTAGAGGCAAGGACCCTCAAAGACCCTCAACTCCCCTATGACTCATCCTACGCACGGACTTCGCCCTGGAAAATTCCAGCTATAGCTCCGAGAAGAATGCATTCCATGACGTGCTGACCACGGGATGCTCCAGGGAGTGCTGACTGCAATTGTTCCCAACCACCTGCCAGGTTGGAGATGAGTAACCAGTCAAAAACAGGATGCCGATAAGACGCTGATTGGGGCTGATTAACCCAGACCCAAGCCTCATCGTCGCCCCACTCTATTTTTTTGTTTCTACTTCCTTGTTTCTGTATGCTTATAAAACCTACTAAGAATCTAAGTAAAGCAGACCTTGACAACCATTTGCTTGGTCTCGTTTCTTTCTCTTGCCCATCTCTTTCAGGCACGGTCCCCCTCGCCCCCGCGAGTAACAGAAGGTCCCGCGGGTCGGGACACACATGGAATAGAACTAGCCTGAAGCCTAGAGCCAAGACCAGTGGAACCCAAGCAGCCCCAGCAAAAATCAACCAAAATAAACCAAACCTCAGCTGACTCACCTGTAAGTTAGAAAATAAATGTTTGTTATAATAAGCTACTATGACATTGGTGGTTGTTTACCCAGCACTATTGCAGCAATAATTGAGTAATACACATAATATAAAGGTCCTCCACAATCTAAACCCAGCCAGACTTTTAGTGCCAGTCTCAGGCCATTTTCTCTTAGGCACCTACGGTAATACTTATTATTGTCATGTATTGAATACCTACTCCCTTCGAGCCTAGTTGACTTGCTCAGGCACCTAGCTAGCGAGTAGCAGAGCGAGGATGCACAAATGTCATAGTCCAGAGCAGTGCGTGTCATCCTCACATTTCTGCTCTGTTAATTTGTTCTCCAGCCACAGAGTTGCTTGGGATTCCCCCAAACATGCCTATAACATGAAGCCTGTACTCCATCTACTTTTTTTTTTTTTTTTTGAGACAGAGTCTGCTTTGTTGCCCAGATTAGAGTGAGTGTCATGGCGTCAACCTAGCTCACAGCAACCTCAAACTCCTGGGCTCAAGCAATCCTCCTGCCTCAGCCTCCCAAGTAGCTGAGACTACAGGCACGCGCCACCATGCCCGGCTAATTGTTTCTATATATATTAGTTGGCCAATTAATTTCTTTCTATTTCTAGTAGAGACGGGGGTCTTGCTCTTGCTCAGGCTGGTTTCGAACTCCTGACCTTGAGCAATCCGCCCACCTCGGCCTCCCAGAGTGCTAGGATTACAGGCGTGAGCCACCGCGCCTGGCCTCCATCTACTTTTATAGGCCAAGTCTCAGGCTCCCTTTTAAGTATGATCTGATAATATTAATAATGACTACTATTTATTGAGTACTATGTTCTAGACACCATTCTAAGTTTTTTATTTACTCTTCACAGTGATTTTATGAAATAGGTACTATCCTTATTACTTTTTTACAGAGCAGAAAGCTGAGGCACAGAGAAGCAAAGTAGCTTGCAAGGTCATGCAGTGAATCACAGATCTGAGATTCAAATCCAGGCAGCTTGACTCCAGAGCCTCTGCTATTAACCACTGTGCTAAATCCCTATGCACTGATGTTGGCCTTCTATGTCCCTATACTATTCTGCACTTGCCTTTATTCCAACTCTGTACGTTTCATGATGCTTATGTATTTATACTACTACTTCTCCTACTCTGCTGTGAGCTTATAGAAGTCAAGGACTCAATCTTAGGTGTCCTTATATGTCTGCTATCTAGTAAGGTGGCTGGCCTGTAGCTAGTTCCCACTAAATGTTTGTGATTGCTATTTGCTGTTGAACTGCTTTGTCATCAGTCAAATTTTCATCACAAATTGCTAGAGAACTGGTCCAAATTGCCTTTCTCTGGAACACGAAAATGACATGATGTATTTTGAGAGTGATTTATAGAAAATCATGTATTTCATACAGTTGGAAAGGGTACAATGATAAGAAATTTTTCAAATTTCCCCTTGAGCACTTGCCTTTTAAACATCAATCAAACAATCAACAAATGATGACTGAGAGCCTCCCATGCATCAAAAACAGGCCAATCACTTGTACTGGAGGTGGCTAACTAATTACTTTCTGCTCTGGTGGCTATATTTCATTTTTTTCAGATCTAGTCTTGTTTTTGTGTCTTTGAGTCAGTGAGATCAATGAATATGTAAAGAAGTTAAGATAAAATAAAAATTTTACCTGACAGCCTTTTTCTGGACGCTTCAATGGCTTTGGGAAAGTTATTGATTCCTAAAGAAAAATTACCATTCTCTTTTATGGAAGCGTGAAATAAAGGAGGATTTAGCGAATAAAAGGAATTGGAACAATTAGCATAGCCTTTTAAAATCTGGGATTATCTTTATTGATTAGCTTGCCTTAGAATTGTTGAAGGAACAATGGAAATTCTAATGGAAATTACATATGTGAGCTAGACAGGAGTTAGTTTTGTGAACCAAGACTCACCTTTTTGAAGAACAAAGCCCAGGATTGAGAGAGTTCAGTCACCAAAGTGAAATGAGAATTTCTGAAGTGTTCAAAGTATAGAAAGAAAAAAATGATTTTTTCTTTCTAAAGGTTATATACTCCTCATAGGCATGCATTGAGATTTTGGAGACCAAGTACAAGGTACCCGGCCAAAACACAATAATTAAAACAAAAAGGGAAATTCTAGGCAGTATTTATTCAACATACTGAACCTATAAAAATGAACAGAGAGGGTGACAGTCAATGGTCAGTAAAGTCTCATTGTTTTCAAAGTTCAAAGTTTGTTAGCAGATTATTTTCTTTCAGTAGATGTGTATATGTTTTTCTTTGATTGGAAGGGCATTTTAGGCAGATATATTGTCCTAAGCAAACTGCAAAAATGCACACAATGAGATTCAAATATTTCAGCACAGTTCATCAAGAAAAAAAATAGGTGAGCAACATTTTCTTCCTTAGTATTGACTTCTTACCAGTTCAGTATGAACATATCCGATGAAAAGAGTAGATTTTTGAATGGCCTGGTGATTTGTTTGGTCAAATCTTGCCTAGGTTTTAGAGAATTAAAACAGATGCTCATTTCCCTTATCATATGCATTTGCTGTATCAACAGAATGGTTTGTATCCCAGATGTGAGAAATGCAATTTAAGAAAAGTAAATCTCAAGGTTGAAGAAGGAATATAATGATGAAAAACATAATTGAGGCAAGAAAGCACAGAGCTCAGTATTTTGTTAGTTTGGGTAATTAAAAAAATCATTTATATAAAAGAGGAAGATGGAAGATGGTGCTTTGGTGGTTCTTTGTGTGGTGTGATAGCATAGAATAAATGATACACAATCAGAGCATACCATAAAACCTCATTTTAATGAACAGAGAGTGAAGGAGAGTTGGCTTTGAAAATAGACCTGCATTCCAAATGTAAGTAATGCATCATTTCGTCAAAACACATGCTCTCGGGCCGGGCGCGGTGGCTCACGCCTGTAATCCTAGCTCTCTGGGAGGCCGAGGCGGGCGGATTGCTCGAGGTCGGGAGTTCGAAACCAGCCTGAGCAAGAGCGAGACCCCGTCTCTACTATAAATAGAAAGAAACTAATTGGCCAACTAATATATATAGAAAAAATGAGCCGGGCATGGTGGCTCATGCCTGTAGTCCCAGCTACTTGGGAGGCTGAGACAGAAGGATCGCTTGAGCCCAGGAGTTTGAGGTTGCTGTGAGCCAGGCTGACGCCACGGCACTCACTCTAGCCTAGGCAACAAAGCGAGACTCTGTCTCAAAAAAAAAAAAAAAAAAAACATGCTCTCATCTATTCCATCACAAGACCACTTGTTTGTTGTGTGTATATTTATTTATTCACAAATATGTATTGAGTCTGTATGGTATGTTTGGCCAAGAACACAATAATTCTTTTCTTTGCCCTAAACCTGTCACTCCTGCCAGCTTTTCTTTTGGAGTACAAGTCACCATCTCTCATGCTTTCAAACCAGGACTCAAGAGGTCTCTCCCTTAGAACCTGGCCTTTGGAGGATCCCACTTGGGTCCTCTTTTGGTCATAGCCCTCCCCAGAGGGCAAGGAGTCAATGGGACCTAGGAGATATGCCGACTGAGAAGCTTGGTCCACTGAAAGCTTGTGGCCACTGAGAGCCTATTGCCATACCCTTTTAGACCAAACTCTGGATCAGGACCGGTTTCATGGGTGTGCCACCTGTGCAGTCACAAAGGGCCCTGTATTCAGAAAGGACCACCCTTGATTTAATGCTCTGATTTAATGTTTAATGCTTGATTTAATGTTCTCATCTTAAAATTTTTAATAATTTTCTCTTTGAACTTGTGGTTTGTAAGTGAAGTCCAATGGGATAATGTACATGCATGTGAATGGAAGAGATACACTCTATTTCTCATATGCTGTATTTCTGCTGCTCATTGCCACTCCTTTAGCACACAGCATTTGCAATGGCCCATGAGCACAGAGTTCTGGTACAACCACATGTGTGGGAGTTTAGAGAAACTCAAAGCAAGCATGAGGTAAACATGTTCGTTCGTGACTGAGGAAGCACCAACAGCCCCAAGAGGCCACGCTTTCCATTCAAATTAGAACTTGCTTCAAATGCAGAAAGAAGGCAATTCTAAGAAAGCAAAAATGACCAAGGAGCCTTACCATATCCTTTCTTACTCATTTACTTCCTTGTATTAGCCAACCACTTAATGCTGAAAATGAAGATGTAGAAAGACAGGGAAAGGCCGGGCGAGGTGGCTCACACCTGTAATCCTAGCACTCTGGAAGGCCGAGGAGGGCGGATTGTTCAAGGTCAGGAGTTCGAAACCAGCCTGAGCAAGAGCAAGACCCCGTCTCTACTATAAATAGAAAGAAATTAATTGGCCAACTAATATATATAGAAAAAAATTAGCCGGGCATGGTGGCACATGCCTGTAGTCCCAGCTATTTGGGAGGCTGAGGCAGTAGGATTGCTTGAGCCCAGGAGTTTGAGGTTGCAGTGAGAGAGGCTGATGGCATGGCACTCCAGCTTGGGCAATAGAGTGAGACTCTGTCTCAAAAAAAAAAATAGGACTTGGGTGATTTCAGTGATTCTTCATATGAGTTAAAGGCTCTTATATTTGCATCTAAAACTGACATTGCACAATATAAAGATGAACAGTAAAATTCATGCTAATAATTTAACATTTTATTTTTTCTTTTCTTAGAATGGAATTAAATGGCAAGTAAACAACACTATGAGAAGTTGAGAAAGAGAGACTGTGGAAGAAAGGAACAAGCTTCTTTTTTAGTACCCTTAACAGGCATTTTTTCCCCTGCTTCTGAACAAGGGGTTTTGCATTTTCATTTTGCACAGGGCCATGCAAATTCTAGTCATCAGTGGCCAAGATATCTGGGATCCAAGATTCCTTTGCCAAAGGGTCCTTACCCATCATCTTGGCCTTTTCCCTAAATGCATTGCAGCCTTTGTCACTGCTCTGTGCACTCCTAGGTGAGGGGTGTATCCAGAGGTAGCTGTTGGCACAACTGTGGAAAGAGGTTAACTTGCAGCCTAGGACACACATCATTTGCCACTAAGTTCAGGGTTGTTCATTACATGTCAAAGGGAAAAAAAAGAACACATATGTCATCTTTTTATTTTCTGTTTCCTTCACTAAACTCTGAGTGCATGTGGTACCTTGTTTACGTTGTATTCCCAACTACTCTCACAGAGCCTGACTCTTAGTAGGCACTTACAAAGTACTTACTAAATTAGCGAATGAACAAATGCATAACCATGAATAGGAAAGTCCCTACCTTTAATGGTTTAAAATCTAAAGGGAGCAATAGGCAATGACAATATTGTGAAGTTAAATTCAATAGCAGATAATAAATAAATAAAAATAAGGTGCCATGGGCCCACAGAAAAGGGACATCTAACTCAGCTTTGGATACTGTCTAGGCCAATAGTCATCAATCTTGGGTGAACATTAGAATTATTTAGGATTTTTAAAAGCTAAGTAATTATGATTTAATTGTCCATATCCCAGATCAATTGAAACCAGAATCTCTGAGAATGGGAGCCAGATAGCAGTACTTTTTTTGAAGCTCCTCAGGTAGGTCGGGTGCGGTGGCTCACGCCTGTAATCCTAGCTCTCTGGGAGGCCGAGGCGGGCGGATTGCTCAAGGTCAGGAGTTCAAAACCAGCCTGAGCAAGAGCGAGACCCCGTCTCTACTATAAAAATAGAAAGAAATTAATTGGCCAACTGATATATATATATATATATATA
The DNA here is from genome assembly GCF_040939455.1 of Microcebus murinus. Taxonomy (NCBI): domain Eukaryota; kingdom Metazoa; phylum Chordata; class Mammalia; order Primates; family Cheirogaleidae; genus Microcebus; species Microcebus murinus. The sequence goes on from NC_134136.1 coordinate 105,497,180, forward strand.
TATAAAAATTAGCCGGGCATGGTGGCGCATGCCTGTAGTCCCAGCTACTCGGGAGGCTGAGGCAGAAGGATCCCTGGAGCCCAGGAGTCTGAGGTTGCTGTGAGCTAGGCTGACGCCATGGCACTCACTCTAGCCTGGACAACAAAGCGAGACTCTGTCTCCTCAAAAAAAAAAAAAAAAAAAGCTCCTCAGGTGATTCCAAGAGAACTGTGGTCTAGGCTGGGTCATGAAAAATTAGTAGAAGCCATATAAGTGAGGGAGGAAAGCGAGGGTGGGGGGAAGATGTAATAAGAGAAAAGAAGGTGGATTGAAGAGAAAGTAATTTCCTTAAATTCTTGGAGCCTCATTTATCTCATCTGTAAAATATGGCTAAGAATATTTAGCTCGTGGGGTTGTTGTAAGGATTAAAAAGATGATCCTTATAAAGTGCCTGATTCATAAGAGGTGCTCAATAAGACAGAATGTAGAGCTTTCACCTGTGCAGTTACTGATAATTTGCTTTTTGTGTGCATGTTGTTTGGGATATAGAGAATCTATTACCATATCTGAGCTTTTCTTCAAGGAGTAGAGGGCATGCGGAAGGGTGCCCTCAAGGGGGTGGATGTGAAGCAGAAGTTAAACCTTTCTTCCAAGGCCCAACAGTTCTCTGGTCTTTTGTTTCCTGGTGACATGTTTCTTTGTCGTTAATAATTAGGCTCTGCTCTATTCTTATCATTTTTCTCCTTGTCTATTTAATTTTCAACCCACTTCCTTTGCCTCAGCCCAATGCATTCCTCTGCATTCTTAACAGAAAATAAGGAAAGATATTATTTCCATAAGCATTTCTCAATAGCCTGCAGGACTCTGTCATGCTGGCTTTTGATTTGGAGTCATTGGATGGGATTTGAGCCTATATGAATGAGTCTGAGTGCTTGGATGTCACAGAATACTTTTTGCTAAATTCTTTGATCCAAATCCACTAGGATTTGGGGAGTGAGTAGGAACAGCCAAAACCTAAAAGACTAAGGTGGATGCAGATTCCCTGGTAGGCCAACATGGCCCCCATGTGGAGGTAGTAAAGCATAATGCTTAGGCAGTGCTTCACGTGCTATCTATGGTAAAGAACTAGGTATTTTTAAAAACTTCTAGTTCATAATGAAAAAAAAAATACAGTGAAACTAAAATACTGGAAGAATAAAATAGAAGACAAACAAAGACGTAAAATTCAAGCCTGTTTTATTAGATTCAACATACATCAAATTACATTTCAATAAATGTAATCAGAACAAATATAACATAAAAGGAAAAGAATTACAGAAATCACACATGTTGTTTATGAAAGTGTGCATGCAGGTGACTAATATAATCACTATTATACTCATAACTTTTTGTGATTTCACAATCATAACCAAAATTGAATGAAGTGGCAATTTTCCATATTAAATGACTGTACCCATTTTTGAACAAACATTGTGCAAATCAAAATTTGAAGTTTTGTATGTGATAAATGAGCTTGCTTCTTGCTTGTTAACTAATCTAGACACCACTACTCGTGGGGCATAATGCATATCTAAAATGTTTCTGTGTTTTATTTTAATAATACTCATGATAGAGAGATCAATCTTACATAAGTGTACTTACAGAAATGGAAGAAGATATTTTAAGGCAATTTCAGCAAGGTCAGGATATTTGTTTTTAACTTTTATTCTAAAAGGACTAAGCAATGACGTATTTTGAAAATTCATCTTCAACCTTTCATCAGCAGCTGGTTCTAACAATTAATCTTGTAAAGTTATAGTGGAATTTAAATTATCTTTTGATGAAAAAGATAGATTAAGAATCCTTGAATTTCCTGTGTGTGAATTTTCTTTTGAGGGAAAAGAAAATTCAAAATATTCTACCAGATTTGTGAGGTATTCAGAGAAAACTTTTTGTAGATATGCAATATTAAGATCATTACCTACATCAATGATAATTGTTAAATTATGGAACATGGCATAACAGTCTGTAAAAACTCTGTTCTTCCAAGGTTCTAACTTTTAGTTTTGTTCTTAGATCTTATCTGCCATTGGAAAACATGTTGTGTTACATTCTTGCATGGGATAAGTACAGAGCCTAGATCATAAATATGCTGAAAATATAGGGCAAAAATATCAAACTGGCTGTCCAACTCATATCTTTAAAAGTTGGGTTAAACTAGTTTCTTATCTTGCAGAAACACTGAGTTTATTACTGAGTTTATTCTGTAGTTCAAACATTCTCAACGGAATTTTCCTCTTGATAATCATCAAACCCAGCATGCAATATCGCTATTTATGTTCAGTTTCTATATTATCACAAAATATAGAGAACAATCTGAAATGTAATTCATTAGCTTTTATGTAATTCTCAGATTTTACCATCTCTGTGAGCACACTGGTTAGTTCAGCCAACATTATTTTCGTAGCAAGATTTTCTTGAGGAAGGAAAATACATTAATTTACATTCTGAAGGCACCTTAATCTGAGTAACTACTCAGAATGTTTTCTTGTAATTTCAGCTGAACCATCAGAACATTACTTCTACATGAAACTTAAACTTCAAACCACATTTGTTGACAGACTATGGTCTTCAGAGTTTTATACAGTTAAGTGTTAGTTGTGTTTGTCAGCAATATGACAGAAAAAAGGAATTCTGCCTTAATATTTCCATCATATTGAAATTGTACATATACTAAAAATTTACTGTATTACCTCTCTGTGAATGTTATCAAGTTGGAATGGAAACCACTTTCAAGCTTTATGTTTTCCATGAACTGGTCTTCCATAAACCAGCCTGTTCCTGTTGCTGGAAATTGATACTCGAGCTGCCCTTTTTTGCCATCAAATCCACCCAACATTTCTGCTTCTTTCACTAATGTCTTGGCAAATGTATATGGATTTTTGGTCTTAGCCAACTGAAGGACTGTTTTATAAGAAACCTGAACAGCACTAATGCTTCAATGGGAAAAATTGAATGTCTACTTCTGTTGGTTTTTTATTTCAATACTCTTTCTTTCAAAAAATTATTTTTGGTTTTGAACTTATTTCTTTATCTTTAGTGCATAGATGCTTACAGTTTGATATATCTTATTGCTTCTTTTAGCTAGAAAATCTCCACAAATAATACACTCTGTTCTAAGCACTTTACTGTCAACTATGACTACAAAGTTGATCCCACCATTTGAAGGGAAATACTTCTGAATCAAACTAGTATAAACTCTTTTAGTCTTCATTTTTCATGACTCACTTTTGTCTGCATCATTTAGTCTACTGCTGCTGCTGTGATCAGAAGTATGTCTTCTTGGCAAAATAGTCCAGTGAAGCTTCTTTGTCAAATGTATTATAATTCGAGGTTAAAATAAATACTACAGGCTGGGCGCAGTGGCTCACGCCTGTAATCCTAGCACTCTGGGAGGCTGAGGCAGGCGGATCGCTCAAGGTCAGGAGTTCGAAACCAGCCTGAGCGAGACCCCATCTCTACTAAAAATAGAAAGAAATTAATTAGTCAACTAAAAATATATATAGAAAAAATTAGCCGAACATGGTGGTGCATGCCTGTAGTCCAAGCTACTTGGGAGGCTGAGGCAGAAGGATTGCTTAAGCCCAGGAGTTTGAGGTTGCTGTGAGCTAGGCTGATCCCACGGCACTCTAGCCCAGGCAACACAGTGAGACTCTGTCTCAAAATAAAATAAAATAAATATTACAAAATTTTCTTCCTTAATTTAGTTAATAATGTGAATCTCTAAAGTTAAAATGATTACAAAAATAAAAATTATTAAAAGAAATAAGTGCTTAAATTTTCTCTGATTTTTATATACTTTTGAGTTATAGTTGACAAAGTAATTCTAAAAGACGACATATTGTAATGTGGTCCCACTGCAGTGCATGACTCCTGTGCAACTTGTACCACATGTAATTTACCAAGCAAGTTTGACAACATCCGAACCAGTCCATGCCCTCTCGAAGGTAACAAGTCCACAGATTTACTGTTTCTTGAATGGTGCAGCAATGGCAAATTGTTATAAAAGTTTCCAAATGCTTGTTCTCTTTTTCTCATTTTTACTTATCTAGACTAGTCAGTAACAGTTCATGGACCATAAACGGTCTGGGGACCACTCTTTATTTATTTATTTATGTATTGAGACAGAGTCTCACTTTGTTGCCCAGGCTAGAGTGAGTGTCGTGGCATCAGCCTAGCTCACAGCAACCTCAAACTCCTGGGCTCAAGCAATCCTGCTGCCTCAGCCTCCCGAGTAGCTGGACTGCAGGCCGCGCCACCATGCCCAGCTAATTTTTTTCTATATATATCAGTTGGCCAATTAATTTATTTCTATTATAGTAGAGACGAGGTCTCACTCTTGCTCAGTCTGGTTTCGAACTCCTGACCTCGAGCAATCTGCCTGCCTTGGCCTCCCAGAGTGCTAGGATTCCAGGCGTGAGCCACCGCACCCGGCTGTAGGAACCACTCTTTGAAGTACAAGATTTGGAGTCTGGAAAGACTTAATTTGAAAAGCAAATTGTATTACTTATCAGTCATGTGACCGTGCCCAAAGTTTGCAATTTCCTCTTCTCTAAAATGGAGAGAATACTTTCCATCTCAGAGAGTTGTTGTAAAGATCAAATAATGCATTCCTTCACTAAACAAATAGGTACTGAATCCCTCCTATGTGCCAGAAACTGTTCTAGGATCTTGAATTACATCAATGAACAAAACAGACAATAGCAGGAGTGAGACAGATAATAAAAGTCACAACAAAAGAAATAAATGAATTATAAAGTATATTCAAAGGTGGTAAGTGTTATGGGAAAAAGTTGCACAGTAAAGTATGGTAAGGAGAATGAAGAGTACTGGGGCAGAGTTGGGGTGTAGTTTGTAGTCTTAGCAGAGTGATCAGGAAAAAAAATTCAGTTTGCTAACCCAAGCAGAGCCACCAGTACAGAACATAGTGACTTAGTTAACAGTAGCTTTTATCATAATTAGCTCATTAATACTTAGTATTAGGAATCTGGCAGCTAAAATGCCTTTATGTTGGGATGCTCCTATAATTGCGTGTGTGCACACAGGCATGCATGCGCACACACACACACACACACACACACACACACACACTGGCATACACACACTCACATGCCATAGAAATTTTATTTGGATTTAGCCAGCTCCCTCTGGCACATGCCTTCTATTTGCATTCACGATCACCTGGGGGCCCCCATTAATAAGAGCTAAATTGATTTTAGGTTAGAATAGGATGAAATGAGCAGCTCACATTTTTTCTGCTGATTAACATAGAGGAGCTGTCAAAAGGCTAAGACCAGCATTTGATTCCACCTCAATTCCCTGTGTGTCTAATTCAACTGGTTTTCCTCTTACTTTGGGAAAGTGTCGCTGTCTCTTTTGATTCTGCAAGATGTATTTCATTTGGCAGAAGTCATGGAAGAAAATATATAAGAGAAGTGAGAATTGTTGTCATCAACTAACCTTCACAGTTTATGTTTGTTGAAGATTCAACTGACCTTCACTACCTTTTCAAAAATAACTTACTCCTACGAAATTGTACACACAGCATGATAAAGCTTTCATTAAAAAAACAGTATAGATCTCTATAGAAAAAAATGTTTCAGAGTGGAGGGATTATAGATATTTTCTGTTTTCCTATAATCAGCATGTACTTTTTAAAAATAATCAGAAGCAGCCAATAAATGTTCTTTTAAAAAGAAAGAAAATGACCAACTCTTACTAATACAAGGGCTCTTGCTCTTTTATGCTTTCATTTTTATCATGGGAGAGGTGGAGGAGTGGAATTTATTGGTTTGGGAATTGTTTTGAGAATTTCTTTTTTGGATTTTATCTCCATATTCTCTGAAACACTCTACGTGAATGTACTACTCAAACTGCTTTGCTGTTTTATTATTAGACCGTATGCCTCTAAACTTGGCTGGAAATCAAAGGCCAATCCAGATAAGAATCTCCACAATGTGTATTTTCAAAGCAAGTCAGAAGCTGCTTTGTTTTAACACTCAAAGAAAGCTTTTGTATTTTCAATTTCAAGTGCTCTGCAGTAAACCAACAGTCTATATAGATTATACAAAAGGGTCATGTGTTGATTTGAGCCAGTTTCTGGGGGAAAAATCAGTACTGAGGAACAGCAAGTGTTTAAACAATGAACTGACAGCTGCCGGGTCTATTAGACCCCTCCACAGGGCCAATTCCTGTTCTTTTCAATTTCACTGTGATCTGTAGATACAACTCTTGATGGCTGAGCTGCTGGTGATGGGCTATGTTCCAATAGCATCTGCACTTATCAGAGCAATACCTTTTATCAGAGGACTCTCACATAAAATCCTTTATAAGGAAGAGAAACAGTGCTGGCTTGGAAAAAAAGAAGAAGAAAATATATACCTACTTCAAGTTCTGTATGGCCCATTTAAGTACTTGTAGAGTTAGAAATAAAAGCTTGAAGCTCTTGATTTATAGTGTATTCTCGTGGGCATTCTCTGGGGTATTAGGATCCATCTTTAGCTGAAGTTTAATCCAAATAGTTCAATCTCGTAGTTTGCTAAATTAAGTACTAATTTAATGATGGGTGTAAGTATGTCTTTTAAAAATATCTTTCTGGTGATAGGCTTAAAGAACCAAGATGAAAGAATATTTTCTTCGGCTCCTGCTTCAGGCAACTACAATCCTTTTAATTTTCTTTTTATTGGAGTCAGATGTTTCATAATCATCAGCCCTTGCAAAGAGCCTGGAGGTTTGGTCTAGGGTTTCGGAGGAGGAGAGTAAAAAGTCCTAGGTGAAGACAAGCCTTTGATTCTTTTAATCAAGGTCTTTCCTCACCTTTGATTTGATTCTCTGCTGAATCACTTCTTCCCTTCAGGCCTTTAGGATGTCTTCACTTGGGATTTCTGGTTTAAAGTTTTGGTTGATGTTTACACCTTTGGGCTCTGCCTGTCCACCTGAGTTGGGGCCCAATGCTTACTCTGACCATAATCTCAGATCTGCCAAATCTTGATTGTTTACTCACTTCTTAACCCCATTACTTTCCCTCATCTCTGATCCTTAATAACTGCAAGTAACTGCACTTCTGTTTTCCCAGGCATAACTTTAACCTGCAGCTGCCTGTACCTAGGCTGAACCTAGCTAGGTTATAGCTCTACCAGTTTAACTGAACTGAGCGGTTAGTTCTGCTGAACAATCAATTCAATTAACTCTTCAAAAATCAGTCACACTGGTTCTTCAATTCAATAGACTGACTTTTTGGGGGGTAATTACTGAGCAACTTTTTGACTGCCCTAAATAATAAAGTCAAAACAGGAAATTGGTCATATCTCAAACAGCATCCTCTTTTAGCCTTTTCCCCTCCCTGCAAGAATACTGAGTAAATTTGGTAGGTGTACAAAATAAATGTTTTGTTTTAATTTCATGGTTTAAAGTATTATAGTTTAACCCCAAAGCTGAAAAAGGCTGCCTCATTTGCTCAGACCAAGGTGGACAATAGTACTTTAATATGAATAGCAAAGAAGGCTTAAAGTTGATGCCATGAGGCCTGCGGTAGGTAATCTCTCCATTATCTAAAACCCTACATCTGAACCCCAGCTCACATAGTCTATTCCATTTAGTATTCATCAGTGTTTGGGCTCTTCTTCCTCAGGACAAGTGTAAACTTTGTACCTTTCTATCTTTCATGATACCTGGCACCGAATTCAGTATCCAGTAAGTCCTAAACAATCACTGAATTGAGTTGAATTTACGGTTATCCTGAAGAAGAAAAAGGCTTGCACTGAAAAATACAAATTCATGCATTTTTTAAGGTGGTAAATGCTTATATAACACGGGGACAAAGGCGAATGTAAATAATACCTTAGTTGGAAGTGCCTCAAAAGAACCTCAGGGGAGCTTTTAAGCACTCAGAGAAGATTGATGTCACATCACCTTGACTATGGGGAAAGAAAATCAAAATAGGTTTAGCATTCAAAGAACCACTTAAAAAGTAAAAGCCACTACTAAATAAATACAGCATAATTTTTTTTTTTTTTTTACCAAACTGTCATAAAACATTGGATGGCAAAATAACATTAAAAGATTCATTAGACCTGCTTAATCCATCCAGAGTGAGATGAACTGGGGAGCAATTTTATCTGGACATGGAGGCATCCAGGCTCTTCTGTATCAGATAGAAACATTCAAGCCAATGAGATAAATGCAAACACTGCAGAACATTCTCTATGTATCATCAGAATATAGAGCAACACAAGTTATAAAAAAAATGCTGAACAAAGTCTGAAGTACTACTGCTGTCAAAATGCTGACATTGATTTTACTCACTTCTTGTGATCTAAATTGGAAAATCAAAAAAGATCAGATTGAACACAGGTCTTGATGATATACTATAATCAAAGAGAATATAGGGCTAGGACTACAATGCGTAATGGAAGGTCTTGGAGGATGGAATTTGCTGATTCTGAAACGGAGAGAATGAGCTTTGTTCCACAACTTAGTGATTTATTACTTACATTGCCAATTCACAAATCATCGTTATGTCACTCAGACAAAGAAATCTGAAGCTTTGTAAAAAATAAATAAGGAAAAGGGAAGACCTAAACCCACATAATTATGTGCAAATAAAGGAAAAGAAAACTAATTTGCTATCAAATGGCCTTTATCTTCACTTGAAAAAACACAGAAGCACAAAGCAGCAGCTCTTCCCTGTGGTTATACATAAAAGCAGAGCTGCTTAAAAATTTTAAGAGATTAGCTTTCATAGAGAAATATATTTACAGAGAAAATAGAGATGCCAAAATGGAGCTGGAGAGCTCAGAGCCTGGAATCTCTGCTTCTTTTGTCAGAGATTGCTCCATTAATTAACACACTATGGCAAGCTGGCTCCCGGGCAAAATCTGACCCACTGCATGTGTTTGTACTGCTCAAAGGCTAAGAATGGTTTTGACATTTGCAGATGGTTGCAAAATATTTTTTTAAAAATAATATTTAGTGATATGTGAAAATTATATGTAAAATTCCAAGTTCAGTATCCATCGATAAGGAACACAAGCAACCCATGAATTACAGACCATCTATGGCTGGTTCCATACTACAATGTCAGAGTTGAGTAGTTGTGAGAGACCGTGTGGCCCACAAAGCCTAAGATGTTTATCATATGGCCCTTTATGGGAAAAAGTTTGGCAACCCCTGTATTATATCATTAATGGCACATTTATACCCAGAAAGAGGACATAACCAAATATGTTTATTTTATTACTGCTTTTTTTTTTAGAGACAGCATCTGGCTCTGTTGCCCAGGCTTTAGTGCAATGGCATGATCATAGCTCACTGCAACCTCAAACTCCTGGGCTCTAGTGATCCTCCCACTTTAGCCTCCTGGGTAGCTGGGACTACAGGTGCATACCACTACCTCCAGCTAATTTTTTAAAATTTTTGTAGAGAGAAGGTCTAGCTTTGTTGCCCAGGTTGGTCTTGAACTCCTGGACTCCAGTGATCCTCCTGTCTTGGCTTCCCAAAATGCTGGGATTAGAGGCATGAGCCACAGCACCCAGTCCCCAATATGTTTAGAAGCAGGCTGGGACTTGATGTAACTTTGCATTTGGAGAAAAAATATTCTCCTATGCAGATACACAGATATACTTACATCCATGAGCACACATATGAGGCACCTATAGGTGACCTGTAAGAGCAATTAGTATATCTCATAGATGCTTTTGATAGAAGGGTAAATTCACATATCACCTGGAGAGCTACTTATGAGAAGAGATTAGCATTTGAAAGGAATCCCTGGTGGTTTTTCTCTGTCCTCTTTATGACTTTGGAATAGATGGGCTGCATATGACTGAGCCTATCTCATAAAATTCTAGAACCATGCAGTAGGAAGGAAGACCAGGGTTTTATTCCCTTCTGAATTTAAATATATTGAATGTCACCAATACCAATGAGGACTGAATTATTCCTAGAAACTGGCAACATTAAAACACAATTGCAACCTCCTTGGCACCACCTCACTCCTTTACCCCAGGATGCGTGTGAGGTTGTCTGTTTTCTGAATACTTGAGAACTTGACCAGAGAGAAAATAGAGCACACAAAGTTGAAAATATATTGTTAAATCCTAGTTATGGCTTTCTTAGTTTAGAAAACTCAAGTGTAAATGCAATCCTGACCTTTAAACACCCACACGATGATGTGTGAAAAATATGCAATACAAGGGCTCAGAACTAGGCAGGGACAAGGACATCTTCTGGAACTTTCCTATCAGTTGAGAGTTCTTTTTACTCCACAGCCTCTAGGGTCCTCTGACATTTACATTACACATACCCAGCCAAGCATTATATTTCTAATTTAGTCTGCTACTGTCTTATAGCATGTTGATTTGCTAAATATAATTTGTAGTGTTGCTATTGGGCAGAAAGCCACTGCCCACAAGCAGGATCTCTGAGTAAAACTATCCTGTAAGATATCTTGAATAGAGAAACAAATACATTTTTAAAAATTTTATTTGTGTGCATGAATGACCCTGAGAATAAAAACAACTAGTGCATAGATATAAAATATAATTCAGGGGTCCTCAAACTACGGCCTGCGGGCCACATGCGGCCCACCGAGGATATTTATCGGGCCGGCCAGGTGTTTTTGCTGCCGCTGCCTGTCCTGCTTAGCAGCCATGTGTCCTGGGCCCACAGTGCGCATGTGTGGAATGTGTGGCGTACTCTCCAACGGCCCTCCAACGGTCTGAAGGACAGTGAACTGGCCCCCTGTTTAAAAACTTTGAGGACCCCTGATTATAAATCAATGGATAATGTGGAAGACCAGCACTTTGATTGGGATTTTATCATGTTGGAATATTGCAACATCTCTGTGGGAGCCAATAGCTTAAGAGGCAAAGCAAGTGACCATAGGAAACAAGGAAGGGAAGTCCTGTATCCTGTTCATGGGGTGAGGAAGGAGGTTTATGCCTGCAAGGCTCTGGACAAAGTACTCTTAGAGAGCATTTCTTTTGCTGCAGACAGTGTGGTTAATTGCAAAAAAGGCCACAAATTCCTCTCATTTCTGTATGTATGATACTTGCAAGGTAAATTTGCTGCTCCTCCCGTCAAGAAGTGGAATCTATTTCCCTAACCTTTAAACCTGGCCTTGGCCATGGGACTTCAGCAAACACGATAAAAGCATAATCTTGAATAGCCCCTGCCCTTTGGAGTTTGCTCTCTCTTGGTGCTCTTTGCAACCCTGAGTCCACAATGTGAAGAAGCCCAGACTAGCCTATTGGACCCCATGGAGAAGAGACAAGCCATCTAGCTGTGGGCCCCTCAGACCAATCACCTTGCCAATCACCAGACATGTGAGTGAGATTATACTAGGCAGCCCATACAGAAGAATCTCTCAGCTAACCCACAGGATCAGGAAAATTAATAAATGCTTGTTATTTTAAGCCACTAAATTTTGGAGTGGCTTCTTATGCAGTGAATGCTACAATGGATAGCGGGCCCGAGTGGCTGCTGCACTGAAAGTCCAATCACATTCCTTTTGCCTAGAACTTGCCTGACTGTGGGGGCCATTACATACAAGTCCAATGAAGGCTGCTGTGCTTGCTACATGCTCATTGCTGGGCCTTGTTTAGGGGATCCAGGTTACTCTAGGCAACTTGGGATCATGCAAAGCCCTAGGGGACCTTCTTGGGCCAGCAGCCACCTCTATGAAGGGTCTTATAAATTCTGAGTTTCTTGGCTATCCTGTTGGTCTGCTGAAATGCCTCAGATTCATCAAGTTGTGGAAGCTCCTGAAACTTCCCTATCAGTTGAGAGTTCTTTGTACATTTGACATTTGTACATCTGACATTTACATCGCATATGTTTCCTGGACTTGTCCTGGCTCTAGTGAGAAGCTTTGGGCTTTGGGCTGTAGAAGCTCCAAGGACAGAAACAAGGTCAAACACCCACACTATAGGCTTAGGGTGTGGGGTGGTGCCAGGCTCTCTGGAGGCCAACTGCACTCATGTGGTGGGGGCGAGGGGAACACTCCTCAGAGGACCCGGAACTTCAATGGAAACCTGAGTTCTAGGCCAGGCGCGGTGGCTCACGCCTGTAATCCTAGCACTCTGGGAGGCCAAGGCGGAAGGATTGCTTGAGGTCAGGAGTTCGAAACCAGCCTGAGCAAGAGCGAGACCCCGTCTCTACTATAAATAGAAAGAAATTAATTGGCCAACTAATATATATAGAAAAAATTAGCCAGGCATGGTGGCACATGCCTGTAGTCCCAGCTACTGGGGAGGCTGAGGCAGCAGGATTGCTTGATCCCAGGAGTTCGAGGTTGCTGTGAGCTAGGCTGATGCCATGGCACTCACTCTAGCCTGGGCAACACAGTGAGACTCTGTCTCAAAAAAAAAACCTGAGTTCTAGACTCGATTTGACCACAAATTCCCTTTACCTCCCTAACAACAACAACAACAACAAAAAACCTTCACTTTTCTTGGTCTCCATTTCCGAATCTGTGAAGTAGGGAGAACTGGCTTGGATGGTGTTTATTGTTTCTTCTGGATTTAACAGTCTTTGAGAGTTATCTCTCGGACTTTGTACCATGTCCTTCTCTATCCCCCAGTTCTTTTGATTTTGCACTGTCGTTTACCCCTTCTGCAGAGCTGTGACTTTGAGGAAGAAGTGAAGCAGGCCCATTTCAGGATGAGGACAAGAACCATGTACACAGACTCAACTCAGATCTTGTCTAGTTAATGTTAAGTGACTTGTCTCAGAGGAAAATTAGTGAGGGTCTGACAAAAAAAGACTTAGTAGAGGATGTGTTGGGAGTGGGGGAGGAGCAGTCTAAGAAGCCTGGGAAGAGGGTCTGATTTAATGTCTTCCTTTGTAAATACTCTTCCATCCATGGAGGGGCATTGTCTTTCTCTCTCTCCAAATGACCTCCTTGCAACAGCCAACTAGGACGTCAACCCATGGGTTTACTTAACTTGTTTTCCTCTGTGAATTCGGTTACCATGACAAAATTTTGGTTTCTATACTACATTAATAGATCAACTACTCTCAGTTAATATGTAGGATTTTGTTTTGTTTTGTTTTTGTTTTTTTCTGATGGGATAGGGGAATAAGGTAGTAAAGAAAACAACTACTAAAAATATCCCAACTTAGGTCAGGGTTTAAGGATTGTTTTAAACTGAATGCTTACAAACTAATTCCTGTTCAAAACTCCCCAATGACTTCTCATCAAATACAATCCTCACTAGTTCCAATGGCCTGAACGTTGTGTTGGATCTGCCTTTCTCGTTGACCTCAACTCCTACCACTCTGTCCATCATTCACTCTTTTGCAGACACGCCAGCTTTTCTTGCTGTTCCTGGAATACACCAAGATTGTTCCCACCCTAGGTCTGTCTTTCCTTCCTTTCTTCCTTCCTTTTCTTTCTTTCTTTTTGATTAATAAATAATAATGGTGTACATTTATGGGGTACACTGTGATGTTTTGATTTATGTATACATTATAGAAAGAGTCAATCAAGCTAATTAACATAGTTATCATCTCACCAACTTAACATTTCTTAATGGTGGGAACGTTAAAAATCTATTCTTTTAAAAAAATCTATTCTTTTAGCAAATTTGAAATATACAATACATTATTATTTATTACCTGTGGTCAGCATGCAGTGTAATTGATCACTAAGACTTATTCCTCTAGTCCAACTGAAACTTGATACCAGGTCTCCTTGTGATTTACTCCTGTATTGGGAATCAGGATTTTTCAGATTCTCCGGGATGTTTGGACATGTATTCAGGGTTGAGGATAACTGAGCTAGAGCTGTCATTTAAGCTCAAACTTCCTCAAACTTAAATGTTCAGATAAACCACCTGGGAATCCTATTCCAGCACAGATTTGGATTCAGGAGTAAAGTCAGGCCTGAGAGTCTTTCTAACAAACTCTCCGGTGATACTCGTCTTTCATCCCCATAGTGAGTTTCCTAAGGCCAGGGAATATATCTCAATTGGTGCCAACTATAAAAAAGGTGGCCTGTGAATGTTTGCTGACAGAAAGCTTTGCAGTTGCCATGGCTTCCTTTTATGGTCTCATGTCACCACTAGTCTCACGACCTAAAATAAGATGGTATATGTTACTTATCAGTATGTCAGTTTTCATGACATACATATGGATTTTATAAAAGGACTTTACATTGGATAAACATTCAGTATTAAATCTTTACATTTTAGAGCCCAAACAATTTTATTCTGGACCAAGAATGAAGTTTTCATCTCTCCTGCTATGATAAAATGAGCTCTTGTTCTTTAAATCCTTCCCCATGGCTATTATTATCACCTCGGTCTTTCTGGGTTTGACATGGAGCGAGGTTGACTTCAGCCAGAGAAATTTTCTGAGGGAAAAAAATGGGAAAGTAAAGATGCTGCTATCCTTTTGGTATCCAATATTCTCTGTATGGTCATAAATAGCCCTGATTTCTGACATCCATACCACATAACTAGATTTCCAAGTCTCAGTTCTGTCAACAACGTCATCAATTGCCTTTATAGCATTTTCTTCTGAAGTCTTCTTTGTGCCACTTTATATATCTTCCCTGCCTAGAGTGTCCTTACCCAAAAGACATCCCTCAGGCACCCCATTTAGTCACTGGCTAAATCCAAAATGAAGTCACCTCTGGTCTTGCCCCACCTTACGCCAGCTGAGAAGATAATCTCATTTCAGGGGCTGCATCTTCTCTCTTTCCCAGAGTACAAGAGAAGGGGATATCTTTCTAACGACGTTAACAGGGATATTGTTGTTTCAGGGTTTGCTGACAGGCTGAAGATTTATCCTCCCCACTCTTTTTCCTGACTCTGAAGACAATTGCAGATCTGGAATCTGCAGTGCCTCTGGGTCGCTTGGTAATTTAAAATTGATGACTTGGAAAGAGAACGCAGATAAAGATGCTGCCTTGGAATGTGTCCTTTTATAGAGAGGTATTGCAATGGAGTGGGGGGGGGCAATGTTTTCATGCAACTCTTTTTTGAAAAAGCCACAGTAGTTTAGGGATGTACTTTGATCAATGACTTAATCAGCCTGGCTCTCACGGCCGCTCCTTTCTGAGCACAAAGATGTACAATTTATTGATTTGAGCGGGAAGCACGAGGGTGCTAATTAAAAGCATTCAAGTACAATAATGCAGGATTCCATTCTGTAATGCTCAAAGTCAGACAAAACTAATCTATGATGTTAGAAGTCAAAGTAGAGGTTATTTTGGGGTGGAGGTTAGAGGCTTGAAGGGAGCATAAGGGATAATTTCTAGGGTGCTGGGAATGTTCTACTTCTTGATTCTTTTACTTGGGTGTCTTCATTTTATAAAATGTCATTGATCTATTATACACTTAGGATTTGTGCACTTTTCTTTGTATTCCATACTTCATTAAAAAGTTTGCCAATAAATATCCAACAAACATGAACACTCTTTTTAACCAAGTTTTCTACTTATGAATAAATCACAAAATCAAGAAATCAGTGTCTGAAAATCTATTTGAAAATTGGCTATTCAATTAAAGGACTGATCCCTCCTCCCCCTTCTTTGAAATTCACATTTTCCAATCAGACTTTAGTGCTATGTATGTGTTAGTTCTCTTCCTGATCCTAACAGGTTTGCCTTGATTATGCTTAATGTTGGAAAAGCCATTACTTGGAAGAAGCTGTAACCTTAATGGGCTTCTTTGTCTTGTTGACAAATTATATCTTGGATACATGCTTGCATTGAAATATGCAGCCTTCCGTCAGTTATTAGTCACTGAAACTGCCACAGATCTCAGTGGCAATGCTCACTATCAACACCTGCAGGACAAGATGAGGGTCCCTTGTGATCAAGCCTAGTGTTTCCTGGATACTAATTAGGTCTCCATACAATGGGGCTGGCTTCCCTTACCAAGTTAAGGAATGAATTAAAATGTTGATGCAGATTATACCAGTGCTTGCTTTACTCTCCAGGAACAAATCAGATACAATAAATGAATTCTTGGGGTTTTAAAAATCTCCGTTTTAAATTTATTTTTTTAAATTTCTGGAATGGGTGTACATTCACATGGCTCATGAATCAAAAAGTATGAATAGTAAACAGGGAATGGTCTTTCTCTCACCTCTGTGCTCCATCAGCTACCCACCATTACTGCTGGTAGTGTCTTTGTATCTTTCCAGAGACTATTGGTATATATTCAAATAAAATTTGAAAATAAAAATAAGAAAGTTTTATCAGGTTCTTATGATCACTAACAAATTCCTATTTAAGGACCTTAACACTCTAAATGTTGTCCAAAGACTAGCAACAGCAGCATCATTTGGAAGTTTGTTAAAAATGCGGAATCTCAGGCCCAGGACCAGACCCATGAGTCAGAATCTGTGTCTTAGTTCATTTTGTGCTGCTGTTAATATAACAGAATATCACAGACTGGGTAATTTATAATGAAGGAAAATTTATTGGCTCACAGTTTTGGGGGCTGGGAATTCCAATGTCAAGATGCTGGCATCTGACAAGGACCTTCTTGCTACATTATCACATGGCAGAAGAGAGAGCAAGATAGAGAGAAGGGGGCCAAACCTACCCTTTGATAATGACATTAATTCTACCCATGATGGCACAGGCCTTATGGCCTAATCACCTCTTAAATATTCCATCTCTTAATATTGTTACAATGGCAATACAATTTCAACAAGAGTTTTGGAGGAGACAAACATTCAAACCATAGCATTCTGCCCCTGCTCCCCCCCACTAACTCACATGCAAAATACATTTGCCTGTCCTCCTCACATGCAAAATATGTTCATTCCATCCCAATAGCCCCAAAAGTCTGTCAATGGAAAAAAATAAAAAGCCAAACTCTGTAAAATAATTTTAAAGATATTTATTCTGAGCCAAATTTCAGGACCATGACCCGGAGCCACTGCCCAAGGGGCTTGGGCAAGTGGGCTCACTGTGGCTGGGTTACAGTATGGTTTTTATACATTTTAGAGACAAGGGTTACGGGTAAAGCCATCAATCAATATGTGGGAGGCATACATTGGTTTGGCCCAAAAAGGAGGGCCATCTCGAAGCGGGGCCTTACAGGTTATAGGTGGGTTTAAAGATTCTTTAGATTGTAATTGGCTAAAGACATGAAGCTTTGTCTAAAGACTTGGAATGTTTTAACATAAACTGTTTACCAGAGGTAAGCCACCACTTATTGCATAAATTGAGGACCTGCAGGTTTGTTTTGTATACCCTTAGGCCTGTTAATGGGTTACAAAGGAAGTCTCCAAGAAGGGAGAGAGGCATGATAAGGCATGTCTGACCTCCTTCCTCCTGGCAGGCAACTTTGCCCTAGAATATTCCTTTGGCCACGAGGGGGTCCATTCAGTCAGCTGGTGGGCGGGGGTGAGCATTTTAGTTCACAAGTCTTAACTCATTCCAGCTCCAACCCCAAATCCTGAAGTCCAGAGTCTCATCTAAATCCAATATGGGTAAGAACTCAAGGCATGATTCATCCTGAGGCAAATTTCCCTCCAGCTATGAGCCCATGAAATCAAAACACTGGTAGGTGCTTCCAAAATACAGTAGTGGGACACACATAGAATATTCCAAAAGGGAGCAACAGGAAAGAATAAAGGAGAAACAGGTCCCAAGTAAGTGCCAAACCTGAGACAGAGCGGGGACTCCTTTTAGGAGCCTATCAGGCCCTCCAAGTATGGAAATAAAGGGAAATCTTGAGTCCCTTCAGGGAAAGTTCTGGGCACTTAGCTAGCCTTAAAATGTGAATGGAATTAACAATGGTCCACCAGGCAAACCAGAGTCAGGAGGTGTTTTGGTTCCCTATGAAAACTTAACAAATGTTCTTTTTTTTGAGACAGAGACTCACTGTGTTGCCCGGGCTAGAAGAGTGCCATGGCATCAGCCTAGCTCTCAGCAACCTCAGACTCCTGAGCTCAAGCAATCCTCCTGCCTCAGCCTCCCGAGTAGCTGGGACTACAGGCATGCGCCACCATGCCCGGCTAATTTTTTCTATATATGCTTAGTTTGCCAATTAATCTCTATTTTTAGTAGAGACTAGGTCTCGCTCTTGCTCAGGCTGGTTTCTAACTCCTGACCTTGAGTGATCCACCTGCCTCGGCCTCCCAGAGTGCTAGGATTACAGGCATGAGCCACCACATCAGGCCTTAGCAAATGTTCTTGAGTTGTTTTTCAGGAATACCCACTGGATGGAAAATGCAGATAAGGGGGAATTGAGGAATTGAACTCTGATCACAGCTATTTGTTCTAAATTTCCCCCTGAGGGGCCTGAAGAGAGCCATATCCATCTTAACATTCTTTTCTCAATAATCCAAGAATCTCTGAATGCATCTATGCACACCCCCTCCACTTCAAGATAGCCTGCCTTTTTGCTTGAGGCCAATCTATAACCTCCATGTATTGATTTGCAATTTTTCCTGCATGAAATATGCCCCTGCCTTTAAAAACCTTGACTTGTAAGCTATCAGGGAGTCTAGGTCTTAAGTGTTAGCTGCTTGCACTGCTTGCTTGACACCATGCAATGAAGTCTATTCCTCCTGCTGCAACTCTTGGCTTCACTGTTTGGCTTTGCTGCACTGGGCAAGCAGACCTCAGTTTGGTTTGATAACAAATTCAACAGGGAAAACAACATTAAATCTTTTTTTTTTTTTTTTTTTTTTTTGAGACAGAGTCTCGCTTTGTTGCCCAGGCTAGAGTGAGTGCCATGGTGCGAGCCTGGCTCACAGCAACCTCAAACTCCTGGGCTCAAGCAATCCTCCTGCCTCAGCCTCCCGAGTAGCTGGGACTACAGGCATGCGCCACCATGCCCAGCTAAATTTTTCTATATATATTAGTTGGCCAATTAATTTCTTTCTATTTATAGTAGAGATGGGGTCTCGCTCTTGCTCAGGCTGGTTTCGAACTCCTGACCTTGAGCAATCCGTCTGCCTCGGCCTCCCAGGGTGCTAGGATTACAGGTGTGAGCCATCACGCCTGGCCTAACAACATTAAATCTTAAAGCTGGAGAATAACCTTCTTTGCCTCCATGTCCCACCATCTGCCCTCATTGGGGTGGGGATTGACCTCCAAAGCCCTGGGAGAGGGCCCACTCCATGGCTTTACTGGTTGCAGCCATGTGGCTGCTCTCACGGGCTGGAGTTGGGTACCCGTGGCTTTCCCAGGCTGGCATCGCACACTGGTAGCTATACAGTTTTGAGAACTCAGGGTTGGCCCTGCTCCCACCACTCCAGTAGTGATTGTCCTAGTGGAGATTTTCTGTGGTGACTGACTGTGACATCCTTTGAAATATAGGTAGAGGAAATCATGCCTCACAGTTCTTGCATTCTGCAATATTAGCATTACTTGGATGTTGCCAAGGTTTATTGCTTTTGTCCTTCAGAACGGCAGGTTGAGCCACACCCAAGCCTGCTTGAGCCATGGCTGAGGGGGCTGAGGAGTGCTGCACCAGAATTCAGGAAGCAGAGACCTAAAGTGTCCCTCAACAGTGAATCCTGAGGTCCCACAAGCTCCCTGAGCCCGTTCACTCAAACCATTCTGCCCTCTATGTCCTGGTACTTTAGGATTGTGATGGGTTGTGGCAGCCTCAAAGATCTCCAAAATACCTTTGGGGTCATTTTCTTATTGTCTTGATGAATAGCACCTGGCTTCCTTCTATCCGTACTAATCTCCTTATTGAACTGTCACGTTGTCACATCTAGGTTTTCTCTTCCAAACACTCTTTTTCATTTTTATGTAGTCAGGCTGGTGATTTTCAAAATCTTTATGCTCTACTTCCCTTTTAGTTATAAATTTTATCTTTAAATCATTCTCTGTTCTCACATTTTACTGTATGCAGTTAAAAGAAGCCACACAGTATTCTGAATGCTTTTCTACTTAGATATTTCTTCTGCCAGATATCCTAGTTTCTCTCTCTTAAGTTCTGACTTTTATAAAGTCCTAGGACATGGTTACAATTCCACCAAGCTCTTTGTGACTTTATAAAAAGGACAGTCTTTCCTCCAGTTTCCAATACCTTGTTCCTCATTTTCATCTGAGACATCATCATAATGGCCTTTAACCATGTATATTTTTATCAACATTCTGGTCATGGCCACTTAAATCATCTCTTAAGAAGATTCAGACTTTCCCTAGAGTTGTTCTCATCTTCTAAACCCTCATCAGAATTACCCTTAGTCTTCCATTCATAGCAATCTAGGATTTTTCCACCATTCACTTTAAAACTATTCTAGCATCCACCCATTCTCCAGTTCCAAAACCCACTTCATATTTTCAGGTATTTGTTACAGTGGCTCGCAGTTCCGGAGGCTGGGAAGTCCATATTAAGGTGCTAGCAACTGGTGAAGGCTCTGTTGCTGCATTATCACATGACAGAAGGTGGAAAGGTGAGAGAGAGAGAGAGAGAGAGAGAGAGAGAGAGAGAGAGAGAGAGAAAGGGACTGAATTTGCCCTTTTATAGTAGTATTAATCCCACCTATGAGGGCATATCCCCCATGGCCTAATCACTTCTCAATGGCCCCACCTCTTAATAGTGTTATAATGGCAATTAAATTTCAATATGAAGGCCGGGCACGATGGCTCACGCCTGTAATCCTAGCACTCTGGGAGGCTGAGGCGAGAGGATTGCTCAAGGTCAGGAGTTCGAAACCAGCCTGAGCAAGAGCGAGACCCCGTCTCTACTATAAACAGAAAGAAATTAATTGGCCAACTAATATAGAGAGAAAAAATTAGCCAGGCATGGTGGCGCATGCCTGTAGTCCCAGCTACTCAGGAGGCTGAGGCAGCAGGATTGCTTGAGCCCAGGAGTCTGAGGTTGCTGTGAGCTAGGCTGATGCCACGGCACTCACTCTAGCCTGGGCAACAAAGCGAGACTCTGTCTCAAAAAAAAAAAAAAAAAAAAAAAATTCAATATGAGTTTGGAGGGGACAAACATTCAAATCATAGCAATCTGCATTTTAACAAGATCTTCAAGGGATTTGTAATGCTTTAAAGTATGAGAAACAATGCTAAAGCAATGTCAAGATCTGTGGGTTACAAAGGTACCCAAAATATCCCCAAAGAGTTCTTTATTCTTAGGAGGAAAAGTCAACTCAGTATATTCACATTATTCTTGTCACAAGGTCCCCAGGGATTTTTCCCTTGCACGTGCATACAATGATGTACAAGTGTTTTAGCCAGACATTTATGGCTCTCCAAAGGCTTACCTCTGTTTCCTTTATCACTACTATTTGAAGACTTTTTCCATTTTGTGTGTGGACCAAAATGTTGGGTGTCTCAGTGTAAAGCAGTGGGAATAGCCCCAACAAGAAATCTGGCCCCATTTCTAACCTAACAGGAGAATCTGATAAATTCTTGGTATTTGCATAATTTTCCCCCAAACTTCTCCTGTCTTGCTGTTCTGCCCTTCCTCCTTTACTGACATCTACTTGCCTTCCTTTATGCCTTGACTTAATGCCCTCAGTTGCAGGCAACGGCAGATTTCTTCCCAGCCACCATCCTCATCAACCTTTGCTTTTTGTTTTTGCACTGGGTGGCTCTGCTTGGGTTCAAGAATCCTATCCACAGTCCTCAGATACATTGTCCTGTTTCAGTTTGAGGATTTGTAGCCAGTTATCACTCTGAGAAACAAAAGAGAAAAGTTGCTTTAAAATTCTCAGTGCTTCTGAGAATAAAACATAATAATGTTGGCTGGGCGTGGTAGCTCATGCCTGTAATCCTAGCACTCTGGGAGGCCAAGGTGGGCAGATTGCTCCAGGTCAGGAGTTCGAAACCAGCCTGAGCAAGACCCATCTCTACTAAAATAGAAAGAAATTAATTGACCAACTAAAATATATATACAAAAAAAAATTAGCCGGGCATGCTGGCGCATGCCTGTAGTCCCAGCTACTCGGGAGGCTGAGGCAGTAGGATTGCTTGAGCCCAGGAGATTGAGGTTGCTGTGAGCGAGGCTAATGCCACGGCACTCACTCTAGCCTGGGCAACAAAGTGAGACTCTGTCTCAAAACAAAACAAAACAAAAAACATAACAATGTTGTTTATGCCATGGGTTGGTCATATCTTGCTTTGACATATGACCTTCTTTTTGCTAGTTAAGTCTATTTGATTGAGACATTTTTTTTTGCATCAGTGAATCCTGGTTCCTCTAGGAAGGAACATACCGAAATTTAACAGACTGTCTCTCTTCATTTCCTCTACTTTTCCAAGTTCTTTCCTCGACAGATATTAGCCACAGAACACATTTTTACACCACTTGATCATTCACCTAGATCGACACTACTCTACTCTAGATTTTCTTCACTGTAATTTACAGTTATTAGTCATCTGTTAAAATTGGATGCTGAGGGGTTTTTCAAAAATTATTTTTATGGAGTTGTAATATACATGCAAAAACGTACACATATCATAAGTGTATAGCTGAGCGGCGAGGTTTCAAAAACCGACTACTTCCATGAAACCAGCACTCAGATCAAAGAACGGAGGTATGTATAGCACCTCAGAAGGCCCCTCGTGCCTCCTGTATGGTCACCACATGCCTCCATCAGTAGCCACTATCTTGACTCCTAAAAGCATATTATACCTATGTTTTTATCATGCTTTATGTAAATGGCACCAAACAGTATGTATTCTCTTGCGTCTGGCTTCTTTCCCTCAATATTATGCTTGTGAGATCCAACCATATTGTGTGTAAAGTTGAAGATTATTAATTCTCATTGCCATATTATTTATCCATTCTGTTGTTGATGATTGTGTGGTTTCCAGTTTGGGGCTATTATGAAAATTCTTGCCCATGTCTCATTGTGAAAATACATAAGTATTTTTGTTGGGTATATACCAAAGACAAAAAAGACTGGGTGATACTGAGTTTTTAATGTATCGAGGCTGATTAGTTTGTGCAGACCAGTGCCAAGGAAGCAAGGTATGTGATTAGGCAAGTACACACGCATTCAGACACCCAAGTGTGAGAATAAGAGCCAAAATCTTTTTTCCTCCACGTGAAAAAGGAATTCTTTGCCTCCCAGCAATTTCTGAGCTCCTGCCTTACTCTAGCTTTCCAAGGATGCAGTGTTGATTGCTTTAGTTTATTTTATGATTTTAATGAGATCACCCCACTGCTGCAATAGCTTTTCCAAGCATGACACATCCTGGCTCCATAGTGAGAACCAAGTCAATTCTCAGCTATGTGCCAGCGGCAGCTAAAAAATTGCTGCTCGTGATTTTCTGCTTTGGAATCTCCATTCTTGAGGGTAAATAGTGGAGGCAGGAAAAGCCATAAGCAGAGGAGGTGGCTGTTTGCATGCTGTCATTGGAAGCTCTGGCTGGCCCTTAAATAGTTTTGCCATAAACACCCCCTTCCTAGAGGACCTAGAACCCCCACCACTTAAACTAGTATTTTAGGCTAGACAACTGAAGCAGGAGAGATGCCTCTGGAAGGCCACTGCTAAAATGTACTGGTTTCATGCAGGGAGAGGGAAGGCCTTTGACTGTCTCCCAGGGGGTTAATAAGTCATAAACTTGAAAGTGAAAGAGAAGTCAGTGCTCAGGGCACAGAAACTAGAAGGTTCAACAGAGGCAGCAAAGCTAGGAGACTGCAGCAGTAGAGGCTTAAGGGGTAAGAAAAGAATCTTAGGGCAGTGATAAGAAGATCTGAATCCTGGAGTGGACTCATGGTGAGGCCCTCACCACCTAGAAGGCAAGTCTGGAGTTAAGAGAACACCCAGTAGCAAAATGTCTGCTGATAAGCCACTTGAATCTTTAATGACCTGCACCTCAGATTCTCTGATTTCATCTGATGAATACAAAATTTCTGATCCTTACATTTAGAAATCTATGCTGTTTGTACTTTCCTTATTATGCTAATCTCATTTGGGTATATTTTAGCCATTTCTTGTGAGGTACAGTAATGGGGCCATAATTTGATGCTTTATTCTCAACTCCAGGCTGTTCAAGACTTTTTCTTTTAAATTTATAATATTTTTCTCTGTACTCATACATATGTATTATACATATATACATCTTATATACATATATGTACGTGCATATATAGTGTTTGATGTCATCATATTCCACCATGATGGTTATTTTGAGGGAGAGGAGACACGTTCTTAGTGACTCACTGACATTAAACAGACTCCAAAAAACTTTATTGTTTTTCTGATTATATGATAATGCATAAGAAATTAAAATTTTGTGGAAATGAAGACAGTAGAAACTATAACCCTGTGCACCTGGAGTATATGTTAAAGACATAGGACTTAGGGATGTCTGTTGCTCCTGATTTTTGATAAGAAAGTGCAAATTTTTTAAAAAAGTATTCTGACTACTTCTCACGAAACAATGTTTAACACAAGTATTAAACACATTCCCTAAAACGAAATGTCCTGTTTTCATGTGTATATATATTTGTCAACATTCATCACTGTGTCCTCTTATGGTCTGCACATTTTATTGCATACAAATTATACCTCAGCAAAAATAATTTTAAAAAATCCATAGTGCGTGAGAGAGGGCATGTAGCAGATGCCTCCTTTGTCTGTGTCATGCTTTCTATTTCAGCTGCAGCTGTTGGGGACAGTACTAACCTCTTGCCCCAAGCCCTTTCCCAATGCCAAGAACACAAGAAACCCACATTAAAGCACAGCCCACAACTTATCATTCTTGGAGGCCACCTTCAAGCAATTGGAAAAAAGAATCAGTAGATAAATACTCCAGCCTGTCTTCTGGAAAGTCTTTTGTGGGCTGTTCAGTAATGTTGGTGAAATCAAGTTCCTGTAAGCTGAATAAAGCACCCTTACACTGGCTAGTTTTCCTTCCCCTCTCACCCTTTTTTCTGCTTCACTTCTACATCTTGTGATCCCCTCCCCAGTAAACAACCTGTACCCTTATCTAAAGCTTTGCTTTTGGAGAACCCAAACTAAGAAAGGCACCACAGTGGGCAGGAGAGGAAGTTGCTGTGGTGCAGGCAACAGCATTTTCATGCTTCTTTTTTCCTCTTTCTCTCCCCTCTCCTTTCACTTAGACATTTTCTATTACTACATTTTAGGAAAAGCAGAGGAGAAGGAAGGTGCATTAGAGGAAGTGTAGTTAGAAAAACCTAGGACAGGAGAAGAAGTAAAAGAGACAATTATATATACCAGGGGTGAGGAACCTGCATCCTTAAGGTCACATGTGGCCTTCTAGGTCCTTAAGTGTGGCCTTTTGACTGAATCCAAATTGTACAGAACAAATCCTTTTATTTTTATTAATACATTGTTGTTCATCTTTTATATTTTTATTTGATTTTTTTAAATGGTATTGGTATTTTTTTAAATGGTATTGGTATTTTATTTAAAATACCAAAACATAAAATAAGTTTTAATGAAATAATCCTCCCAGATTGACCGGCATAATTAGAACATTAGTAAGCCATAAGGGCTAAATCGACAGCTGTTACTATCATGATTTAGTTCTAACTTCCCCTGTGTGACTGACACCACTAGGCTGGTTGGTGAGAGTCCGACAGTATTTTTTAATTCTGTCTGCTTAACAGCCCATCATGTCAAAGAAGACCAAGAGAATGCTGAAGGAAGAAAACAGATTTTTTAATGAGGATTGGCAATTGCAATATTATCTTGTTTCTGCTAAAGATAAGATCATTGCTTGCTTTGTGATATTGCAATATCAACATTAAAGAAATTCAATTCTCATCAGCATTATAAAACTCATAAGAACCACAAATATGGCCAGGCACGGTGGCTCACACCTGTAATCCCAGCACTCTTAGAGGCTGAGGCGGGAGGATCACTCAAGGTCAGGAGTTCGAAACCAGCCTGAGCAAGAGCGAGACCCCGTCTCTACTATAAATAGAAAAAAATTAATTGGCCAACTAACATATATATAGAAAAAATTAGCCAGGCATGGTGGCGCATGCCTGTAGTCCCAGCTACTCGGGAGGCTGAGGCAGTAGGATCGCTTGAGCCCAGGAGTTTGAGGTTGCTGTGAGCTAGGCTGATGCCACGGCACTCACTCTAGCCTGGGCAGCAAAGCGAGACTCTGTCTAAAAAAAAAAAAAAAAGGCCCACAAATATTTTAAATTAGATGGAGAGGCACAAAAGGTTGTATTATAGAAATTAAAAGATGAAAAGTAAAAGCAAAGACAATTCTTTCAGAAGCAATAAGACCTGGAAATAATGCCACTGAAGCAACTCATAAAGTAGCGTTATGTACTAGGTGAGAAAAAGAAAGCCATTCAGTGATGTAGAAATTGTGAAAGAATGCATTGTCAAAGTTGTAGGATGTTTAGACCTTGATAACATTTCTAAGTACAAACAACCGCCTCTTTCAAGGAGAACCATAACTGATTAACTCCATGAATTAGCCTTCAACTTAACAGAACAACTTCATGTAATACTCCAAAAGGAAAATATATATTATTCAATCACTTCGGATGAATCAACTGATACTACTGACTCGGCCCATTTTTAGACTTCATTCTTGTCGTAACAGAAGATTTTCTTTGCTATTGTTCTGGCAGGTGTGAACAGCTCTTGGCCGAAGAAAAACCCGAGCGACATAGGGAGAGTTGGAGAGTCAGCTTTATTTCGCCAACAGGCTCAGAGAGGCATATCTGCCACCAAACTCTGAGCGCCCCTTTTTCTTTTTTTTCTTTTAGTTTTATACCTTTTTGGGGGTTACAGTTAGCCAATGGCAAGTTTTCACAAAAGTCACCTCATTTACATAGTAGTCAGCCAATCAGAAGTATGTCCCAAAAGTTACTTCATTTACATAGTAGTCAGCCAATCAGAAGTATGTCCCAAAAGTTACTTCATTTACATAGTAGTCAGCCAATCAGAAGTATGACCCAAAAATTACTTCATTTACATAGTAGTCAGCCAATCAGAAGTATGATCCAAAAGTTACTTCATTTACATGGTAGTCAACCAATCAGAAGTATGACCCCAAATCACCTCATCAGCTGTGAGTATTAGTAGCTGCTCAATTTAGGAATGAAATAAGCGAAACAGGCGGGTTTTGGTGGAATGTCCTGACACTATGAAGAATTACTAGCTTTGGGCACTCTTGTGAACAGAACACTTTCAAGATAAATGTTGTGATGTTGGATTGAATTTGATAAATTTAGTGAGTACATGTACAAACAATGTACCTTCCATGACAGGGAAACATAAAGAATTTATTGCACAGATAAAAAAAAAAAGTATTAACAGTTCCAGATGCTCTCATTTCTTTTCATGGTAATGTGAATTATTGAAAGATTTTTATAGGAATGTAGCATTTCTGTGTGATATCCTATCAAATCAAAACGACTTGAATATTTCTTTGCAAGGGAAATCCTAAATCTATATATGACTGTTAGGGACCAACCTTCCACAGCCCCACCAGACAGAAAAGCAGAGACATCCAGGATGCAATCACACAAGAGGAGGTTTATTTTCTGGCTAGCCAGGGTCCAAGCCCCAGAACACCAACGCAGTGGCCACTCACCCAGGCAAGGACCCCAACCGGAACAACGGCATGCCTTTTATCCCCATGGTGCACAAGCTGCGCACAAGCTGATCACGCGTGGATCATGCGTTGACCTTTAAAATGATTGGTTGCCCACTATTGCCTTTTGAAATAATTGGCGGGTTGGTTGCCCTCTATTGCCTGATGGGCCAGTCGCCGGTGCTTCAATGACCTCATCCCATAATTCCCCATACAGCGGTGTTGTAAGCAAGCAATGACCAGAAGCAAAGGTTTGGGGTTAGCTTGTAGGGCAGAGGAATTTGTAGGATAGAGGAAGGGCAGAGGAATTCTTCCAATTGTCGGGAATTTACTTGGGTGGGGCAATGAGCTAACCGCAAACCTTTGCTTCTGGTCATTGCTTGCTTGCTACACCGCTGTATGGGGAATTATGGGATGAGGTCATTGAAGCACAGGCAACTGGCCCATCAGGCAATAGAGGGCAACCAACCCACCAATTATTTCAAAAGGCAATAGTGGGCAACCAATCATTTTAAAGGTCAACGCATGATCCACGCGTAGTCAGCTTGTGCGCAGCTTGTGCACCATGGGGATAAAAGGCATGCCGTTGTTCCGGTTGGGGTCCTTGCCTGGGTGAGTGGCCACTGCGTTGGTGTTCTGGGGCTTGGACCCTGGCTAGCCAGAAAATAAACCTCCTCTTGTGTGATTGCATCCTCGATGTCTCTGCTTTTCTGTCCGGTGGGGCTGTGGAAGGTCGGTCCCTAACAAGCTCATTGCCCCACCCAAGTAAATTCCCGACAATTGGAAAAATTCCTCTGCCCTTCCTCTGTCCTACAAATTCCTCTGCCCTTCCTCTGCCCTACAAATTCCTCTGCCCTTCCTCTGCCCTACATGATGAATCTATATATGATATGTGGCAAAAAATTCAAGCATTTCAAAAAAAGCTATCCTTTTCGAAAACACATCTTCACAAGGGAATTTCTGATGAACGTTTTCCCTAGTTAACAAAGGTCATTGATGAGCAGGATGATATATGTGAATCATTTGAAGACTACATAGCTGTTATAGACCTATTAACTGGAGAATACAACAAAAGGTTCACTGACTTTGAGAATCATGACATCACACTCAAGTTAACATTTCAGCCTCACCTAGTTGATATCACCAAGGCACTTAAAGAACTACAGATGGAATTGATTGAGCTCTCAGTAGATGGCATTTTAAAGCCATTGTTTGATGCTAAGAAAGATCCAATTAATATTGGTACTAATCGATCAACACTTATGTGCACATGTGGAAGTAACATTCATTGGGTATTGGGTAGGAGGGAAGGGGGAGGAGTTGGGTCAATTCACATCTAACGTGTGCAGCATGCCCTGTCTGGGGGCTGGGCATACTTGTAGCTCTGATTTGGAAGGTCCAGGGGTGGAGTACCAGGTGTAGGTTAGTTGATGAGTCAGGCAATAGGTTAGTATTATGTTGATATGCCAGGCAATAGATTCAGTGTTATGCTGATGCCAGGCAATAGACTAGTTGCTGGGCCAGGTAACAGGTTAGTATTATGCTAATGTGGGTCTTCTGAGCGGGGTGAGGCTCTCCAATGCCTGATGCACCAAGTACCAGATGGGGGTTTCCCTTATCACTGACACAAGGCATATTGATTAATAGCAGAAAAGGTGTACAAATTTATTTAACGTGTATATGCAAGAGCCTTCAGAATGAAGACTTCCCAATGAGGTACAGACGTTTATACAGAATGGGGACTTGGATTGTGGCAAAACAGGTTTTAGGGACGAGACAAGTTATGGGAGGAAGGAAGGCTTGATTAACAAAGCGGTCTTGTTATGTAGATGGACCTTACAGGTAGTAGTTTTCAGAGAGAATAGATGGTAAATGTTTCTTTTCAGACCTTTAGAGGTGTCAGACCTTCACTTAATCTTTTCCAGATGGGCTAAAGAAAGACTTGACTCTATTAATGGAGATTTTCTACAGATGTAAATTTTTCCCCACAAAAGACAGTTTTGTTGCATTACTTCTGTTTGCTGGATCTGTGGCAGCCATCTCAAAATATGTCAAAGAAATATATTTTGGGGTAAAATATTTTGATTTTCTTTAGGCTCCACTTCGAAACTAAAAATGTTTCACATATTTAAAGCCAAGTAGATAGCTTTGGAGAAATTTGGGTTAGAGGTTGTTACAGATAGACAAAGGAATGAAAAAAATTGAGATAAATAGAAATAAGCAAATTTAAATATATCCCATATCTTTTTTAGTCAGTCTCTTAGTCGAGTGAATAGAGCAGTTTAGTTAAACAGCTGTGTTCCATTCCAGGAGGTGGCATTGTAGATGAGCTTTCAAACAGATGAAAAAGGTTAATGTTTGGCATGAACAGTTTACTTAGAGTCTGAAGGGCATACACCAATTTACTTAGAGTCTGAAGGGCATACAGTTGAGGTGTCTTGTGTAAGGATTTTTGGCGGCAGCGAAAAGAAAAGACAGACACAGAGAGAGAAAGAGTGGGGGCCAAACCACGTGGCTTTATTATACACTCGTGGACGAGGTTCTGGGGCCCCAAGAGAGGGGGGCCCCGGAAGTCGCCGCCCTTTGAAGGGGCTGAGGCCTTTTATATCCTTTGGGCCTGGCTAGGGACTTTTGGCGGGAAGAGCTGGGGATTTTAGTAGGGGCTGGAGGTATTTGTGGAATCCAGGAGCCAAAACGTTCTTATCCAGGTGGACATCTGGGTGTGGTTCCTCTCAGCGGGGCCTGGCAGTTTTGTCCTTGGCGGGTCTGGTCTCATGAGCCTTTTCTTTTTGATCTAGGGAAGGGAGGGGGCCCGCCACCAGCCTTACATCTTGATGTTAGATTGAAAGCATCTTCAGTTAAAGTGGAAGTAGGCAATGGTAATCTGACATTTTTGTGTGTATGTCTGTAGTTGGTTTATTATAAGGTATGCTTGAAGGGCCTCAGGGAAAAGTAGTGGCAATTTCATTGAGTCCAAGTAAAAAAAAATGTAAGAAAAATTTGGAAATGTTATTTGGAGACTTGTAGCCAGGAAAGAATTTAGGATTCAGTCTAAATTGTAGGCAAACAATAAAAACTCAAAAGTGATGGACAAGGCTAGAATGTAATAATGGGTGTGCTACAGTTTCTTTTGAAATATAATTTTTCTTTCTTCAGTTTCCCATTTCTATTAAAGACAAATTACAGTAGTTGTCATGGTCCTGTCCACAGCTGGACTTTGAAGTGTTGCCCCAGTTCTTGGGCTCTGGGTTTGGAAGAATCACAAGGATTGGCCCACATGACAGAGAGAGATGACAGACACTCAGCAAGTATGCACGAAGAATTTATTGTAAGGAAAGTTTAAGGGTGCAAAGTAAAAGTACATTTCTTAAGGGGAAATGGGTCTGTTTCCATAAGGGGAAAAGACACTGTCTTCCTCTATGTTTTTCCTTTTATTTGCTAGTAGTATATGTTGATGTAAAGGTCAGTTATAATTACTTATGACTATATGCCACAGGTTTGGGGGTCTGGATTTTTCCAGGTATGGACATAACTTAAAGGTTATGTTCCAGACATTCCTTTCTCCTATACATGTGATGGAGAAAGTCACCATTTATGGTGTTTTTCCATTTTTTGATTGGTGGTCACTGTTCCATGGTCTAATTACTCCATTCTTTAAGACTGAAATAACTGTTTCCTTTGGTTATTTTCCTATAACTATTTCCTTCTTATTGTTTTTCTTTAACTGTTTCCTCTTGTTTTTCTGCTTCTATCATTCCATTACATCTTGTTTTTCTGTCCCAAACAGTACAACCAATTTATTTGCAAAATAAATTTTAGTTTCATTATATTTGGTCTGGTTATTTGTATAAAGTACAGTAAGAATAATTATTGGACACATATACTTTTTTAAAATTGGCTTTCCTGGAACTATTTTTATAAAGAATCTCAGGTTAGGCTTTTGAGGCTGGAAAGCCAAGCCAAAAATTTGTCATCAAACTGTCTGTAATACCTATATGAATTGGGTGAATGTCTCTTTTCTTGAGGTCCCAAAATAACTTGGGGTTCCTGGGCCTGTCATTAAGTGACATTTTTTACTTACTCGTAGGTCAGGAAAACTTGTAAAGGAAAAGATATCAGGCCAGACTTTTTCAAGGGCTTTTTGTCAGCTCTATAAAGTCAACCTTTATTCCTCAAAGCAGTCTGAGCATATCTGAAAATATGCCATTCCAGTCAAAGGTTTGATAAAATAATCAGTGTCTCCAATTGTGTCACATTATAAAATAAATCAGAGTCTTACTGAACTTTATGTAAATAACTATATTGCTATAAATTAAGAATAATCACAAATAGTTTCCAAGTTCTGGAGAAATCAAGAAGAGACAAAAAGAAATGCTTCAAATTTTGCTCACTAGAAGCATACTTTACCAATTTGTTGTAAGCTAGAAATAGCTCAAAAGAAGAAAAAAGTATTCTTGACTTCTGGGAAATAAAACTACAAAAAGGATTAGTAGTGTTTCATACAAAAAGGTCATAAAAATTATTTCAGTCCTCTATTAGTTTGGTCCCATGCAATTAAGTTTTGTTCTGGTTGAGGTTGGGTTAGCAATCCTCATGAACATCAGCTTTTTAATGAAATCCTTGAAGTTTGTTTTTTATTAGTCTAATAGTATAATCTCCAAAGTTATCAGAAACCTCTATTTAAGAGTGCTTGTCACAGTCGTTTTCATAAATTTCCTTAACGAAGAAGTAAATTTTGGACTGTAGCTGATCATAAACCTTCTTTGTAAGAAGAATCAAAGTAAGATAGCAATTGTGGATGACAAAAAGTCTTAAAATAGTCATGCTTAAAGACACAATTGATAAGAAAATTCGGTTATTTCTGTGGCATACAACAACTTGACATAGTAGCCATAATTATTGCTGATAACATATATCAAGACATCAGAATTTTAGGAATTTCATACAGTTTTGGAACACATATTCTTAACACATTTATACAAACATAACCTAAAGAAAGTTAATCACAATTTCATATTTGACAATGCTTCCTGTATGGTTTTATTATACAAAATAAGCCTAATGTGTTTCTCTTGTACTTCCAAGGGCCCTAATATCAAAAAAGTTAATTTGGGCTGGGCGTGGTGGCTCACGCCTGTAATCCTAGCACTCTGGGAGGCCGAGGCAGGAAGATCACTCAAGGTCAGGAGTTCGAGACCAGACCAGCCTGAGCAAGAGTGAGACCCCATCTCTACTAAAAATAGAAAGAGATTAATTGGCCAACTAAAAAGATATAGAAAAAATTAGCTGGGCATGTTGGTGCATGCCTGTAGTCCCAGCTACTCGGGAGGCTGAGGCAGGAGGATTGATTGAGCTCAGGAGTTTGAGGTTGCTGTGAGCTATGCTGATGCCATGGCACTCTAGCCCGGGCAACACAGTGAGACTCTGTCTCAAAATAAAAAGTTAATTTGAGGTCAAAAAGACTGAACTTAGATTTTTTTTCAGAAATTTTGTCAAATATCAAAGGTTTAAAACAGTTGATATCACAAAATAAGATCATAGATTATTGTGAAATGTTAATCATTGATTTAGTCAAAGTGACAATTGAAAGATTTCAAAAGAACAAAACCATTTACTCTTTGATAGAGAGGAGACTCAGTTTCCCAAATAGTCATAAGACCTTAATAAAGACACCACAATACAAACAAAATCTGTCTCTCTCTCCCCTCCTTTCATTTTTTGCAGTTTATTAAAAATGTGAACAAAAATCTTTACTATCTCTACTATTATACAAAAATCTTGTTTCAAAGAGAAAATTAAATTTTACCTTTGTATTAGTGTATTATTAATGCTAATGCGAAATTTAATAAACTCTTATAAATAAGTCTATTTCATCTTAATTAGTTTGACCACAAGCTAAAATTTTTATAAATCTTTTATAACCTTTATAATTTTTAAAATTTTTAAAATTTTTATTTAGTTTTATCTTTTTTATTCTTTTAATTTAAAATAATTATAAAAACTTTTAAACTAGGCAAAATTATTTTTAAACAGAACCCCAAAAAGATTTTATGTCTTTTTATAACCTTTTAAAATACAAAAACATTTTATTTTCTTTATATACATTGTACATAGAATAGTTTTTCTTATATTCAGCAGGTTTAATTAATTATATATTAATTACAAGGTTAATGTTAGTAATCCTTATTTTAGTGAAAAATCTAGGAAGTAAGTCATATGACACAGCTGGGCTAAGGAGGGCAGGGGGCCTGGATGTTGTTCTGAGGCTTTATTACTTGAATCAACCTTTAGGGAACCAATGCCCTTGGTCTCAATATTACCATGTGATCCAGCAATTCCACACCTGGGTATACACCCAAAAGAACTGAAAACAGGTGTTTAAACAAAAGCTTTTACACAAATGTCCATGCAGCATTATTCACAATAGCCAGAATGTGGAAACAATCCAGATGTCCATCAACAGATGAATGGAGAAGGAATAAATAAATGTGGTTACATACATACAATGGAATATTATTCAGCCATAAAAAGGAGTGAAGTTCTAATACATGCTACAACATAAATGGACCTTGACAATATCATGCTAAGTAAATAAGCCAGTTATAAAAGACTACATGGTTTATGATTCCATTTTTGTGAAATGTCCAGAATAGGCAAATCCATAGAGACAGTGAGATTTGTGGTTGTCAGAGGCAGGTGAAAGAGCCAGGGACAAGTTATGGGGATGGGGAGTGACTACTAATTGGTACAAAGTTTTCTTTTGGGATGATTAACTTGTTCTAAAATTAGATTATGGTGATTGTTGCACCATTGAATTGGTATTCTTTAAGTAGGTGAACTTTATGGTCTGTAAATTATCTATCAATAAAGCTGTTGAAAAAATTAGTCCTGGCCCAGGAAAGAAGTCAGCATCAATTTTTAAGAAACAGTTTTCTCCCATTTTAAATTTGGTTGTTAAAATTACAAGGATCATAAACAGTGGGGAGACAATTATACACCTGTACTCACATAATATTTTCCCCAGATGCCCTATTTCCAGGATTAATACATTAGTTTAATTATTTAACAAATATTTAAGTATTAATTAGCATTGTGTGCATCTAGAGATGTAAGGGTGAATACAGCATCACTGCTCCTATGTCATGGAAATTAGTCTAATGGAAGAAACAGAAAGAGGGGCAAGAAATTACAAAAAGATGTTGAGAAATGTCATAATAGTGTAGGCTTATTTCTTAATTAAGAAAAATAAAACAGATTTCTTTTAAAAAATCAATGCATAAAATAAGGCACTTTGATAGTGGACTTGAAAGCCTGTGCTTTTGGTAGGCAGTATAGGACAATATCCCCACTATTCCACTGCTGAGGTTCAGGGATGTATAAACTTATCTAATGCACCAAGATTTGATGCAGGGGGTGTTCCAACGAAGCGAACAAAGCCCCTGAACTCACCAAGTGGGTTCTTGGCTTCTCAGAGGAATGAATTAGAGAGTGAGTAGCTGAAGTAGCTACAGGAATGTTTTATTGAAACAAAGACAGATAACAGATCCTACTCCACAGGTAGACTAGGAGTCCTTTCCTGAGCAGGAGGGGAACATTTAGGCAATGGTAACGTTTTAAAAAATGCTACATGTGACCAGCACTGTCTTGTGGTCAGGCCATAAAAGTTAATCATAAACTGCTGTCACAGTAAAATAAGCACAGTTCGTAAGGCATCCAGTTTAGTGATTCATTCATTCTTGGGTGGTCCTGGGTGGGGACTTACCGCCAACTTCCTTGTTCAGAGTGGTTAGGGTCTGGTTTTGGTCAAAATGGCTGTACTCAGGCTCTCTTGACCTTTCTTTTCTGCCTTATCCCTACATTAGATTGTCTCTAAGCAAGGCTTGTGTATTAACTGTATCTTTTTTATTTCAAAATATTAAATATTAAGGGGGTACAAATGTTTTTGGTTACATGGATCCCTTTTGTAATGCTTGCTTGAGTCATGGCTACAGGTGTGCCTGTCTCATAAAGAGTGTTCATTGTACCAATTAGGTAGGTTTTTGCCACTCCCCTCCTCTGCCTCCCCTCCCATTTAATTTCAACTGAGTTTTACTTCCCTCTGTGCACATGTGTGCTCATCCATTAGTTCCAATTTAATAATGAGTACATGTGGTGATTGCTTTTCCATTCTTGAGATACTGCACTTAGGAGAATGATCTCCAGTTCCATCTAAATTGTTGCAAAAGGCATTAATTCATACTTTTTTTATGGCTGAGTATACTCCATAGTATGTGTGTGTGTATATATATATATATAATATACCACATATTCTTAATCCACTCATGAATTGATGGGCACCTGGGTTGAATCTGCATCTTTGCAATTGTGAATTAGGCTGCAATAAACATTTGAGTGCAGATGTCTTTTTAATAGAAAGACTTCTTTTCCTTTGGATAGATACCAGGTAGTGGGATTGCTGGTTTGAATGATAGGTCTCCTTTTAGTTCTTTGAAGAATTTCCATACTGTTTCCTTAGAGGTTGTACTAATTTGCAGTCCCACTGGCAGTGTATAAGCATTCCTTTGTCTCTGCATCCACACCAGCATCTATTGTTTTTGGGTTTTTTAATATAAGCCATTCTAACAGGGGTAAGGTGATATCTTATTGTGGTTTTATAATAACTTGCATTTCCCTGATGATTAGTGGTGTTGAGAATTTTTTCATATATTTATTGGCCATTTGTCTATCTTCTTTTGAAAAGCTTCTATTTATGTCTTTTGGCCACTTTTTAATGGGGTTGTTTGTTATTATTCTTGCTGATTTGCTTGAGTTCTTCATAGATTCTTGTTATTAGCCCTTTATAAGATGTATAGCTTGTGAATATTTTCTCCCATTCTGTACGTTGTCTATCTGATCTCATTTAAATATAATCTAAGTCAGATATGAGTGAGACTCAGGTATAATTTATCCTGAATCAAAATTCCTCTCCAGCTACGAACTGTGAAACCAAACAAGTTATGTGTTTCTCCAAAATACAATGGTGGGACAAGCATGGGATACACATTCTCATTCCAAAAAGGAGAAATAGTGAAGAACGAAGGGGTGACAGATTCCAAGCAAGACTTAAACCTAACAAAGCAAGCTCCATGAGATCTTAAAGCTCAGGAATAATCCTCTTTGACTTGATGCTCCACCTTCCAAGCACACTGGGGCAGAGGTCCACCTTTCAGATTCACTGTGGCTGCAGTCCCAACCCCACAGTTCTTGGAAGAGGCTGTCTGGTTGGTTGAAAGCAAAGTGATGGTGCTCCCTTTTGAAACTGAGGAGGTATCCCTGATGATTTCTGAATTGCTTTAGCTTTCAGAGTTATTCTTCTCTTGTCTTGAAGAGGAGAACACATTTGCAGCTGAATAGCTCTCTGGTTCTATCCTGCCAAATCCAAGAAGTCCAACATCCTTCATTCCTTCCCATCTTCCTCCTCTTCAGTTCACATTGGCAAACTTGGACTTTAGACTTTAGAAGCGATGCTGGAATGAGTAAGGACTCTTGAGGCTGTTGGGATGGAATGAATGTATTTTACATGTGAGAAGCCCATGAATTTTGGGGAACCAGGGCAGAATGTTATGTACTGAATGTTTGTGTGCCTTCAAAATTCATATGTTGAAACCCTACCCCTCCATGTGACGGTATTAAAAGGTGGAGCCTTTGGGAAATAATTAGGATAAGATGAGGTAATGAGGGTGGAGCCCTTAGAAATGGGATAAGTGCCCTTATAAGAATCTAGGAGAGCTTGCTTCTCCACCCTGCTCTCTGCCATGTAAGGATACAAGAAGAAGTCAGCAGTCTGCAACCCAGAAGAGGGCCCTCAACAGAACCCAACTATGCTGGCAACCTGATCTTGGACTTCCAGCCTCCAGAACTGTGAGAAATAAATTGCTATTGTTTATAAGCCAGCCAGTCTATGTTATTTTGTTATACCAGTCCTAGCTAACAAAATGAAGACTCTGTATTTGATCTTGCTCTCACCAAACAGCATCTTATCTTGTATTTTAGGTGTGGACATAGATCCAGATACATAGTAGGTACATATATAATTGCTGAATGGATAAATTAATAAAGCTAGTTTTAAGGAAATTCTTTAAAACCCAAGTCCTATATAAGTTATGTTTCAAAATAGTGTTTTGTTTTGTTTTTTTTTTTCAGTTGGTTGTCCGGCAAGATGTGTTCACATTTTTCAGAAAAGCTAGTAGGGAGTAAATATGGAGAGGAGTTTGGCCTACCTCACCAAATTTTTTTTATTCTTCCCAGGACTGGGCTGGATAAATTCAGCAACCCTCGGCTACACTTTAATGGCATGTGGCCACATCTGGCTTCTCTGAGCTCACACAGCTGTTCTGTCAACTCCCTGCGGGTTTATGTCCCCTCCTCTTCTAGGAAATTGCATTGCCTATTGGCAATTAGCCCTAATGAAGCAGCAGGAGTTTCCTGAGGGGAATGCATTGCTGACAAGTATAATTACTATTAGCAGCTGTGGGGCCTCTGGCTCCGTGAAAGTAACCCATCCACCTGTCAGAGTGTGCAGCAGGACTGCTAAAGCTGTACCTAGCAGCCGGTCCAGCACTCTAAGCCAGGCCACCGTGTGATGAAAACAAGAGACTGGCATTTGGAAGCCAATTGAGAATATTTACTTCAAATGTTCAAATTTCTGCAACCCAGCTGCATGGGGTATGGAGCCACAGCAAATCAGCAATTAACATTTTTTCAGTTCAATGTGATCATTGTCTCTTTCAAGTATCCATAATGCCTGCCTATACTTAGAAAAGAGTGGGTGTCCCCACAGGGATACAAAAGAATCTAATTATGTTTATTTTTATCAAAAAAGAAAGAAAAGCTTTTCTAATATTTAATAACTGATTGACATTGGTTTCTTTATTGGGTCAGTGTATGAGACCTTCACGGCCCACTTCTGGTTCTACAATAAGGAGGTGTTTATAATGACTCCTTTTTGGTGATATAGTTCTATGATGGGTTACATATGGCTGCAAATTCTTTTCTACTCCTCAGAGGTGGCATCTAATTACCCTCTCATTTGAATCTTGGCTGGTCTTAGTGACTTCCTTACCCAACAGAGAATGGTGGAAGTGACACTGCCAGTTATGAGCTTAGCCTATAAAAAGACTAACAGCTTCTGCATTGCCCTTTTAAAACTTTGGGGCAACCATGTTGTAAGGAAGCCCAAGCTAGTCAAATGGAGGGGCTATATGGAGAGAGAGATGTCTGGCCAGCCCCACTGCTCCAGCTCCACTGCTCCAACCCCCAGACAATCAAATCATTCCAGTTGAGGCCCCAAACATCATGGAGCACAGATGAATTGTTCCCACTATGCACTGTCCAAATTGCTGACTCATAAAATTTCAAAATTTAATAATAATAATGATAAATTATTATTTTAAGCTTCTACACTTTGGGGTAATTATACAGCAGTAGATAATAGAAACAATTACATTTTTTAATGAGCCTACTTGAGAAGATTTACAGGTTATATTAACTTTAAATGAATTCCTGAAATACTGATAAGGGCCTCAAGAGATTTCTACAAAGAGATGTCAGATAGATGAAAATACCAAGATTAATACAACTAAGTGTAGGAGCTGACACTTCTCCTACACTTAGAACTAGATCTTCATCAGCCAGCTATATTATGAGGGAAAAATAGTGACAATTTATCAAACTTAACTAGAAGTTATGAAAAATTGAAATTATTGAAGACCATCTGAAAAATTAATATACACCTATGATCATTAACAATGTACATCATTTTGAGTGTATATTAGCCTTCAGAAATTAGCTAATGATAACATGAAGCCATCATGTTTATCAAGACATTAAAAGCTAAACATTCAGAACATGAAGCCAAACTTCTAAAATTGAATAGCAGACATTTTTTTTGGAATAATGAACAAAATCAGAAGAATGTTTATTTTATTTTACCCCATCCTTTTAAAATGTTGCTTTTATGTGTTTTATAATATCATATATTAATATAGTAATGTATAAAATTTCTCTATATATAGTTATGCCCCTCAATTTAAAATAGTTTATTGTGAAATATGCCATACACACAAAAGTATAAAATGTACACATGCAAGTTAAGGAATAATAAAATACACTAGTTTGCAGTCCCGCCAACAGTGTATACGTGTTTCTTTCTGTATGCATCCACACCAGCATCTGTCGTTTTGGGACTTCTTGATAAAAGGCATTCTCCCTGGGGTTAGATGATATCTCATTGCAGTTTTGATTTTCATTTCTCTGATGATTAGTGATGCTGAACATTTTTTCATGTTTATTGTCCATTAGTCTATCTTCTTTTGAAAAACTTGTGTTCATATCTTTTGCCCACTTTTCAATGGGATTGTTTTATTTTTTTTTCTTGCTGATTTGCTTGATTTCTTTGCAGATACTGGTTATTAGCCCTGTGTTGGATGTATAGCATGTGAATATTTTCTCCCATTCTGTAAGTTGTCTATTTGCTCTGTTGATAGTTTCCCTGGCTGTGTAGAAGCTTTTTAATTTAATTAAGTCCCATTTATTTTTGTTTTCACTATGATTACTTTTGGGGTCTTAGTCATAAATTCTTTGCCTAGGCTGATATCTAGAAGCATTTTTCCAATATTTTCTTCTAGAATCCTTATGATTTCATGTCTTAGATTTAAGTTTGTTATCCATCTTGAATTAATTTTTGTGAATGGCAAGAGATATGGATCCTGTTTCAATTTCCTACATGTGGCTATACAATTTTCCAGGCACCATTTATTGAATAGGCATTCTTTCCCCTGTGTATATTGCTATCTACTTTGTCAAATATCAGATGGCAATACGTGGATGGTTTTTATATCTGAGTTCTTTTCCATTGGTCTATGTCTCTATTTTTGTGCCTTTACCATGCTGTTTTGGTTGCTATAGCCTGTGTATAGCTTAAAGTCTGATAAAGTGATGCCTCCAGATTTGTTC
The DNA here is from genome assembly GCF_040939455.1 of Microcebus murinus. Classification (NCBI taxonomy): domain Eukaryota; kingdom Metazoa; phylum Chordata; class Mammalia; order Primates; family Cheirogaleidae; genus Microcebus; species Microcebus murinus. Next base: position 105,537,663 of record NC_134136.1, read on the forward strand.
CATTTGCTTAAAGTTGTTTTGGCTATTCAGGCTCTTTTCTGGTTCTAAATGATGTGTAGAATTATGTTTTCTAGATCTGTGAAAAATGACATTGGTATTTTGATGGGGATTGCATTGAATCTGTAAATCACTAGCTATTATGAAAGGTATTGAGTCTTGATTTGATTCTCATCTCGACGGTTATTGGTGTATAGCAATCCACTGATTTGGGTACATTGATTTTATAGCCTGAGACTTTACCAAACTTATTTATCAATTCCAGTAGTCTCTTGGCAGCATCTTAGGGATTTTCTAGATATAAGATCATACCATTGGCCAGATGAGGAGGCTCACGCCTGTAATCCTAGCACTCTGGGAGGCCGAGGCAGGCGGATCGCTCAAGGTCAGGAATTTGAAACCAGCCTGAGCAAGAGTGAGACCCTATCTCTACTAAAAATAGAAAGAAATTAATTGGCCAACTAAAAATATATAGAAAAACTTAGCCGGGCATGGTGGCGCATGCCTGTAGTCCCAGCTACTTGGGAGGCTGAGGCAGAAGGATTGCTTGAGCCCATGAGTTTGAGGTTGCTGTGAGCTAAACTGATGCCACGGCACTTTATCCCAGGCAACAGAGTGAGACTCTGTCTCAAAAATAAAATAATAATAATAATAGTAAAAAAGATTATGCCATCAGCAAAGAGTGATAGTTTGACCTCCTCTTTTTCCATTTGGATGTCCTTAATTTTCTTCTCTTGCCTGATTGCTCTGTCTAGGACTTCCAGCACTGTGTTGAATAGAAGTGGTGACAGTGGGCATCCTTGTCTTTTTCCAGTTCTGAGTGGGAATGCTTTCAAGTTTTCCCCATCCAATATGATATTGGCTGTGGGTTTGTCATATATGGCTTTTATAATTGTGAGGTATGTTCTATCTTTGCTTATTTTGTTAAGAACTAAAAGTAGGCTGGGTGTGGTGGCTCATGCCTGTAATCCTAGTCATCTGGAAGGCCAAGGCAGGAGGAACGCTTGAACTCAGGAGTTCGAGACCAGCCTCAGCAAGAGTGAGACCCCATCTTTACTAAAAACAGAAAAATTAGCAGGACGTTGTGGCACAAACCTGTGGTCCTAGCTACTTGTTAGTCTGAGGCAGGAGGATCACTTGAGCCCAGGAGCCTGAGATTGCAGTGAGTTACGATGATGCCACTGCACTATACCTGGGGTGACAGAGCAAGACTCTGTCTCAAAAAAAGTCATTTTATCAAAAAGACACTTGCACTTGAATGTTTATTGCAGCACAATTCACAATCATAAAGATGTGGAATCAACTCAAGTACCTATAAATTCATGAGTGAATTAATAAAGTGTGGTATATGTACACCATGGAGTACTACTTAGTCATAAAAAATGAATTAATACCTTTTTCAACAATCTGGATGGAACTGGAAACCATTCTCCTAAGTGATGTATCACAAGAATGGAAAACAAACACCACATGTACTCACTATTAAATTAGAATTAAACAATCAGCTGCTCTCATGTGCACAGATAGAAGTAAAGCTCAATGGAAATTATGCAGGTGGTAGCAGAGGGAAGGGAATGGGTGAAATCATACCTAACGGGTGCATTGTACACTGGGTGATAGGCAAACTTATAATTTTGACTCAAGCAATACAAAAGCAATCCATGTAACCCAAACATTGGTACCCCCGTAATATTCTGAAATAATTTTAAAAAAGGATAATAAAATACACACTCATGGAACTACCACCCAACTTCTGAAATAGAGCATTATCACTAGCTTCCTGGAAAGCCTTTCTCTGAACCCCCAGGTGAACATTATCTTGGATTTTGTGTTGATAATAGCTTATTTGCTTCATAGGGTTTTTTAAACCATGTGTGAATGTATCTCTAAGCATTGTTTATTTTCCCTGGTTAGAATGGTAGAAAATTGGATTCATACTGTGTGCATTCCTCAGTGACTTGGTGCTCTAACTTAACGTTGTGTCTTTGACACTCATGCATGTTGATGCATAAGGCTGTATTTCATTCATGTCAACTATTGTACAGCATTCCAATATATGAATATGCCTCAGTCTAATTATCTTTTTACTGGTGATGGCGAGTTGATTGTTTTCAGGAACAAGGCTGCTATGAACATTGTTTTCTACATCTCCTGGTACATATGCAAGAAACTCTTTAGGTTATACACCTAGAGATGGGATTACAAGGTCATAGATATGTGCATGTTCAACTTTACTTTTCTAAAATCGATGAGCTTCCACAAACAGTAGACAAAAGTACATGTTGGTTTTTCAATTTTTGGTCAACCCTTGTTATTTCCTGACTTTTAAAATAACCCTTGTTATTTTCTAATTTTGCCAATCTGGTGTATGGAAATGGTATCTTATGGTTTTAATTTGCATTCTTCTGAATACTAAAATGGTTCAGGCCAGGCGCGGTGGCTCACGCTTGTAATCCTAGCACTCTGGGAGGCCGAGGCGGGTGGATTGCTCAAGGTCAGGAGTTCAAAACCAGCCTGAGCGAGACCCCGTCTCTACTATAAAACTAGGAAGAAATTAATTGGCCAACTAATATATATATATATATATATATATATATATATATATTAGCCAGGTATGGTGGCGCGTGCCTGTAGTCCCAGCTACTCGGGAGGCTGAGGCAGGAGGATCACCTGAGCCCAGGACTTTGAGGTTGCTGTGAGCTAGGCTGACGCCACGGCACTCATTCTAGCCTAGGCAAGAAAGCGAGACTCTGTCTCAAAAAAAAAAATAAATAAATAAATAAAATAAAATAAAATAAAATGGTTCAGCATCTTTTCAAATGCTTAGGTCACTTTTATTTCCTCTTTGGTGGAATGTATGCATCCCTTTGTCAATAGCGCAGTTTCTTAAATATTTTACCTATTAAATAAGCCTTACTACTTCATGGTTGCTAATCTGAAAAAAATAAAATAAAATAAAATAAATAAGCCTTAATATCTCATAAGATAAGTATCCCGATCTTATTTTTCTTCTTTAGGAATGTTTTTGCTATCCTTGGTCCCATTCTCTTCTATATAATTTTAGAATCAGCTTGTCAAATTCCACACTTAACTCTATTGAGTCTTTGATTGAAATAGCATTGAGTGTATGGATCCAGCTGGGAAGAACTGACATCTTTACAATGCTGAGTCTTCCAAACCAAGAATATGCCATATTTCTCCATTTATATAAGTCTTCTTTAATGTCTTTCTGTATAGTATTATAATTTTTCCATAAAAGGTTTACTCATCTTTTGATAGATTTTTTTCCTTGATTCACTTATCTCTCCTGATAATTTAAATGCACTTCAAAAAATTGTATTTTCTAACTAACTTTTTTCTAGAGTTTAGAAAATCTACTGATTTTTTATTTTGAGTTTGTGGTGAGCAATCTTGCCAAATACCTTATTAGTTTTATAATTTAACTGTAGATTCTCTTGATTTTTCTGCATAGGAAATATCACCTGCAAAAAAAAAATATATTTGCTTTACCTTATCAATTCAAGAACGTTTTTTTCTGTTCTTACTGTCCTGGCCTAAACCTCCAAAAGAATGCTGACTGAAAACTGTGTCAGCTAAGTTATGATATGGTAACAAGCAACCTGAAAATCTCAGAGGCTTACAAGAAAAGGCTTATTTCTTGTTTGTGCTTCTTCTCCATATTGGGTTGGCTATAACCTCTAGATCATTTTGATTCCAGAACAAAGGCTGAAGGGGCATTCCTTAGCAGGGGCATTGCCAGAAAGTTAAATATGGTGGAATCACACTATGGTTCTTAAACTTTTCCTTAGAAGTGGAGTGTGTCACTGCCAATCAATTTCATTAGCCAAAACAAGTCTATTGGCCAAGGTTGACATCAGCAGGGTGGGGGTGTATAATCTTAAACAGGGAGCAGCTGCAAATATTTTGAGCAGTAATAAAATCTACCACAGATGCTGTGCCCCAATATTTTACTAATAGGAGTGCATCTTCAAGAATGCTGCTGCTGATCTATGACCACACATTGAGGACTACTTGATTATAAGAACTCTGTGTAGTAGCTATTATACTATTAATACAGATAATAAACTTGGACAAGTAAATTAAATGTCTCAAATCCACACAGTTGGGAAATTGGAATTTGAACCCAGGTCTTTCTGGTTCTAAATGCCAATTGGAGTGGAAGGAGACATAGCCACATGATTGATTTTGAGTTCCAGAAAAAAAATCTGTGGGGTCTTTTAGAGATTGCAAGTTCAGCCGGGCACGATGGCTCATGGCTGTAATCCTAGCACTCTGGGAGGCCGAGGTGGGAGGATTGCTTGAGGTCAGGAGTTCAAAACCAGCCTGAGCAAGAGCTAGACGCCGTCTCTACTATAAATAGAAAGAAATTAATTGGCCAACTAATATATAGAAAAAATTAGCCGGGCATGGTGGCGCATGCCTGTAGTCCCAGCTACTCAGGAGGCTGAGGCAGAAGGATTGCTTGAGCCCAGGAGTTTGAGGTTGCTGTGAGCTAGGCTGACACCATGGCACTCACTCTAGCCTGGTCAACAAAGCAAGACTCTGTCTCAAAAAAAAAAAAAAAAGAGATTGCAAGTTCACTGCAAAGCTCTTGACAAAGTATTGTCTATAAAACATTTATTGAATCTAGTTCAAGTGCTATTGAGTCACTTACCATCATCATCTCTATTCCACACATAGCCATTATGCTCATACGTTCAAATCCAAATCCTTCGTCTTTAGTTTTGCCTTGACTTTCAACAATTCTTTTTTTTTTGGGACAGAGTCTCGTTTTGTTGCCCAGGCTAGTGTGAGTGCCCTGGCGTCAGCCTACCTCACAGCAACCTCAAACTCCTGGGCTCGAGCGATCCTTCTGTCTCAGCCTCCCGAGTAGCTGGGACTACAGGCATGCGCCACCATGCCCGGCTAATTTTTTATATATATATCAGTTGGCCAATTAGTTTCTTTCTATTTATAGTAGAGACGGGGTCTCGCTCTTGCTCAGGCTGGTTTTGAACTCCTGACCTTGAGCAATCCGCCCGCCTCGGCCTCCCAGAGAGCTAGGATTACAGGCGTGAGCCACTGCGCCCGGCCTCAACAATTCTATATTATCAAATGGTCGTTGTGTGCCTCCAACCTACCCTCATATACTCACACCCTGTTTTCCATGAAGGTTACTTCAATGGGGATACAACATAACTTTAGGTGAGCATAAAAATCCTGTACATGATTCTATTTTAGAAAAAATAGTTTTTGTTACCCTTACCAAAGGTTTTTCAGTCGCTTGCTTCTCAAGTGCAAGATGACTAATAAGAATCACACTGAATGACCCTGACACTGAATATCTTTATCAAGAACACAAGCATCAACTTATATTTGTATAGACTTTTCTAGTTTTGAAACTGCTTAAAGATCTTTATTCTTATCAGATCTTCTCAAATATTATTTGAAAATATTATCAACAACCCCAATTTACAGATGTAAATCATAAGGTAGAAGATGAGAGAAGAAACTTGCCTGAGGTTTCCGGACAGTGTAGGTACTGAATAAACATTTGCTAAATGAATAAATAAAAATGAAACAAGTAATATATTATAAAATAGGCCTCAAATCTATAATGTTATCTTCATTTCCAATGGTTCCCATTTATATATTTTTTAATCCTGAAATCTTCCAACAGAGAAGTATCTTAGAAAGTCCACTTTTTTCTTTCTTCCCTTCCTGTTACCCTAATATCCATTTTTGTTGAGCCTTGTCACATGCTAGGTATATCACAAATGCTATCTTATTTATTTATTTTTCAATTAAGATTAGGATTTAATCTTATTTAATCCTGTGAGATGGATGTTATTATTCCTATTCTAAAAATAAGGAAGGTCCCAATTGAGGGACATTCTATAAAATAGCCGGCCTGTTCTCTACAAAAATGTCAAAAATCACAAAGACAAAGAAAAGGAGACTAAAGACAGATGAAAACTAAATTCAATATGTGATCCTGTACTGGATCTTAGAAAAAAATTTCCTTTTTTTTTTTTTTTACTATAAATGACAATTGATTTATTTGGAATATGGATTGTTGATTAAATAAAAATATTGATTAATGTTAAATTTTCTAAATTTGATAACTGTACTACGGTCATGTAAGAGACCCCTTTTCTTAGGATATTCACACTGAATGCCATAGTTTGAATGTGTCATCCAAGGTTTATGTGTTGGAAACTTAATCCCCAATGCAATAGTGTTAAGAGGTGGGACCTTTAAGAGGTGTTTAGGCCATGAGGGCTCTTCTCTTATGCATGAATTAATGCCATTATCATGGGTGTAGGTTTCTGATAAAAGGAGAAGTTCACCGCCCCTCCTTTCTGTCTCTCCCTCTTGCACCCTCTTTTGCTCTTCTGCCTTCCAATATGGGATGACATCTCTAGATGTCAGCCCCTTGATTTTGAACTTCCCAGCCTCCAGAACTGTGAGAAATACATTTCTGTTCATTATAAATTACCTAGTCTGTTGTATTCCATTACAGCAGCACAAAATGGACTAAGACACTGGAATTGGAATATTAAAGGGTTAAGAGATATAAAAATGTAGCCTGCTCTCAAATGATCCAGAAAAAAAAAAGAGATAGGAAGAATAATTAGGCAAATATGGCAAAATATTTAAAACCTGAGTAAAGGGTATATGGAAGTTTTTTTCCCCATTCTTCTTGCTGATTTCTATAAGTGGAAACTTTTTCCAAACTAAAAATTAAAATAATAATGATAACCATAACAATAATAATAAAGATCAGCAAGATCAAGGTTGGTCCAAGGACATTTCCCATTTGGCATGATGCCCTATCAGGCACCTAACTATTCCCTCTTGCCACCCCTATTCTGCTTTCCTACTGATATTCTTCCACGGTGCTCCAAGCCCTGGAGCTGAAGGTTTTCCACTACCCCATAGAGAGTGACTAGAGGTCCTGGTTTACCTAGGACTATCCCAGTTTTATTTTTTTGAGACAGAGTCTTGCTCTAGCCCCTTGCGTGGGCTAGGATGCCGTGGAATCAGTCTAGCTCACAGCAACCTCAAGCTCCTGGCCTCAAGCGATCCTCCTGCCTCAGCCTCCGGAGTAGCTGGGATTACAGGCATGCACCACCATGCTTGGTTAATTTTTTCTATATATTTTTAGTTGTCCAGCTAATTTCTTTCTATTTTTAGTAGAGACAGGGTCTCGTTCTTGCTCAGGCTAGTCTCGAACTCCTGACCTCAAGTGATCCTCCTGCCTCAGCCTCCTAGAGTGCTAGGATTACAGGCGTGAGGCACCACGCAGCAGCCTATATTCCAGTTTTAATAATGAAAATCTTATAGGCCTGGTGCGGTGGCTCACGCCTGTAATCCTAGCACTCTGGGAGGCCGAGGCAGGCGGATTGCTCGAGGTCAGGAGTTCGAAACCAGCCTGAGCAAGAGTGAGACCCTGTTTCTATTATAAATAGCAAGAAAGTCTTGTGTGCCAGGAAACCCTCAGTCCAGGGCAAACCCAGACAGTTGATCATCTTTACTTCATGATTAAGCTTTTACCATGTTGACTATAGAGTGAGTCTAGGACCCAGGAAAAGACGGAGGTTTTAAGGCCTCACTGCACTTTGGGAGACTAAAACTCCACTTACTTAAATCACATCAGTATCAGTCTAGCAAGCCCCATCCAAAACACCCTTGAAAGGGTTAATTCACTGGCCCAAGATCTCAAGGTTAGTGAGTGGTATAGCTGAGCTAGAGCCCCAGCTTTGGTTCAGTGCTCCATTCATTCTTTCATTCATTCTCATTTAAAAAACTGTATTTAGTATCACTTATTATGTGTCAGGCACTGTTTTAGGCCCTAGGGGATATAGCCATGAACAAAAAAAGATCCCCGCTTTCATGGAACTTACAGTGGTGGAGGAGACAGATAATGCACAAATGCACAACAGTAAACAAGACAGAATGAGTGCAAAGGGATTTTGAGAGAACTAAAATAAAACAATGTAATAAAATATGCCTGGGTGACTATTTCAGATTGGGAAGACCAAAACAAGCTTCGAATGACAAAAAGGAGATAGTCATGAAAGTTTGGGGAAGGATATTCCTGGCTGAAGATACAACAAATGCAACAGCTCTGAGGCAAGAACCATTTTGGCATTTTCAAAGAACAAAAAGAAAGCAATGTGGCTGGGATACAGTATGTATGTGTGAGTGTGTGTATCAGGTGGGAGGGACGGAGGGAGGGCGAAGGGAGAGGGAAGGGGAGAAGGGGAGGGAGGAAGAGACAGACTGAGAAAGAGAGAGAGAGGGAGGGAAAGGGGAGAGAAAGAGAAAGAGAGAGACAGAACCCATTCTAAGAACAGTGGGAAGCTGTTTGAAGGTTTTAAGCAAGTAAGTGACATGATCTTGATACTTTAAAGGGAGAGTGGATTGTCAGGGCACAGTTGTTTAAGTAAGGGATGATGGTGACTTGAATTATGGCCGTGGTAGTGAAGCTGGAGAGAGGTGGAGATTGAAGGAAGAGTTGACAAGCTTACTGATGGATTGGGTAGAAGGGGTGAAAGAAAAAATAGAATCAAGGGTAATTCCTAGAGTTTTGACCTGAGTGGCTCTTTGGAAGACAATGCTGTTTACTAAGTTGGGGGAGGTGGGCAGTGGTGGGGAAGCAGACTGAGATGTGAAGAATCAAGAGTAATACTTTGGTTGTGTTAAGTGTGACATGTCAGCCAGAGAGCCATATGGCTATATAGTTAAATAGACACTAGGCAGTCTGGATCTGGAGTTCTTTTTTTTGTTATTTATTTTTTTTTTATTTCGGCATATTATGGGGGTACAGATTTTAAGGTTTCAATAAATGCCATTTCCCCCCTCCCCCCAAAAGTCTGAGTCTCCATCATGACCATCCCCTAGATGGTGCACATCTAACTCATTATGTATGTATATACCCGCCCCCTCTCCCCTCCCCCCTGCCCAATACCCTATTACTGTAGTACCTATGTGTCCACTTAGGTGCTACTCAGTTAATACCAGTTTGCTGGTGAGTATATGTGGTGCTTGTTTTTCCATTCTTGGGATACTTCACTTAGTAGTATGGGTTCCAGCTCTAACCAGGAAAATATAAGATGTGCTATATCACCATTGTTTCTTAGAGCTGAATGGATCTGGAGTTCTTGAGAGAGGTCAGAGCTCAAAATTTAATGCTGGAAGTCCTGAGTATGTGAAGAACTTCAGCATATGCTTGGAACTGAAAGAGGTGGCCTATGTTTTTCCCTAGCTGCATTTGCTGCTTGGATTTAGAGACTGGGCAAAGGAGTAAGAGACAGCAACAGTGACCTAGTGAAGTAAAAGGAGAACCAGAAGCCAAGTGAAGAAGCTCTTTTAATAAAGAGGTGCACCCCCCTCCACACCATCTGTAGGAAGAGGAACACGCATATTGTCTTATACTTACATTAGGTCATACTAATTCCTTAAATTTGAATAGCACTTGGTTGATCAAGAGCTTTTCACAAGTTTTCTCATTTAACCTGTACAACAATCTTGGCAGATGTGTATTATTATCCTCATTTAGCATAGGAGGGAACTGCTGCCAGACACGTTAAGCGAGTGTCCAGGGTCACAGTGCATCTTAGGCTTCAGGCTCACTTAAAAGCAGAGCCTGAAGTGGAGATTCTTGTTCAAGTGGCTTATTGAGCAAGCATCCTTAGGGGAAGGCTAAAGAGGGAGGCAGGATAGGACAAGGGAAGAAAGTTAAGAAAGCATGTGGTCTAGGCTAGAGGCTGACTTCAAGCTGATTCTGGGCATGGACCAGGGAGGCTAGAGCACAAACAGCACCAAAGAATTGGTCCTCCCTTGAGATGGGTGGACTTTTGTACCCCTGTGTCAGTCAGTCATTGGCCAATGGTTGTCCCTGAAAGAGGAGGGGCCTTAATCTCTTTGGAGAAGAGCTTCCATTTGTCTGAGGTCAATTTCTTCAAAAAGGGGACAGGTGTGAGTGGTTAGCTAGGAGATGAGCACGACAGCCAGGGAAATGGTGTCTGGACAGGGAATCGACAGCATACACTACACACTGCTAATGGGGCATTAGGATTTGAACTCAAGTCTTCTGGTGCGATAGTTTCTCACCTTCACACTGTGTTTCCCCTTGCACTGTAAGTTCAATATAGGGTCCTTAACAGAGTGCAGATTGTTATCATGGCAAGTGGAGGGATAAGACCTGAAGGGGAGGAAAAGAGTAGAGTTGTAGCCGGGCGCGGTGGCTCACGCCTGTAATCCTAGCACTCTGGGAGGCCGAGGCGAGCGGATTGCTTGAGGTCAGGAGTTCGAAACCAGCCTGAGCAAGAGTGAGACCCCATCTCTACTATAAATAGAAGCAAATTAATTGGCCAACTAATATATATAGAAAAAATTAGCCGGGCATGGTGGCGCATGCCTGTAGTCCCAGCTACTCGGGAGGCTGAGGCAGGAGAATTGCTTGAGCCCAGGAGATTGAGGTTGCTGTGAGCTAGGCTGATGCCATGGCACTCACTCTAGCCTGAGCAACAAAGTGAGACTCTGTCTCAAAAAAAAAAAAAAAAAAAGTAGAGTCATAACTGAGAGGTTCTAGTGAAGTGGGAGAAAGGAGAGATGCTAGAAGCAGAAGAGAAACTTGATCTATTTATTAACATTACTAACATTGATTAAAATAAGAAGTCCTATGTTCCAAGTCTGCAAGTAGATATTTTCATTGTAATATTCAGCCTCATTACCCATGTCTTCCACGTTAGAAATTATATTTGCAAAATTGGTAACATGAAGAAAAAAACATGTTCAAATTTGGGACAATCATCTTACTGGAAATAGGAGGCAGGGTTGGTTGGTAAGATTGCTCCTGTAAATATTTAAAACATCTTTTTTTCTCTGTAGAAAATCCCTAACTCTATTTCAAACGTTTTCATTGTCTTCCTTTCAAGAGCCCACTTTTAAGAAAATGCTGGAATTAGTTATACTTTGCTATAAAACTCCCAACAACTTTTCATGTCCATTTTTTCCCTTCTTTTGTGACCTCAGGATAATTAAGTGTCTTTTTCTTCCAAGAAGAAATGTGAAGCATGTGGTGAGCCTGCTGGCCTATTTGCTGATTTATGGGTCAAGTCTCCAGTTATTACAGACAAAATTTGAAAGTCTCTGATTAAGAAGCCCTGCTGATTTAAGGATCTCACTAGAAATATGTGCATAATGAATTATCTACAGATAATAATTCAAATTGTCCCTGGGTGATTCATATCATCCGCTTTTATTAAATTATCCATTTTCTGGGGGATATTTGGGTCTGCACAAAGTGAGATGTTGGGATGCACATAATATCGTAAGAGGTTTAGCAGAAAACAGTTTTACCTCAGAAGAGCTTTTACTCTCCATTTTAAGCTAATTTTCCCAGGGCAGTGCGTATATGTGTGAGACTTACACAGATGTTTTACAAAAAACTTTTCTGTCTTGTATGTGCTCGAGCACTTGGCTCATTTAAAAATTGTTTTTGTGAAAAGACAACCGTTTTTGTTTTTTTTTTATGAGTGGTGATACAGAGAAGTAGGATAAAAATAATCAAATTATTTCTTAGAAAAAAATGGAAACAGCAGTCATCAAGGTCCATTTTTAGCAAGGCACATGGGCCTGACAAGGCATTAGTTAAGAGAATGTGTCACCCTTAAATATGTGGGTTTATTTAACAATGGAACAAGTAGATATATAAAGAACAGAGCTCCAGTAGGGAAGATTCAGAAAGACCTATTTTTCTCTCTCTCTCCCTTTTTTTTTTTCCAGGAATGAAGGTTTTTTTTTTTTTTTTTTTTCCCCAATTTCTCTCTTTTTATATAACAAAAGGAAGAAAAGACAATCTTCACAAAACAGATGCATCAGTATTCAAGAAGGCAGATGCCAGATTCAGGGAAGAGGTTCCTCTAGAGGGTGTGCCCTCTTCTGATGGATCTGGGGGCAGGAATGGGTTGGGATGGCAGGTTTAAACAGGGGCTAGCCTAATTTTCTTCTGAAAACCTAATCGAGGTCTGCTGTTAAGGAACCTGGCTGGAAAAGTTGAGGGGGAAGAATTTAAAGCAAGCATACAAACCTTCTGGAAGCTCGCCGATGCCTTCTGCTGCTCCTCCACGTTTTGAGACTTCAGGTTATTTTAAGGCTTTCATACCTCAGGCAAGGTGATTTATTATTATTGGGACTTTATATAACTCTTTATTTTTGCAAAGTGCTTTGCAGTCATTTTTCTCTCCTTATTGTGTGCCGTGCCTTCCCTCTCTTGCCACTGTAATTGGTTTTGGGGAAAGCGGCACTTCCTTTCCTAGGGAAAAGTAGATGCTATATCTGATATGAGGCACTTTTGGAGTTTTTACCTTTGTTTTTTTCTTTGCTTTCCTTCTTTTGATCTCATTCCCTGCAGCCCCCTGTCACCTTCTGTTTCATTCCTTCTACTTGGATCCACACTCATGTTTCTTTTTTTTCACCTGTGTCCTCAAATCCCACAAAGTCTTCTTGTTTTGGTCCCACATCTCTGGCTGAATCATTCTCTCACCTCTTGGCTCCAGTCATCCAGAAACAGCTTGATGTCTGTCCTTGTGGGCACCTCCTCTCGTTCTCTCCCGCTGCTAACCAGCCTGACTACCAGAATATGGTGTGATGTTAGAGAGGAGTGTTCCCTGCTGTGGTAACTTAAGACACCAGAGGTACCACCTCCACTCGTAGCTCTGTATAGCAAAGTCTTAAATTAGCAGCCAAATAGTAGCCCGTTAATCCCAGGCCACTGCTAAAAAATCATTCCTTTTAGTATGCAGATACTCTTAGGTTAAACCACATAACATTCTGGCCGTGTGGGTGGCTCACACCTATAATCCTAGCACTCTGGAAGGCCGAGGCGAGCGGATTGCTCAAGGTCAGGAGTTCGAAACCAGCCTGAGCAAGACCGAGACCTCGTCTCTACTATAAATAAAAAAGAAATTAATTGGCCAACTAATATACATAGAAAAAATTAGCCAGGCATGGTGGCACATGCCTGTAGTCCCAGCTACTCGGGAGGCTGAGGCAGGAGGATCACTTGAGCCCAGGAGTTTGAGGTTGCTGTGAGCTAGGCTGACGCCATGGCACTCACTCTAGCCTGGGCAACAAAGTGAGACTCTGTCTCAAAAAAAAAAAAAAAAACCCACATAACTTGTCATTTGTGTAGGTCAAAAAATGGTGAATAGTAGTAATTTCACACGCTTCAAAGTAAATGCTATTCACAAGTAAAGTTAGAGCTCATTGGCGGGGTGCCTAGACCCCTGCAGAGCCAGCACTGACACTTCTCCCTAGCCACCACAGAAAAGCTGGGGTAAGTTCTATTGAAAACTTTTCAGCCAGCCAAACCATCAATGCCATATAACCCAGTTTTCTTTGGTCCCCATATGCTGTGGTATGTGAATCCTGCCAGTTATCTTTCCACTCCTCTCCACTCACGATGTACCCTTTCTACTGGACCATTTGCGATTGCCCTCTCGCAGTAAAGCTTCCAATGTCCTCCCTCATTCCCCTCCCGGCCCTAACTGAAACCCCTGGGCCTTGTGTGTCTCTCAAGTGGAGGTGTTCCATCTTCCACTAGCAGGGTGTCAGGGTGGGAGGTGGGGCAGATCCCCACCTGGCCCTTTATTCTATTTCCAGTGTTATATTCAAGATTCTCAGGGCCACAGGACTGAGAGACAGAGTCACTGGGGCTGTAATTATCAAAAGGAGTTTTATTGTCTAGCTCGAGCTAGGGTCCGAGCCCCCAGAGTGCCAGCACAGTGGCCTCTTCTTTGGCCAGGGACCCCCCCTTTGTGTGCTAGTGACCCTTTTATAGCTAAGTTGTTTACACACTGGTCATGAATCTGCCCCCACAGTGATTCTTACTTCAGCCTGCCCCTGATAGGCTCTAACCTGTTCTGGGTCCTAGCTGAGAGACTCCGGTTTCTGTGTTCTTTGTCTTTCTCTTCTGCATCCCATAATGTACCCATAATGCCTTGCGGTTAGCAAACAAGCAGTAAACAGAAGCTGGAAGGTGTCCATTGTCCTTATAGCCCAGTATCTTACACCAGACCATTCCCCACCCTCTGGGCTTTTGAGACTAGCACAACACAACTATGCCACTATCTACATCTCGTCTTTGTCATCTTCCAGCTCCCTGGGTACTCCCCCTCGGCTTGTGACTGCCCATTGTTTCCTGTCCACCTCCATCCTCCCATCATCCTTTGAACTTCACTGCCCATGTAGACAACAAATCATCCCTATCCTTTCAAGTTGAGCATCTTCCCTTCTTCCATGATTTTTACTTACACTCCCTTCCAGTCACTGACTCTATGGCCTTGTTCTGGATCTTGTCACTCTTAGTACTGTATCACCTCTGATGTCTTATGTTTATATAGCCCATTCTGACAACAATATCCTCAATGTCCTCTAACCCCCAGTTACTTTCACCACACCTGCTTTTTAACTTCAAGTGACCTCTCCTCACCTGACTCACTAATTTCTCCTACATAATATCAGCTCCATCCTATCTTCCTTCCTCCATCTAGCCTAACATTAATTATGTGGCCCATCATGCTAATCTCTCTCTTGCCAATATCTTTAACATGCTTGTTGCATTGCCCTTCCATCAAATCCATGTGCCAGAATTCTATTCTTGGATGAATCCAACTTCCTGCATTTTGCTTACATCTAGACAGCTGAGCACTCCTGGAAAAAAATCACACTACTGGTGTGACCATATTCCATGACATCTAACTCCACCTGAGGTCACCTTCTATGGTACCTATGACTCCCTCCATGTTTCCATAGTCAACTCGCTCCTTCTCAGTCTCACAGTGACTATTTCAAACTTTCTTTACTCTCATGATACCCCTGGTTTTTCCTTCTCCCCTCCAATCTCTGCAGAAGTGCTTTGGTTCCTATTCCACTGAGAAAGAAAGTCATCAAGTGGAAATGCACAAAATTTCTGGCTTCCAGACCTACAAATATCTCTGCAACTGTACCCTCCTTTTATAAAGATGGAAGAGGTGTATCTACTCCTGAGAGTAATTCTGCATATGTGCTCTGAGTCTACTATCCATTTTCTCCTCTCTCCCCTCTCCTATTTTCTCTTCTCTCCTCTGTCTCCCTCTCTCTCTCCCCCATCTTCAACTGTCGGGTTGCAGTCTGAAATGTTGCTTCTTGGTGTGCTCATGGCTGAAGAATGTTCAGATGCACCAAAGTAAGGCAAGCACAAAAATGAGGTTTATTGAGGAGAGAAAGATAGGGTTATAGAGCAAGAGGAAATTATAAATTTGCACAGCGACATACATATGCTACAGATGACGACCGGACCCACTGTCATAGCAAAACAGGGCAAAAAAGGGCTTGGCTAGGGTTTGGGTCTTTTTTTATAGTGTCCAGATTGGGATTTCTCTCATGGCTCAGACATCACCATGGAACCACTTTGATTGGACAGTTGGGAGTTTTATGACCTTAGTCTTACTGCACATGCACATCTCCCATGAGCCTCTCTGAAAGCCCATTTGGGGAAGTGAACCGCAATGGGACCCACTTTCATCCCTAGGAGACCTGAAATCCCTCGCTATCTACCTACCACAACTTTTCTCTGCCTACTGGTGCCTTCCTGTCAACATTTAAAACCACTTAAGCCTTTCTACTCTTAGCACTCTTAGCAAGCCTTCCTCATCCCACATTTTCTTCCAATTGCTTCTTCTCTTTCTTCCATTCTCTTTCATGTTTCAAGGCTAAAGTTTAGGCCAGGCGCAGTGGCTCACGCCTATAATCCCAGCACTCTGGGAGGCTGAGGCGGGCAGATCACTCAAGGTCAGAAGTTCAAAACCAGCCTGAGCAAGAATGAGACCCCGTCTCCACTAAAAATAGAAAGAAATTAACTGGACCACTAAATATATATATAAAATTAACCGAGGGTGGCGCGTGCCTGTAGACCCAGCTATTCGGGAGGCTGAGGCAGTAGAATTGCTTGAGCCCAGGAGTTTGAGGTTGCTGTGAGCTAAGCTGATGCCACGGCACTCTAGCCCAGGCAACAAAGTGAGACTCTGTCTCAAAAAACAAAACAAAACAAAACAAAAAACACTCAAGGCTAAAATTTGTTGGTTCTCTTCATTTCCTACCTGCTAGACTCCTCAACCCAACTCAATCTCATTTCTCTTCTCACCGTATGACAAAACAGCTCTGGCTAATGCCATCAATAATTTTTCTTGTTTTTAAATCTAATGGGCTCTTTTCCCCTAATTTCTTACTTGCTCTCTTGGCATCCTCTTTGTGTTGAAACATTCTTTGCCTGTGATTTGGTGATACAGTCCTCTCCAGGTTTTCCTCTTATCTTTTTGGCCACTCCTTTTCCGTCTCCTTCTTTTCAGCCTGTACTTTTAATACTGATGCTCCTGAGTTCTGTCCTTAGCAATCTTGTACTGTTAACTCTATAAATGTTCTGGGGAGAGCTTATCCATGCTCATGGCTTCAATTATTATCTGTTTGCCTCTTTTCTGGTTGTGCTCAAGTGATGGTTTCCTTTATCCTTTATTCTCTGCTAGTTATTCATTTCCTTCTGGTAGGGCTTCATTGTTTTATGTCTGGATCACTTTTCAACCACAGGACTGTATCCAGTGCCTAAATATATCTACCACAACTTCAGTTGGTTTTTATTATCTATTTGACAAAAGCTTATTGTTAACTAGCTACAGTTCAGTCACAGTTGATCTGGCATGAGAAAATTTTCAGTAAGATCCTGGTTCTAGAATTCATATTAGTTGACTTAATGGTGATCATTTGTATAGGATAATTTTGATTTCTTGAATGAAATTCCAAATTATATCTAGAAAATCTGTTAGGCTTTAAAAAAGGCATTTCAATGTCCACTTCAATGCAAGTGGACATATTCAAGCCCGTGTATAAGAAGCAGAAGGAGGCTGAGACTTATTTTGGGTTACCCAGTGGCATTCTGAGAATCACCCTGATTCAATGCAGCTTAGAGATAGATTTAAGAAAATGGGTTATGTGGTCATCAGCCAACAACAGTAGCCACCATCACTATCTAATAAAGTGTGTGGGGGAGGCACAGAATGAGTATGTGATTGGAATATGGTACATCCGCCTTGGAAATAGCCACTTATTCCCAGAGCAAGTTGCAATTTGCTGTATGTCAAATGAATGGTAAAATGGCTATTTTGAGTGAGGTCATTGCACGATTTCTAAATCTCTTGGGAGAAGGAAAGGAGAGTTTAAAAATTCCTGATTTTATACTTACTTTTCAGGTCTCAGAATATGGAATTGATAGAGAATACTTGCACCTTGTTCCACTGAATGATGCCCCTTTGATATGATTTCCAGATGACAGTCTTCTGTCACCAAACAAGTTTAGCAAGAGGAAAAACGCGCTTTGAAAATGCCTATCAAAGAAATTTAATCATAGTATAAAGACTCTCAGGGTGAGGTTGGGTATTGCAATCCCTCCTTGTTCACCATTACAAATTTATTTAATGTATTTTGCACAGCAATGCTTCACATGGCAGTGAGATGCTTGATTTGGGCATTAGAATAATTCTGATTCCCCAGGAAGCTTTTCTGCCTCAACAGGTCACAAGACTCCATGGCTGCCTTTGATGAAGCCATTTATCTTGGTGCCAGCAGCAGGATGTTGAAAATGTGCACATGGAAAGGTATGCAGCGGATTATGCATGCTTTTGTGGAGTCAGGAGATTATTATTGACAATCAGCTTGGAGAAGATTTAGATTATATGTTCTCCTACACAAGGCTGCTGAACTGCCTTCCTGGAAACAATGAGTTAGGAAAATAGGGACATGTTCTTTCATCTCACCTCCTTGCTTCTTCCAGAGGGTGCTTTGGTCAGGAGAGATTGTAAAACAATTTCTGGTAGGCATTGTGCCCATATCATGAAAGAACTTGCCTGAAAATTTGCACACTGATGTCTGCCTATCTGTGGTCTGCATTTCTGGGCAGCATCTGTGAAAACCGCCAGGACCTATGCTCAAAATACTAAACAACTTAACCACTTCAGTACGGCGCTCACTGGCCAGGAAACCTTGCCCACAGCCGGCACTCATAGTCCGCACGGTAGTGTGTGCTGTGCATTGACGACGAGTCCGTTTTGCTCTTGTGTGATGAGGAAAGCTTGAAAGCACTGAAAGCTTGTTTTACTTTACAGGCAGCTTTACCTTGTAATGTAAATCAGAATAGGTAACATATACATATATGTTTTCATTAAGTTATTTTTATTTTTTTTTATTTTTTTTATTTTTTTATTTTAAGCCTCTAAACATTTGGCATCATTAAGTTATTTTTAAATGTTCACAATTTTATTTTGATAAATGAAAAATTAGAAAAGTCATATCACGGCTGTCGGCTTAAGTCGCTGTGCGTGTTCATCTGTGGCTGTCGGCTATAGTTGACACTTGGCCGTGCGCCTTCATCTGTGGCTATCGACTATAGTCGACACTGGTCTCGAAGTGGTTAAATAGTAATGTGTGCATAGAACCTGTACTGGTTAGCTTTCACAGCATAACGAACTTTCCCAAAACTTGATGGCTTTAAACAACAATCATTTATTTAGCTCACAATTTGGCAGGCTGCCTGGGCAGTTCCGGTCTAGCCTGGCTCTACTGATTTCTGCTGGTTTCCTTCATTAGTCTGCAGTTAGCTAGAAGGTCCAGCAGGTGGTTGGTGATCCAGAATAGCCTCACGCATGTCTGACAGTTGGCTGGATACTGGCTTGTAGTTGGCCTACTGTTGTTCTTCTTCAAGTGGCCTCTTATCCTCCAGAAAGCTAGTTGAGACTCAATCACATGGTGGCCTCAGGATCCCATGCATAGTGATAGGGCAAACCTCAGTATGCAAGGGTTTTTAGGCCTCTGCTTCAGCCAGGTTGGCTATTGTTCCATTGGCCAAAGCAAATTGCATGGCCCAGATTCAAAGGATGGAGGAAAGTACCCCACATCTTGATGGGAAGACCTGCAACGTCAATATTGCAAGGGTATTGATGTGGGGTGGGGGGAGGATTTTTGGCTATTTTTACAATTTACCACAGAGCCATTTAGAATTTACAGTGTTTTTATACACACTAATCCTCACTACAGCCATGGGAGACAGAAACCAGAAACTATGATTCCCATTTCACGGATTAGTAAACTTCTTCAGAGAATCTGAGTAGCTTAATCAGGTAACAAGCAATATCATTCTTGCCCCGTGCCACAGCAGCTTCAACTGTAAAAACAGAGAAATCATCTGTTATACAATTAACTCTAAAACCATACCTTTGACATCTCGGCATTTTTTTGGCTTCTTGTGTTTCCCAAATTTAATGAGAATCTCCTGGCACTTGTTTAATTTAATGGGTCGTCTCCTGGTACTTGTTTAAATGCAGATTCCAGGGCTCCACCAAGGATTCTGATTCAGTCATTCTTCTGAAAATCAGAGAGCTGCATTCTTAACAAGTAACCCCAGGAATCCTGATACAGATGGCCTGAGTAAGTTGAGAAGCACTGGTTTATATGACCACACTGGGTATTCCCAGCATGGTACATTTTCATGCTGTAGTAGAAAGCCCACACAAGACAATTTCTTTGGTCAGCTTTCCCGATCCATGAGTTAATAGCATTGGGACAATTCTTTAACTTCTCTGAGCTTTTGTCTTGACATCTGCAAAACAAGGATAATAGGAAAGACTCCCATAAGGCTGGTGTGAAGATTAAATGAATAGCCGGAGAAGCATTGAGCCTGGTGCCTAGGAGATCCTCAGCAAGTGTTCTTTTTATTATCTTTTCATCCTCAGAAACTGCAGGACCAATTGATAAGTCAAGTCGATGAGAAGGGGAAAAGTTGTTTCTAGAATGCACTGCAGACTTGCACTGTTGATGCCTGTAAGTGAGAAATGATGGTCAAATATTCATCAGCACCTCAGAAAGCACATAGCTCTGCTTGGGAAAATAAAGTATCGGATTCTTTAGAAACCTAAGAATCATGACTGGAAACAGTGACAGGCCTGGTAGGCAACAGCTGTTGTCATTAGAGACCAACTATATGCACAAGAGGCACAGAAGGGCTGGTCATGCCTCAACCCTTCCAGTCTTTTCCAAATTGCTGCAAAGTTTCCGTGTCAGCACTATTGCCTGTACATCCCCAGAAAATGACAAAATGTATAATGATTCTATGTTAAGACTTGGCCTTACTCAAGTGAATAGTGTCAATGTGGATAGAACCCCTACAAAATGTTTCCTTCTAAAAATATAAGTGAAAGATCTAAAACATGGCACGTAGTATATTATTTCCTGATCCTGTGGGGAATTTTATTTGAGGCTTCTGTGTTGAAGTGATGAGCAAATAGCTTGTTTCCTGCAGTTTTGCTATTTCAGCACTTTCTTGCCTATTTTTTATGCCTCTTGTCCCATTGTATCTCTGTCCAGTCTCTCCTTTTCTTTCATAGCTTCTGCCTTTGTAAATATCATGGTTTTAATTCTTTGTTCCTTTTTTCTTGTTTTTAAAAGAGAAAAGGTGCCCCTTTTATCCAGTCAGAATCCAGTTTAAAATGTGTGCCTTTATTCTGTTTTATGCCATTTGCCTGTCTGTGGTTGTCATCTCTACCAGTAGATGGAGCACATTTCCTACGTTAAACACCACCGTAGGTCATAGGGTGGGGTGTTTTCCCCTCATCTGTCATTTTTGCTGCAGTGAAATAGTAGTTGGAAGCTGGTGCAATACAAAGCAAAACCCCTAATCTTGGCTAGACTAGAGCATATATTTTTCTGACTCATGTCAGCAATGCAGAGCTTAACAGCAGCTGATCTAGATAGGTGGTAGAAAAATAATGAGGGTTTTGTGCATGTGTGCATGCTTGTGTGGTCTGCGTTCTGTTTTCAAAGAGTTGTTGGCAGCATTATGTCAAATGTACCTTTTCTTCTTCTCTCTCTTTTCCTCTCCTCCTCATTCTTTTTTTTTTTTTTTGCTTGTTTGTTTGGATATCCAGGCTTCACCTCTCTGCTCTTTCTCCTTAGTGTCAAGGTTCCTAGTGCACAGTTACATGCACTTGTCTAAAGACCTCAAAGTAAAATTATAGCTTCCTAGAGATGGAAAGAAACATAAACATCATCTAATACTGACAGCAATAGAGCCCAAGTTAACAAAAATTCATGTTAAGATTTGGGGCAGCCCTTGTCATTTGATCAGACTGTTGCCATTGTCATCGTCACTGTTATTGAACTGTCATTCCTTAACACATCGATTGCCACACTAGAAAAAAAAAATTGTTTCCTTGGGGCCACGGTGTTTTATTAAAACAAAACAATCCTTTCTAATTTGCTATTTTTTATTGTTTTCTGTGCGTGAGTTATATGCAATGCAATCCACATTTTTAGAATAAAATTATCAATATTAATTGTAACAATAAGAACATCAACAAGTAAGATTTTCATGAACTAACTGCAAGGTTTTGCTTCACGTGGCCTGGGCTCAAAACTAGCCTGAGTTAAATACAACTCACGTGGCAGTCGATGTGTCCACGGTGGGCTTGTGGCTTAGATAATTTTCTGACTTGCCTCTTTTAACTAAAGTTACAAACAATGCTGTCCAACAGCTGATTTGATTTTTTTTCATTAAATCAACCAGCTGTTTTAACTTTGCTGTATGTTGGGGGAGATGCAAGCATCAGCTTTTGAATGAATTTGTTCCATACGTTGCCCATTGCAGTATCATGTGCATTTGGGTACTTCGTAGATAGAGTTTCTCCAAGGTACATCAGAATCAACTGGGACAGAATCAGCTGTCCTTTCTCTGAATACAACACAACACAAATTCCTGGGCCCTATTCCTGTTCTGTAGTACTAGAATCTTTTAACTTAGGTCTTGGGATTTGCATTTTTAACCATTTCCTCAAGTGGGCCTCATATACCTGAAGTTTGAGAATTTCAGTCAAGATATGATGATCACTGATTCCTTGCTGCACATCATCTGTTTTGACTGGGCCTCCTTCACTCTCCACCTCCATTCTGGGGAAAGCAAAGCCAAAGAGCCATGTTTCTTGCAGAAATTGGGGCTGGTAATCTTTTTTCCTAATTCTATTCTACAGTGTGCTTTGGTGTTAGATGTACCTGAGTTTGAAACCAGACTTGACTAAATACTTGCTGTGTGAGCTTCAGCAAGTGACTGGCCTTGCTGAGATTCAACCACCCCATTTGTGAAAATGCTGATCATGTGGACCTCACAGGGTTGAGGTAAAGATGAAATTAGATGATACCTCTAAAGGGCTTAGTACAGTTTCCGGACCCTGATAAGTGCATAATAATGGTATCTATTACTATTAATGGTAGTGTTTTGATCCACTAAAGAAAAATTCAGCCCTATATGACACCAAAAACATGATTCACAAAAGAAAAAATGGACATATTGGACCTCATCAAATTAAAAACTTTTGCTTTGCAAAAGACCTTGTTAAGAGGATGAAAAGGCAAGTCACCAACTGGGAGAAAATATTTGCAAATCACATATCCAACAAAAGACTCATATCCAGAGTATATAAAGAACTCTCTAAATTCAACAGTGAGAAAACAAACAGTTTGATAAGAAAATGGACAAAAGACTTGAATAGAGGTCCTTGCCTGCGAGAGTGGCCACTGCATTGGTGCTCTGGGGCTTGGACCCTGGCTAGCCAGAAAATAAACCTCCTCTTGTGTGATTGCAAAAAAAAAAAAAAAAAAAAAAAAAAAGACTTGAATAGAAACTTCATCAAAGAAGATATATAGATGGCAAATAAACACAGAAAAAGGTTTGCAAGATTGCTAGCCATTAGGGAAATGCAAATTAAAACCATGATGAGATACCACTACACTGGAATGGCTAAAATAACAATTACTGATAATACCTGATATTAATACCTGCTGTTAATAATGCGGAGTTACTGAATCTTTCACACATCATTGGTGGGAATATAAAATGGTACAGCCACTCTGGAAAGCAGCATGGCAGTTTCTTTTAAAAAAATTAAGCATACACTTACCATATAACTCAGCAATCATTACACAGCTGGACATTTATATTAGAGAAATGAAAGCTTACGTTCACACAAAAACCTGTGCATAAATATTCATAAGTGGCTTGATATGTAATAGTCCAAAATTGGAAGCAATGCAAATGTCCGTCAAGTGAATGGTTGAACAAATTGTGGTATATCTATATCATAGAGTACTACTCAGCAATGAAAAGGAATGAATTATTGATACACACAGCTTGAATGGATTTTAAGGTCATTGTGTTGGGTGAAAAGAGCCAATCTTAAAAAGTTATATGCTGTATGATTTCATTTATATAACATTCTTGAAATGACAAAATTATAGAGGTAGAGAACAGATAAGAGGTTGGCAGGAGTTAGGGAAAGGGAGGGAGGAAAGGAGTTGTGACTATAAGGCAGCATGAAGGAATTCCTTTGTGGTGATGAAACAGTTCTGTATGTTGATTGTGGTGGTGGGTTCACAAATGCATATATATGATGAAATGTCATAGAATTATACACAGACATGCAAAAAATAAGGGCATACAAAATCTGGTGAAATCAGAGTAAGATCTGTAGTCTAGTAAATTGTATAGTATTGTGCCAATTAATTTCTTGGTTTTGATGATGCATGATAGTTATGTCATATGTCACCATTGGGGGGAGCTGTGTGATGGGTACATTGGCTTGTACTATTTTTGCAGCTTCTTGTGAATCTGTAATTATTTTTAAATTAAAAGTTAAAAAAATTTAACAACAACAAAATTGCAGCCCAAGTCTTAGTGTCAACAGCCAATGGAGGCCGGGCGCGGTAGCTCACGCCTGTAATCCTAGCTCTCTGGGAGGCCGAGGCGGGCGGATTGCTCGAGGTCAGGAGTTCGAAACCAGCCTGAGCAAGAGCGAGACCCCGTCTCTACTATAAATAGAAAGAAATTAATTGGCCAACTAATATATATACAAAAAATTAGCCGGGCATGGTGGCGAATGCCTGTAGTCCCAGCTACTTGGGAGGCTGAGGCAGGAGGATTGCTTGAGCCCAGGAGTTTGAGGTTGCTGTGAGCTAGGCTGACGCCATGGCACTCACTCTAGCCTGGGCAACAAAGCGAGACTGTCTCAAAAAAAAAAAAAAAAAAAAAAAAAAACAGCCAATGGAATCAGTAAAATGAGTGAAAAATAAAATCCTTGGTAATATTGGTTTTTATATTGAATTCATTAGATAAAAACTAGATTTTGAAGAGTCATTTGACTGATACTCAAATTCTCTTAAGACAATTACTAGGTGGTATTTTTTTCTTCTGGGGGCTGGCTATATGCCATACTATCACCAGAACTCTAACATCCTACAGAATATTGAATGAGAAAAAAAAATTTAAAGAAATAAGTGTTGAAATTATTCTCTGATCACAATTTTTTATCTCTATTACATTAATGTCTAATTTTCATCACTTTTAAGTTCTAGGTAGCAATGATAAGGTGACTTTTGTAGCACCTTTCTTAAGCACAAAAAGTTAAAAGTGGGTGTTGGTGTCAAACAGCATTAAAAAGTCACTCAGAGTTGTATTCAGAGAAAGGACAGCTTAAAAGAGCAACAGAGCAATTCAGCCCTTAAGCAGAGACCTTATTTATATGCCACATTTCAGCTGGGAAGAGATTTTATGACCAAATCTTAGAGCTTTAAAGATGAAGTCTATAATATAAACATCCTAGCAGCATTAACTCTAACGGCACAAGGTGAGCGTGGTGCATACCCCCATTTATTATTTTGGTTCTCTTCTGCATGAAAGACATTTCAATAGTCAGTGTAACACTCCATTTATACGATTCTCCTCTTGGAACTTTTAGACATCATACAAAGCTATGTGTAAAATTGAATGATTAATATAAGCCTTAATATGGATTTGGACCTTGGGTTGTAGCATGGACTTCGTGAGTTCTTTCCCTCTAACAAGACAGAGTTATGGATTTAGGATGGAAAAAACAAAGGTTTCATTATTATTTGCTCTGGCTGTTCCTCCCAGGAAGGGGTAAATGATTGGGAATTATTAAATTTTTCCTTCTTGGGTTACCAGCTAGGTCAATTTGGTTAAATTAAAATAATGGTGGTGACTCACGCCTGTAATCCTAGCACTCTGGGAGGTCGAGGCGGGTGGATCGCTCAAGGTCGGGAGTTAGAAACCAGCCTGAGCAAAAGGGAGACCCCGTCTCTACTAAAAATAGAAAGAAATTAATCGGCCAACTAAAAATATATAGAAAAAATTAGCCGGACATGGTGGCACATGCCTGTAGTCCCAGCTACTTGGGAGGCTGAGGCAGGAGGATCACTTGAGCCCAGGAGTTCGAGGTTGCTGTGAGCTCGGCTGATGCCACAGCACTCTAGCCGGGGCAACAGACTGAGACTCTGTCTCAAAAATAAAATAAAATAAAATAAAATAAAATAAGGCAACAGGTAGTATAGAAAGTATCAAAAGCTCTATCAATTATCTGCTTTCTGTAAATTATGCCCCCAAGCCTTCATATATACTGATCATTCTCTTTGGAATGCTCTTCTGTCTTCCTCTCTCACTTCAAACTACCCCTGCCCCACCCTTTTTATTCAATTTCTACTCATCCTTCCGAACTTAATGTAAAATTTACTTCCTAAAGGAAGTCCTAGATTGGATTAGGTTCCCCATTGTACTCTCTCCTACTATCCTGGACTTCTCTTTCATAGGCTTTAACACAGGCTTCATAGGCTTTAACATTTAATTAATTAATTTAATTAATTATTATTTATTAATTAATAAAAAATTAATTAAATGATTAATTTTTATCTCACGTCTTCCCTACTATACCATAAAGTCTACCAGGGCAGAGAAATATTGAACGTATACAGATCCGTATCCCCAGTACCCAGTGAAGTACCTGGTATAGAGTAGGTGTTCAACATTCATTTGTTGAAATAAGGTAAAGAATGAATGAAGGTAAAAGTAGAAGAGAAATGGTAATAGTTGTAATATCTAACATTTATTGAGCACTTACTATATGTCATGCTATACATTGTGTTAAATGCTTTTCTTAGGTTATGCCATTCAATTCTTACCACACCCTAAGAGATAAGTACTATTCTTTTTTTTTTTTTATTTTTTTTTATTTTTTATTTTTTTTGAGACAGAGTCTCGCTTTGTTGTCCAGGCTAGAGTGAGTGCCGTGGCGTCAGCCTAGCTCACAGCAACCTCAAACTCCTGGGCTCCAGTGATCCTTCTGCCTCAGCCTCCCAAGTAGCTGGGACTACAGGCATGCGCCACCATGCCCGGCTAATTTTTTATATACATATCAGTTGGCCAATTAATTTCTTTCTATTTATAGTAGAGACGGGGTCTCGCTCTTGCTCAGGCTGGTTTTGAACTCCTGACCTTGAGCAATCCGCCCGCCTCGGCCTCCCAAGAGCTAGGATTACAGGCGTGAGCCACAGCGCCCGGCCCATAAGTACTATTCTTATCTGCATACACCAGATAGGATAACCAAGGCTTTAGATAGTTTGAGGAAGCTACTCAAGATTACATAGCTGGTAATGTTTTTTAGTCACATAACAACTTCTTTCCTATTCCTTTTCCTTACCTTCTCCTTTCTCTATCCATTCTGTATCGACACTCACCCTTTCTCTGTGGATAAAATTCCTGATGTCAATGTCAGACAGAAGTAACTTTGTTCTGGACATTCTTCGAGGACATTGCTCCCTAGGGAGAAGCTACTTCTAGAGCTAGTTTTTGATGGAGTAACCAAGGGCAGATGAAGTTGTTTCATTCAGGGTTTCAATATATCTCTGTGGCAGTCTGTGCAGGTTTGGACGATACGCTGAGGCAGATTAAAAAAAAACAAAACTGTTCTGCCCATTCTAATATATATGATAATATTGTACTTTAGTTATGAGGTAATTTTTTAAATCAAAAGGTCTAAAAGTTCTTTTTCAATATATCAATTTCAAAAAGTAATCATTTAAAATATAAACACATAATACTATTGAAAATCAGATATGTGAGCAGCAAATTGCCAATATTTAAATTTTTTCAAATCTGACTCATGGTCCTCCCTCCCACCAATGGCAGCTAGTGCTATCATCATGACTATCACGGTTTAGCAGTTTTAAAATATATGTTACATACCAAGTAGGCTGCAAGTAGCTTTCCCTGTGGCATTTGGAAACACATTAAAAATATGCAGCTTGACTTTTCATCCCCTTCACACCCTCTGCATTTCCCTTTTGGAGAGCTCAGAGGGAGGTGAAGTGGGAAGAAAATCAACCCAAAGAAAGGAAAATAGAATTTTACCCCTGTAGAAAACAATGTGCAAAACTAAATCTATTGTTCTTAATTCGGGTTCTGGTTCTCATGCCTGCCTTTTTTGTGTCTATCATTTTATTTTTGTTTAATAGTGATTTTCCATTTAGGAGTGCTCTTGCATTCATCTCTCTTTATGCCTGTCTTTATATTCCTGCTGTTCCATTTGATGCTCCAGCTTTAGCTTATTTTAGTCTTGTTCTTGATGGTTCTCACTTGTCCTTCACTGTGATCACTCCGTTTATCTGCATCTTTTCCTAATTCTCCATTTTCTCTCAGTTTTCTAGATCCTGGACATCTTTTTTTCAACTCCAATACATTGCTGCTAAACCTTGACTCTTTTGCTTAACAAATTTTATTTCCTTAATTAATCCTTATGTATTTTATTTTTAAAAAAAATCTCTCCACAATTTTCTGTAATTGAATTTCCAGCTCCATATTTCTTTTTGAGGTTTACTTTTGGCAGAGTGTTCACTTGGTTACTTTCTTCTTTCCTTACTGAGTGTAATTGGCAAGACTTATCATCCCTGCTTTTGGTCTTTGGATGCATGTGGACTAAACAGTTTGAAGCAGTGAGTGAGGGCAAATGAAGGCACACTGGAGTTAGAGTCAGGAGGTCTGCCCTCAAGTCTGAACTCTGCCACTTAATCATCAGAACATCATTTGCAGAATGAAAATAATGATATTACCAGCTCTTCTAAGGGATCAAATGAGATAAAATACATACAAACAGACTACAAATGCCTCCTACTTGAGGTATTTTTGTCTTCATGCAACTGTCATTCCATAAATTGGCACCTCTTTTCTAGTTAATACAAGGCCAAAAAAAAATGATGAAAAATGTTAAATTAAGCGTCAGATATTTAAAATTGTATAATATCAAATTCTCCAAGAGGTTCTAATCAACTTCTTGGTAAAAATATCTTGGTAATGTCAGCACAGAGAATACAGATTTTATCTACATTGCTCAGCCACATCCAAGATATGACTTTGTGTCAGAGGAGGTTGTAGAGGAAGGAATGGTATATGGAAACTTATTTCCAAAATTAAAATTAAATTAGAATTAACATAGAATTAAAAGACACCTTAGGCCGGGCACAATGGCTCACGCCTATAATCCTAGCACTCTGGGAGGCCGAGGTGGGCGAATTGTTTGAGCTCAGGAGTTCAAGAACAGCCTGAGCAAGAGCGAGACCATGTTTCTACCAAAAAAAAAATAGAAAAAAAATTAGCTGGATAACTAAAAATATATACATAAAAAATTAGCCGGGCATGGTGGTGCATGCCTGTAGTTCCAAGCTACTCTGGAGGCTGAGGCAGGAGAATTGCTTGAGCTCAGGAGTTTGAGGTTGCTGTGGGCTAGGCTGATGCCACAGTACTCTAGCCCCGGCAACAGAGTGAGACTCTGTCTAAAAAAAAAAAAAAAAAAAAAGCAAAAAATTAAAAAAAAAGTTCTTAGGCTCTAGGATACAGAAATTATTATCCAAATTTCTCATAGAAAGACAGAATCTTATCTTAATCATTCGTTTAAGTCGGTTGTACAAATTTTGCATAAATACTTTCAGTAATAGGTATTAGGTATTTCAAGAAGCAACCCATTTCATTACCAGATGTCTTGCTTTTTTTCTTTAATCTGTGTAAATTTAAGGAGTACAGTGCAGTTTTGTTACATGGATATATTGTGTAGTGGTGAAATCTGAACTATTAGTGTAACTATTACCTAGATAATGTACATTGAACCCATTAAGTAATTTCTCATCCCTCACCCTGCTCCCACCCTGTTACCCTTCGAAGTCTCCAATGTCTATTATTCCACACTCTATGTCCATGTGTGATTGGACAAGGATAATGTAGTGTATATATACAGATGTCTTCTTTTGAGAGAAATTACATATAACATATACCCACTAATTCCAGCAACTTCCTGAACAAGTCCAATTCTTACCTGTGGCAGCTCTTTAATGTTTCTGAACAGTTTCTGGGCTTTCCTTTCCTTTCCCTTCCCTTCCCTTCCCTTCCCTTCCCTTCCCTTCCCTTCCCTTCCCTTCCTTTCCTTTTCCTTTTCCTTTTCCTTTTCCCTTCCCTTCCCTTCCCTTCCCTTCCCTTCCCTTCCCTTCCCTTCCCTTTCTTTCCTTTTTCCTTTTTCCTTTTTCCTTTTTCCTTTTTCCTTTTTCCTTTTTCCTTTTTCCTTTTTCCTTTTTCCTTTTTCCTTTTTCCTTTTTCCTTTTTCCTTTTTCCTTTTTCCTTTTTCCTTTTTCCTTTCCTTTCCTTTCCTTTCCTTTCCTTTCCTTTCCTTTCCTTTCCTTTCCTTTCCTTTCCTTTTCTGACAGAGTCTTGCTTTGTTGCCCAGGCTAAGTGAGTGCCGTGGCGTCAGCCTAGCTCACAGCAACCTCAGACTCCTGGGCTCAAGCAATCCTCCTGCCTCAGCCTCCTGAGTAGCTGGGACTACAGGCATGCACCACCATGCCTGGCTAATTTTTTCTATATATATTAGTTGGCCAATTAATTTCTTTCTATTTATAGTCTTTCGAACTCCTGACCTTGAGCAATCCGCCTGCCTTGGCCTCCCAGAGTGCTAGAATTACAGGCGTGAGCCACCACGCCCGGACTGGGTTATCCTTTTCTAGAGCTAAAATTCCTGTCCCTTTAACTGTTTCTCATGTAATATGCTTTCCCTGCTCTTCAGTATTCCAGATTGCTACATCTGTCAGTGGCCTCTACAAACCTGAACATTCAGAGATGGACATAATACTGTGGATCTATTCCCTCTGTAGAGATCTGGGCAGTATTACGTCACCTGGGAGGTCACGTGCTTTGGGAACATGAGTGCTGTCTCTGATTTTAGAAAGCTGCATTGCAGTCCATAAACTCTTCAGCAGGAGCCAACAAGTTTTCATGTGTGTGCCAAGAACTTCCACAAACTAACTTATTTTCAGTAAGACTGTTGAGGGTTTTGAGTTAAACTATTAATAATTTCTTATAGCTACGTAGAAACCAAAGGTGTCTATTCAATGTAATTTGAACTATGGAACTCTTTAAATTGACAGTATTCAATATCAAGTTAATACAAAAGATAGAACACTGGATGTCAACTTCTTCCTTATCATTATTTTTAAACTGTTATTGAGTTTTTACTCTGTGCTGTGCATGTAAAGTGTTTTACATATACAACAGCCCTGTAAGATAATTATCATTCCCATTTAATAGATCAGAATGAGGCACAGAAAGGTTTATTAATTTGTCCAAGGGCATCCAGCTACCAAGTGGATCTGAACCCAGGAAGTCTGACTCCTAACTCTATACTGCCTTTTCTCCCTGGGCAGTATATAATTGGAAAATATTATTTATGTTAGTTAATTGGTTATGTTTGCATAAAATAAAAATATGAACAAGACCTTACCTTAAAGTTTTTGTTTCCCAAGTTTCCAAGGTCCATTCTATAGAACGTTAGTATCTCAAGGTGACCTGAAGAAGGAAAAAGCAGTTCTCATGTTTAAGATCATATAGCTAGTTGCTATTTTTTCTTAACTTAGCCACTTTGGCCATGAAATGTGAATGACATATTTCCATAAGATATTGTACATATGACCAGTTTGTAGACATTGAATACATTGTACATATTTATAACTTCTCGAACTCTTCATAAATTTCACATGCCTAAAAATGCCATTTAAAACAGTTGCTACTCCAATCATCTACATTTCCTATATAAAATGTCTTAAAACTTGGTTAATTTACAGCTCTCTACCATAGACTAAATGGCTTATAAAAAAATTTACAGTTCTCAGCAGTTACAACACACATAATAATAGTGAATTAAGAAGTTTAAGAATGTTTTTACAAGTGGGCCAAATGTGGAGGCAATGGTAAAGGACAGGAAATGGGAACATTTAAAAATCTTATAACAGCACTTTGTAATTCTCTGAAGCACAAATTCAGTTAAGTTCAACTATCTATGATGCTCAAAGAAGCATGGAGGAGAAATTTATGTTGGTGATGTTAGGCCACTCCTGTATATATTTAAAATGATAACCATAATGGCATCAATAAAGCCCCAATGACACAAAGAAATTCTCTTAATGAATATTGTCTTTTAGTGGGATAACCAATATGAATACCTTATATCCATCTCTATTTTAACATCTGAGTCCTATTTGTTAGCTAATTTCCTTTTATCCATTTTTGTTCCTCACACACTATGAATAATTCTCTCAGTTGTCCATACCATCTCCCTTCACATGATATATTTACCAAATTATCATGGCCCACTTATAAGCATCGCTTTGGAAGACTAAACAAATTAAGTCCATTCAATCTCTCTGTGCAAATGACATTTTCAAAGACAAATTGAAAAAATTCAATCCATTCAGTATAAGACACAATAAAAATGTCATAAAAACTGGTTTCAAAGTCAAACCAAGCAAGTTTGTACTTTTTTATTATCCTCCCAAAACGGAAAGGAAAATAGAAAATATGAGAACCTTAACTTTTGAGACCAGTGTGGGAAACTGTAATTACATTAGCAACATCCAACGGTGTTATCAACACTGAGCAATTCCTCTCATCTCAACACAGCAGCAGACTCAGAAAATCACACCTTCTAGCTCATGGGATTTGTGACACTTAGTAATGCATGTGTAATTGGGTAAAAATAGGCATTACTGCAAACTTTATTTTTATTTGATTCTGTATTTCTCTAAAGGCAAAATTACTCATGGATCTCCTACTGCTGCTTTAAGAGGGCTATGGCTGGGTCCACTTTGAAGGAGTGAATAGAATGACTTTATTCAATTCTAGAATGACCCAGGTGCTGCCATATTCCTGACAGGGGAGAATTGGTGCCAGCAGGATCCCTGGGACATTTTCTACCCCTTACAAAGCAGATAGAGCTGCTGGAAGATCCCCAATCAACTTTTCTTGACCAGATCTATTTGCCTACCACTTATCCATATTTCTTACCCCTCTGGGTGATGCTTCCAGACCGTATTCCTAAAACACGAATCACACAATGCTCTTCATCTGCTCAAAAACAATTACTTCTTATTGCCGATTGCTTAAAAAATCTAAAGTCCTGGCATCCACCACAGAATAAATTCACTAGGAAGTCCAGCTCTATCCTCTTGGTAATACTTATTTTCCTCTTCTCTACATCTGGAACCCTCTGCTTTTCTCTTAATTGGTACCAGTGTCCTACCTTTGTTGGTGCTGTGTTCCCTCCCTGAAATGTCTTTTCTTCTCCCTTCTGCCTGTTCAGATCCCTGTCTTTCCTCCAATCCCCACTCATCCACGAAGCATTCTCTCTTTATCTTCCCATGCTTCAGATGGAGGCCTTTTCTGCAAGAAAGGAGCAAAGATATACAAAGGTAGAAGGAGATTAGGGGTGGGACAGTTTACCTCTCACCTTTGGTTCCATGTCATTTAAATATACAATGATTACATTTCATTTCACTTCTAGCTCCTCCTAGATGTCCCATGGCATCTTAAACTTGAGAAAATTTTCTATTTCCTTCCAAAGACCCTGATCCTCCTCTTGTGTTCCCTCTCTCTGATGCCAACATATACTCAAGATGCTCAAAGTTGAAAATCCAGATATTGTTCTTCAAAATCCTTTTTGCTGTTTTTTCTCTGTTTTAGTCCATTTGTGTTACTGTAAAGGAATACATGAGACTGGGTAATTTATAAAGAAAAGAGGTTTATTTGACTCATCGTTCTGCAGACTGTACAAGAAGCGTGGCTGCAGTCCCTGCTCCTGGTGAGGGCCTCAGGCTTCTTTCATTTATGGGGGAAAATGAAGGGGAGCTGGTGTGTAGAGATCATATGGCGGGGGAGTGTGTCTATCTCTTTTTCAACAACCAGCTCTGGGGGGAGCTCTCGAGAGAACTAATAGAGTAAGAACTCACTGGTTACCATGAGGATGGCACCCATGACCCAAATACCTCCCATTAGACCCCACCTCCAACATTGGGGATCAAATATCAACATGAGGTTTGGAGGGTCAAATATCTAAACTATAACAGCTTCTCATCTGGTCAGCAAGAACTATAGTTTCTGGTTTTCAATGTCTATCTCTTATCACCTCTCCCTTCTCTCTTCTTTACTGTTTCTGCCTTAGTTGAGCCTTCACCATTTCATTCCAGATTTTCTTCAAAAGTTCCCTAATAGATCCCAGGCCTCAAGACTCATCTACACTTAGATTCTCAATTCATTTTCCATGTTTGTCTTTGTTCCAAAGGGAAAATCTGATAATTTAATGAAAAACCCCAGCAGTGACATTCCATTGCTTTTCATGTACTGTTCAAACTTTGTAGTTGAACTGCCAGGTCTTCTCTGATCTGTCTTGCTTCCTTTCCAGCATCCTTTATTCTTCTTAATCTCTGTCCTGTCCTCCCCACTACTTGACCCTGAACATGAGAATGTCTGTCATGGCCCATATCACTCTCTCTGCAATGTGTTACCCCATTTCTTCTCTTCGACATCCCCCTATTCAATCTTTAAAAGT
This sequence comes from Microcebus murinus, assembly GCF_040939455.1. Taxonomy (NCBI): domain Eukaryota; kingdom Metazoa; phylum Chordata; class Mammalia; order Primates; family Cheirogaleidae; genus Microcebus; species Microcebus murinus. The sequence continues at coordinate 105,571,511 of NC_134136.1, forward strand.
CCTTTCAGGTAACACACACCTGAGGAAGCTTCCAGAACACCCACCACTCCCGAGTCTAAGTAACATTCTATTTCTCTGTGTGTATGTAATTCTATCACAGCACTTAAATATCAAATTTAATGCTGGTCTCCCCAACTAAAGTACAAACATCTTCAAGGCAGAACACCTAATATCTGGCGCAGTACTTGACCAAAGTGAAATCCTCATAAATAATTATGAATGCATAAATAAATAGCATGTAATCCCAAATTTCTCCATATGGCTTTTCTTTTTTTAAAAGAATTGTTCATTGGTCTACATATGTGGATATGTCTTTCTAAGATTGTAAGGACCTTGACAATCAAGGACTTGGTGTCTCTGAAACTGCACAGGAATAGTCTCACACATAAAGGAGTTTGATAGATACATAGAGATCATGACAGAGAGTAAGAGGTCTAATATGTGGGTTGATCAAGAGGCTACATTTACACCTTTATTCCTCCTTCCTGCTCAGCCTTTAATGGATACATCTTTGGCTTATCAAGCAGAAGGGTAATCATTTCTTAGGACATCACTTTCAGGTCCAGCCAAGGGCACCCATCAACAGAGCCCATCATCAGCTGCAGTTGACCAGAACTCTAATTTGGCTGTTATCACTGAACTCTTTTGTAAGAAAGGTTGACTAAGCAGTGACCTTGTCTGTTTCACAAGATATAGAGAGCTCTCCCTCTAAACTCCCATAAGTTTCAAGACCTTTCTTTCTTTTTAATGTCTGGGAGATGTAGATGAGGTATAAATAACCACTGAGGGAGTGGTGTGATAGAGATATAATAGCAGATCAAGAATCCAATAGGTCAGAATTCTGCTCTTTTTTTTTTCATTTACATATTTTTATTTGGAAATGTTTGTGTCACTACAGTGAAACTAGATTTTAGACACGGGATGTCAGCAGTTTAGTGATCATTAGTTTATTATAAAAGAGAGACATGGAAATTATTTACATGATGAAAGATTTCAGAACTTCAGTGGAATGAGCTTCATGTCAATGCCATTTCAATAGTGATTTATTTCAGTCCACATACTTTCCAAGAATGTCACCATCTCTAAATAAGAAATAATACTTGTCATCTAGAACTACTTTGGTGCCTCCATATTCTGGGAGAAGGACTTTGTCTCCAACTTTCACACTAACTGGTTGAATCTCTTCACCCTTTCCTTTAGAGCCCGATCCAACAGCCACTACTGTTGCTTGCAACACTTTTCCTTGAGATTTTTCTGGAAGCATAATGCCTCCTTTGGTTACAGTTTCGGCTGCACTCCTTTCAACCAATACCCAGTCAAAAAGCGGAAGAAACTTTCTAAATGCTTGTCCTGCCATGACTCCCGCCACCACAGCAAGTACTCTGCTCTCATGCACCGCTGCAAGGAGACCCCCAGAATTCTGCTCTTGATGAAACTATTAAAACCAGAAAAATCTATTGGCAGATTGGTTTCAATATCAATGTCTTAAACTCATATAAAATGTAGAATGAAAAAGACAATGTATATAATTCGGTGAAAGGAGTAAATGTAGAAACCAAAATGCATACAAAAAGTTTATCATGTTGTCCAACCAGTTTCATGTATTCTTTCTGGACATCTGGTGGACCTGGGGTTCTATCATGTTTTTGTGATAATTCACAGCATGTTCCATGCTTTGCCATATCCCACTATATTGCATTGTATCATATGGCTCCTCTATATCAGCCAAATTCCTCACAACTTGTTCTTAAAAACATATCACATTCTGGCTCCTGCCTAGAATTCCTCCACTCCTCATGTCACCCTCTTCTAAGTCATGTCCTTTCTTCAAGACCTAGCTAACTTGATAAAAAACTATATAATGCTAGAAAGGCAAAAAGAGTATTAATCTGGAAGGACTTTATTCTGCAGGAAGAAAAGATACCAAGAAGGTGGGGTGAGGGTATGTGCTATGTCATCAGAGCTTTGTTTTAAAAATAGAACTCTCCTTCAAGAAATTGCTATCCCCATATAGGTAATTGTAGTGACCTGGTCCATTTAGAAGGGTTAAATATAATAATTGGTGGCTGTTAACTATTGAGTGAGTTAAGACCAAACTTATCTAAGGTATAAAAATCAAGGCAATAATAATTCTGTTCTTAAAATTTTTTTTATTTTCAAAGTGCTTCATACACATTATTCCATCATAATACTATTGTTACATCAAAAAGGATAACCGATGGACTCTAGATCCAAATATCGATAGCACTATGATGGCCAGCAAGGACTGCTCCTGCTTCAAATCCTAAATAGCATTAGGCCACTTATTTATTCATTCATTCAAAATACTTTTTGATTTTCTATTCTGTTCCAAGTAATGTTCTAGGAGCTTGAGATAAAACAGTGGAAAAAAGCAGAACAAAAATCCCTGTCTTCATGGAATTTATATTCTAGAAGAAGATAGACAATGAGCAAAATAAATAAGTAAAAAATATGATAAATTACAAAGTGATGGATGTTACAGACAGAAATAAAGCAGAAAGGGGGCATAGGAGCTCATTAAGGAAAATTCACTGAAACGGTAATATTTGGGCATAGAATTGAAGGAGGTGAGGCAACAAGTCATGAAAGAAGAATAATGTTTATGGTAGATTGTTTTCAAAAATGGACACAAAAACTGCATCCTTATATCCACATATAGGGATTTGGGTAGCCTCTTCCATACTGATTCTAGGCTAGCCATATGGCCTACTTTGGCCAATGAGACAATAGCAAGTATCTCCATTGCCCAATCAACATCAATCGACTGCTATTCTAGTACGAAAGCAGTCACAGACAATATATAACCAAATGGGCATGACGTGTTCCAATAAAACTTTATTTACCAAAAGAGGTGGCAGACCAGATTTGACTAGCAGCCTGTAGTTTGCTGACTCTAGTCTTAGACCATCCAGTCTCAGCCAAATTGGCTGACAAGAACTGTCCAGTCAATCCAATTATGAGAAATAATAATTGATTATTGTCTTAAGCTGTTATGTTTTAGATTGGTTTGTTACACAACAAAAGCTGCTACCATGTTCCAAACAGAAGAAACCAGATGCAAAAGTCCTAAGAAGGCAGTAGGCTTGTGTTACTCTAGTAATTATAAACAGAGCAATGTTGCTAGAGCCAAATGAAGGGGAGTAGAAGGGGAGTAGTAGGAAACACAGGCTGAAGAAACAGGATGGGGTAGGGAATGGGGGGAGTAGTAGGAAACACAGGCTGAAGAAACAGGATGGGGTAGGGAATGGGACAGGCCTATTGTACTAGCTTTGAGGGCCATTGTAGCAGAGAAGCAACATGATTTGACTTTTGTTTTTAAAAGCTCAATCTGGCTGCTGCATTGAAAATAGACTGTATGGTACAAGGGCAAGTAGATCAGTTAAGAGTCTATAATGATAGCCTGGGTGAAGGGTAGTAGAAGATTGAATATGGATGGTGGCAGTGGAGGTTGTGAGAAGGGGTCAGAGTCTGGGCATATTTTGATTAAGATTCATCAATAATTCGGATGTGGGGTATATGAGAAAGAGAGGAATTAAAGATGATTTCATGGCTTTTTTCTTGAAAAATTGGAAATTGCCATTAATTTGAAGTAGAGAAGCTTTTGGGGAAAATATGAGGAGTTCTATGTGTTACATTTCTTCCTGATGGTTTGATATAATGTCTTTGGGAAAATATAGTCGATTATATTAATGTTTTAAATCAAAATACAGGCCGGGCGCAGTGGCTCATGCCTGTAATCCTAGCACTCTGGGAGGCCAAGGCAGGCGCATTGCTCGAGGTCAGGAGTTCGAAACCAGCCTGAGCAAGAGCAAGACCCCGACTCTACTATAAATAGAAAGAAATGAATTGGCCAACTAATATATATAGAAAAAATTAGCCGGGCATGGTGGTGCATGCTTGTAGTCCCAGCTACTAGGGAGGCTGAGGCAGTAGAATTCCTTGAGCCCAGCAGTGTGAGGTTATTGTGAGCTAGGCTGACGCCACAGCACTCACTCTAGCCTGGGCAACAAAGCGAGACTCTGTCTCAAAAATAAATAAATAAATAAATAAAAATACAACATGTAGTTTATTTAAAGTCATAGTTCCTAGAAGCATAGTGCATGTGTATGTACATATGTATATAAAGTCTGTGTAAGTCTATATTTGCATACTGTTAAAAATGATAAGCCTGGCCTCCAATTGTACTTTGATTCTTGTCATAATCCTTAAAGAAAACCTCTTTTAGATGTTTCTTTTGGAAGTTATCTTCATATTTCTAAATAATATGTGTGTTCTGCTATATACTGATTTGTCTGTTTTAGACATTATCTTTTGACTTCCTGGTTTTTTCATTCTTTTTGTCTTTTTAATTTTAAAATATTTAATTGACAAAGATTGTATATATTCAAAGCATATGACATGATGATCTGATATACATATACATTGTATGATGATTACCAAAATCAAATTAATTAACACATCCATCACTACCCATGCTGTACAAGATTCCCAGAATTTGTTCATTTTATAACTAAAACTGTATGCCCCTTAATTAACATCTACGTGACACATTAAGTTTAAGATGTCTATTAGACATTCAAGTAAGTATTATATACATGAGTCTGGAGTTCAAGGGAAAGGATTAGACTAGAGATATAAATTTGGAATCATCAGCATATAGAGCTCATTTTAAATCCATGAGCTTGATGAGATCACCAAAGGAGTACATTATATACAGTGGATAAAAAAGTCTAAGTGTCCATCAATGGATGAATGGATAAAAATTGTGGTATATATACATAATGGAATATTATTCATCCATAAAAAGAATGATTTTTTTTTATTTGCCATTTGAAACAACATGGATGAACCTGGAAGACATTATGTTAAGTTAAATAAACCAGTCACAGAAAGATAAATTTACTGCATGATCTCACTCATATGTAGTCTAAAACATTTGATCTCATAGAATTAGAGAGTACAAATGGGGCCAAGATGGCAGACTAGAAGCAACCTACACATGCTGCTCTCAGGGAGAGGACTGAAGGTGGTAAGTGGATATACACCTTCAGATGGATCATCTGAGAGAGAACATTGCAAATCAAAAGAGAGGTGACAGAAAACACCCAAAGTGAAGGAGAAGGAAGAGAGGTGACCTGTTCTGTAGTTTGGATGTACACATGGAAGACAAGTGAACACATGGAGAAGGCACAGAGGAAAGAATCCTGGGGCTCCACACTCCTCCCACAATTATTGCTATTGGAGCTATGGAAGGGACCCTACACCACAGAAGGCTGCAGGACCCACATAGGGAGCTATCTGTAGACTGTGCAGTGGCATTGCTCTGGAGAGAGGGCACAGCAGAGATCCACTGGCTTATGAACCCTGGGCTTTGCAGTTGGTGCCATTTTAAAATCCTAGACCCAGAGCACTGCTTCTACTCATGGGTCAGATCCATTGCTGGTGCCTCCCCATCAGCCCTGCCAGTCCTGGGGTGGAGGGAGGGGAGGGAGCAGGGAGGCTGGGCACGCCACTTGGCAATATGGGTAGAGCTGCACTTAAGCTGGCAACTGGCTGACAAATGCTGCCGTCTATGGATCTGAGCAGAGCAGCCCTCAAGCTAGTGCAGGCCATTAATTGCTGCCACCAGAGGCCATGGGCAGGGCTACACTCAAGCTATACAGGCCAACAAATACTGCCACCTGTGGATCTGTGCAGGGCAGCTCTCAAGGTAGCATGGACTGCCAAACTCTACCATCCATAAGCATGGCTGAGGCTGTGCTCAAGATGGCACAGGTTGAAAAATGCTGCTGGCTGCAGATATAACTGAAATAGCTCTCAAGATGGTTTGGGCTGACAATTGCTACTGCTGACAGAACTAGGTGGGGCATTCACTCTGCAACATGGGGACTACCAGTGACAACCACAAGGTACGGTGAGGCAAGAAACACTATAGATCAGTAGTGTTAACACTCACAGTGCATCTGTCTATCTCAGGCAGGGTCAATCCTCCAGAGTAGGACACAAGTGTGCCATCCAGGGACCTCTGATTCTTTACACTAAGTAGGAGAGTTCCCAGTAGAGGAGAATAGGTGCACTGCAAACTTATCTGTCTTGAGCTGAGAGAAGAGATTTCATATGGGAAGGAACCAGAATAAGAACTCTGGCAACATGAAAAAACAATCTGTTTTGACATCATTAAAGGATCATAGGAGGTCTCCAGCAATGGACCCCAACCTAAAGAATATTGTCAAAATGTCAGAGATGAAATTCAGACTATGGATGGCAAATAAGATGTATGGGACTGAAGAGAAAGTTGAAAACTAACACAAAGAAACCAAAAAATGTACCAGGACATAAATGAAAAACTTGCTAAAGAGATAGACAACATAAGAAAAGGTATAACAGAATATAAATGAAACAGTCATTTAGGAAATTTCAAAATACAGCAGAAAACTTCAATAATAGGCTAGACAAAGCAGATAAAGAATCAAAGTGCCTGAAGATAAGGCTTTCAAACTAACTCAGTCAGTTAAAGATAAAGAAAAAAAGAATAAACAGGAATGAACAATAACTCAGAGAAATATGGAATATGTGAAATGAGCCAATATAAGAATTACAGGTATCCCTGAGAGAGAAGAAAAATCAGAAAGCATGAAAAACCTATTTGAGGGAATTATTGAGAAAAACTTCCCTGGTATAGCTAGAGAGTCAGATATCTAGATACAAGATGTTCATTGAACACTGGGAAAATTCATAGCAAATAGGACATCTCCAAGACACATAGTCACCAACCTGGTTAAAGTCAAAATGAAGGAGAAAGGAGAAAATTTTAGAAGTGGCAAGACAAAAGAAACAACTAACCTACAAAGGAAAACCTACCAGGCTAAGAGCAGACTTCTCAGTGGAGACCTTACAAGCCAGAAGGGATTAGGGTCCCATTTTTAGTCTTCTTAAACAGAAAAACTGCCAGCCAAGAATTTTGTATCCTGTAATACTAAGTTTCATAAATTATAGAGAAATAAAGACTTTTTCAGGCAAGGAAACACTAATGAAATTTGTCACTACTAGACCTGACCTACAAGAAATACTCAAAACTAAATTATACATGGATCAGCACTATAGATACCTACCAGTGTAAAAAGCACAAAAGTTAAAACTCACAGCTTTAATAAAACAATAGCATAAGAGGTAAAACACAAAAACAAGGTGTCATCCAACATGATGACTAGAATAGTATACCACATATCAATAATAATGCTGAACACAAACAGTATTAATGCCCCACTAAGAAGACAAAGAGGAGCTGAATGGATGAGAAAACACACCCCAAGTACATGTTGTCTCCAAGAAACACATCTATCTCACAAGGACTCACACAGACTCAAGGTAAAGAAATGGAAAAAAAAATATGCCATGCAAGTGGAAACCAAATACAAGCAGATGTAGCCATTCTCATGTCAGATAAAGTAGATTTTAAATAACCAATGGTTAAAAAAAGACAAAGATAGTCATTATATAATGGTAAAGGGAGCAATTCAACAAGAAGACATAACAATCCTAAATATATATGCACCTAACACCAGAGCTCCCAGATTCATAAAGTAAATTCTACTAGATCTTAGAACAGAAATAAACAACAGTATAATCATTGCTGGAGACTTCAACACCCCACTGAAGTACTGGACAGATTACCAAAGCAGAAAATCAATAAGGAAATACTGGATTTATACAGGATTCTAGAAAATGGGCCTAACAGACATTTACAGAATGAATATTCTAACCCAAAACTACGAAATATAAATTCTTCTTATCAGCACATGGGACATTATCCAAGATTGCTCATATTTTAGGCCAAAAAAAAAGTCTCAGCAAATTAAAAATAATTGAAATCATAACATGTATCTTCTCAAACCACAGTGGAATAAAACTGAAATCAATTCTAAGAGAAACACTCAAATATACACAAACTTATGGAAATTAAACAACCTGCTGCTAAATGATCCTTGGGTCAATGATGAAATTAAATTAAAATGGAAATCAAAAGATTCCTTGAACTGAATGACAAAGGAACACAAGCTTTCAAAATCTATGGGATACAGAAAAACCAGTCCTAAGGGGAAAATTCATAGTCTTAAATGCCTACATCAAAAAGACAGAAAGATCACAAATTAACACCCTAATGTCACATCTCAAGGAATTAGAACAAGAACAGTAAACCAAACTCAAAGCCAGAAGATGAAAAGAAATAAAAAAGCTCAGAGTAGCATTAAACAAAATGTAAACCAAAAAAAAAAAAAAAAAAAATAGAAAGAATAAATGAAACAAAAAGTTGGTTCTTTGAAAAGATATACATAATTGACAGACTACTTCCCAGAGTAACCAGAAATAGAAAAGAAAGGACTTAAGTAAGGTCAACCAGAAATGAAAAAGGAGACATTACAACTGAAACCACAGAAATGCAAAATAGCGTCTGTGAATACTATGAAAACTTCTACACACATAAAACATAAAGGAAATGGATAAATTCCTGAAAACACACAACCTACCAAGCTTGAATCAGGAAGAAACAGAAAGGAAGCTCTCCTCAATAAATGGTGCTAGGAAAACTGGATAGCCACATGCAGAAGATTGAAACAGGACCCCTATATCTTATCATAAGCAAAAATTAATTTAAGATGGATAAAAGACTTAAATGTGAGGCATGAAATCATAAAAATTCTAAAAGAAAATGTGGGAATAATTCTTCTAGACATTGGCCTAGGCAAAGAATTTATGACTAAGACCGCAAAGACAAATGCAACAATATGAAAAATAAATAAATGGGACTTAAATTATAAGCTTCTGCACAATAAAGGAAATAATCAACAGAGTTAGTAGATAACCTAAAGAATGGGAGAAAATATTCACAAACTATATATTCAATAAAGAGCTAATATCCAGAATCTACAAAGAACTCAAACAAATCAGCAAGAAACAAACAAACAACCCCACTAAAAAGTGGGCAAAAGATACGAATAGAAGTTTTTCAAAAGAAGAAAGACAAATGGCCAACAAACATATGAAAAAATGCTCAACATCACTAATCATCAGGGAAATGTAAATTAAAACCACAATGAAATATTAATATTAACTTACCCCTGTTAGAAAGGCTTTTATTAAAATGTCCAAAAGCAATAGATGCTGGCATGGATACAGAAAGAAAGGAACACTTTTACACTGTTGGTGGGACTGCAAACTAGTACAACCTCTATGAAAACAGTATGGAGATTCCTCAAAGAAATAAATGTAGACTTACCATTTGATCCAGCAATCCCACTACTAGGTATCTACCCAAAGGAAAAGAAACCATTTTATCAGAAAGACAACTGCACTTGAATGTTTATTGCAGTACAATTCATAATTGCAAAGATGTGGAATCAACTTAAGTGCCCATCAATTCAGGAGTGGATTAAGAAAATGTGGTATATGTATACTATGGAATATACTCAGCCATAAAAAGGAATGAAATAATGTCTTTCACAGCAACCTGGGTGGAACTGCAGACCACTATCCTAAGTGAAGTATCTCAGGAATGGAAAAACAAACACTACATGTATTCTCTAATAATTGGGAACTAAATGATGAACACACATGGGCACAAACACATGTAAAGGACATTGGAAACCAAGAAGAGGGGAGGTTGGGAGGGAGCTAGGGGTGAAAACTTACATACTGAGTACAATGAACACTATTTTGGCGATTAGCACACTAAAAACCCTGACTTAAGCATTATACAAGGTATCCATGTAACTAAAACATTTGTACCCCCTTAATATTTTGAAATAAAAAAATAAGTAGAGAGTATAATGGTGGTTACCAGAGGCTGGGATGGTTAGAGAGGAGGTGGGATTGGACATGTTGGTCAGAGGATACAGAATTGCATTTAGGTAGGAAGAATAAATTTTAAGAGATCTATTATACAGCAAAAGGACTATAATTGATGATATATTGTACTTTTGAAAATGTAAAGAGAGTGAATGTTATGTGCTATCACCACAAAAATGATAACTGTGTGAGGTAATGCCTTTGTTAACTGGCTAGATTTAACCATTCTACAATGTGTATATACTTCAAAACATCATGTTATTCACTATCAAAGCACATAATCTTATCTGTTGATTAAAATGTATCTATCTATCTACCATCTATCTATCTTCCATGTATAAAACTGAACCTTGGGGCGCTTGAACACTAAGATACCAGGAATATGAAGAGGAACTGAGGAACATTAAGAGGAGCAGAACTTAGGAGAGGTCAGAGAGGTAGAAAGAAAACCAGGAGAGTGAAATATCCTGAATGTCAGCTCAAGAAAGTGGTCAAGATGGGGTTAACCCTGGGATTTATCAGTGTGGAGGAAATTGGAGTCTATGACAAAATCAGTTTCCATATAGTTATGGACATGAATGCCTAATAGGCATGGCTTTAAGAGAAGTTGGGAGGAGAGGAAATGGACAGTATGAGTATGGAGTACATTTTCAAGTAGTTTAGCTGTGAAGGAGATCAGTAGTCAGAGGGTTATTTGTGGGATATTTTAGGGTAAGATAAAAGATATCCTGTTTTTATTCTGAAGAGAATGATTCAATAAAGAGAAAGAAAAGCCATTCAAAACGCCAGATGGCTGCATCAGCACAAGTGACACCAGATGAGAAACAGAAGCAACGTCCTTGCATGAACAGAAAGGCTCAAGGACAATAATGGACAGGTCAGCCTTAGATGGGAGAATGGAGGGTTCATTTAGTAACAAGAGAGGAGGTAGAGTAAATGCACCCAGATGTTGGTAGGTAGAAAGTTATGGTGGTAGGTGGAAGTCTGTGGAAGTTCTTATGGTCTCAGTTTTTTTCAATGAAATAGAATACAAGGTTATTAGCTGAGAGTGAGGACTAGGAGGAGATGCAAGTGGTTAGAGGTTAGAAGAAGTAGTAGATTGTTACAGTAATAACCCACAATGCATCAGGCCCTTTTTATTCCCCTCTGACACTGATTCTGGGCTTGGCCATGTGATTTACTGTAGTTAATAGGATTATTAACAAATATGATGTAAGCAGAAGGTTAAAAAAATGTATATCTCTGGGAACTCTCTCCCATCACCCATTTGAGGAAACCCAAGCTAGCCTGTGGGAGACTTGTGACCTAGCCAACAGCAAGTACCAACTGCTATCTTAGATCAACCAGTCCCATTCAAATCACCACATGACTACAACTTCATGAGTGATACCAGGTAAGCCTAGCAAAACAACTTCCTAACATTCTGACTCAAATTGCTGACCCACAAAATCATGAGAAAATAAAATGATTACTGCTTTAAATTAAACTACAGGCTGAGTATCCCTTATCTGAAACCCTGGGACCAGAAGTGTTTCAGATTTCAGATTTTTTTTTAGATTCTGGAATATTTTCAGTGACTGGTTGAGCATCCCATCCAAATATCTGAAATCTAAAATGTTCCATTGAGCATTTCCTTTGAGCATCATGTCAGCACTGAACAAGTTTCAGATTTCAGAGCACTTCAGATTTTGAATTTTTGGATTTGGGATGCTCAACCTATACTGTGTAATGGGATGATTTGCTGCATAGCAAAGGCTAACCAACATAGAAGAAAATGTGTGAATGGTGTACAAGGAAAGTGGAAGTGTGAATGGAATAGGGAAATACAATATGATTGTTGGCAACACTAAGGGCCCACTTAAGAGTCATACTCATTAAATTTAAGTGCATTCAGTCAGAGTGGTTAGACATTCCTCCAGCTACATTCAGTTGCATGGGTGCAGGTGTGGGGCAGGGGTGAAATAGAAATCAGGTTAGGGATTTTGCTAAGCAAGTGCAATAATGCAGGTCAGGTAAGGTGCAAATGTATGCAAAGGAATGATGATCATCATTTACCATGGGATTTAACTTGAGCAAATAGAGGACATCAAAGAGTTGAAAGTCACAGTGAAAATGTTGTGGACAAATTGATTGGATTTCTCAGAGGAGTTAAAGGATTTTTGGCATCACGATTCTAGAGAGAATCAACTAGAAATAGAGGAGATTCGGATGCATGAGATGGAGATTATGTAAAAAGTGCAGTTATCCCAGTTGACAAGAGCTATAATACGGCCATAGCAATGAGTGTCTGAGTAGACTGAAGGACAAGGTCATGAGAGGAAACCACATAAAAGGACTAAGAGACCACGTTGTGGAAGGGTAATTGTATGTGGATATTGAAATCACCAGGAATTAGAACAGGGCTGATAGTGAAGATTACCATCAGCCAGGAGCTAAGATCTTCAAGAAATAACAATTTAGAGTCTCTAAGTAACTGTAACAAAAAAGGATGGTAGGGGTGCATATTATGATGACTTTAGATTCTAAACTGGGGGTTTTAAGGGTGAAGAGACAGGTGGAAGAATAGACTAGAAACATCAACAAGGAGGAAGGAGGACTCTGATCATGCCTTCAGGCCCAGTGGTACCGTGGAAAGGATGGCCATCACTGGAGAGGGCTGCAAGGGAAGCAGTGTCCTTAGGGGAATTCTAGACTGCAGTGAGAACAAGAAGGCAAAGGGAGTGTTCAGAAAAGAAGTTGAGAACATAGGAGATCTTGCTGGTAATGTTCCATGACTTCGGAACAGCACAGGGGAAGGGTTTCAAAGTTGAGGAGGGGCCAGGCGCGGTGGCTCACGCCTGTAATCCTAGCACTCTGGGAGGCCGAGGCGAGCTCATTGCTCGAGGTCAGTTCAAAACCAGCTGGAGCAAGAGTAAGACCCTGTCTCTACTATAAATAGAAAGAAATTAATTGGACAACTAATATATATAGAAAAAATTAGCCGGGCATGGTGGCACATGCCTGTAGTCCCAGCTACTAGGGAGGCTGAGGCAGGAGGATTGCTTGAGTCCAGGAGTTTGAGGTTGCTGTGAGCTAGGCTGATGCCATGGCACTTACTCTAGCCTGGGCAACAAAGCGAGACTCTGTCTCAAAAAAAAAAAAAAAAAAAAAAAAAAAAAAGGTTGAGGAGGGGTGCTACAAAGGGACAGAAAAAGAAAGGTGCAAGGCCTTATGGAGATTAGAGCCTGGGGGTTAAGTTGTGTCCTGGGAAACTTGGGGGTGAAGGAAGGCTCTTGTGTTGATGGGTGTAAGCAATGACAAAAGACAATTTGAGAATTCTACCTTTTGGCTGCAAGGCAAGCAGTGATGATGAGGCTATCAGTTTGAGGTGGTTGAAGAATTTCTGGGGCCCCATAGTCACATCTGCTTATGATGATGTGGAGGTTTGGGGAGGGGCGGTCGTGTTTTGTTAGTTGTAGAGTAAAATGGGTAAATGCCATGCTGTATAACCAGTATTCCTTGATTCTGTCCTGAAACACACACATTCCCTGGGAAAGACTGGCTAGTTAAGGTATACTGGCATCTTTTAAACTTCAGGGGTTGCCAATAAACTTCTTTCTTCCAAATGTCTGACAAAAACCACGAACGGTTTTTCAAGGGAGGTAAAAGCTGCCAGAGCTGAGTCTGATGTTCTTTCTCTGAGAGGAAGGGTGCAAGCCCTGCATTTCTTTGATGTTGGTCTAAAGCACTTGCGCTGGCACCACCAGGGGTTTTGATGTTCTTCTAGCACTCTGACATCCTGACATCTGGGCTTGTACTCTTCTGAAGCAGCAAATTGAAACAATAGTCAAACTCCAGTTTAAAAAGAAAAAGGACAGCAAGACCTCATACAGTATTTTTTGATGCCACTCGCCTCATTAGGGGGAACGCTCTCTCTGCATCTTCAAACACAGGATTATTAGTTTCACATTTTAATATTCATCCCAAGCGTCTGTCACTAGGCACCCTCATTATCCGAGGAGATCTCCCATAAGAAATTTGACAACCCTTCCCTGGAGGCCTGAATGTGATGCCTCCTCCAAATGGCCTTTTACTGAAACATAAAAACTACACCTTTGCCCTTCATATGAGGTCATCCTCTGTACCCCTCCCCTTTTATCATCTCACTTTGAGTTACACTTCTTCTCTTCATGCCAGATGAACCCTCTCTCTTGCTTTCATTCTCAGTTCCTCCACACCCTGATGTAGCAGTCCTTCTCCTGTTGTTTTTATCTCTACATCTGTCAGGCCAGCTTCTCCTCTCTCACAAGTTTCAGCTTAAAGCTAAGCACCCTTTAGAGGATGATCCAGATCACTGCTTTTCGATCCATAGGCCTTCACTTCTTTCCCCTCTGTTTTCCATACACATTCATAGACTTGAAGAATGAGTGAAGGAAAAAAGCAAAGCTTTTTTTTTTATATTAAAGTTGCTGTGTTCAATGTGGACCTCTCATATTTTTAATCTGTGAAATCCTTCCTGGCAAAGCCTACATTTCTGCCACCTCAATACCTCGATGGGGGCTGGGCGTGGTGGCTCACGCCTGTAATCCTAGCACTCTGGGAGGCCGAGGCGGGCGGATTGCTGGAGGTCAGGAGTTCGAAACCAGCCTGAGCAAGAGCGAGACCCCATCTCTACTATAAATAGAAAGAAATTAATTGACAACTAACATATATACAAAAAATTAGCCAGGCACGGTGGTGTATGCCTGTAGTTCCAGCTACTCTGGAGGCTGAGGCAGTAGGATCACTTGAGCCCAGGAGTTTGAGGTTGCTGTGAGCTAGGCTGACACCACGGCACTCACTCTAGCCTGGGCAACAAAGCGAGACTCTGTCTCAAAAAAAAAAAAAAAAAATACCTCGATGGGTTGGACCATAATGATTAAGATTATTTTAGGGTTCTCCATCTTCCTCCTACCTTCAAGTCTCCACTTCTCTCCCTAACATCTTAGAGAAGTTTGGCATTTTCCTTTTTATCACAAACTTCTTTCCCTGAAACTACTATTTATATAATGAGGTCAATCTCCCTTTGGTGCCCAGAATAGATCAGATAGGTAAAGTGGGTTTTCCCAATTTGTTCAGGGGAAAGGTCCCCCTCCTCTCCTTCAGTAAATACCTTCTTCCAAAGTCTTTTTCAGTAACATGTAAATGGACACATAATAGTGATACTCTAGCGTAGGATTTACTGCATATGCCAGAAGATCTCTGGAATCCAGTTAGTTTGATGCCTTAGGACCCCTCACTCAAGGCCCTTGGGTCTGCTATTAATTGTGTTAACAGGAATCCTGCATAGTCCTGACATCACTGAGTGCCCCTACACAAGTGACTCTTCTGCACCAAAGGACTGCTGCATCTTGGATAGCCTCTAACCAAGAAAGCTTATCAAAAGACCCTCCAGGCCAGGCGCAGTGGCTCATGCCTGTAATCCTAGCACTCTGGGAGGCTGAGGCGGGCGGATTGCTCGAGGTCAGGAGTTCGAAACCAGCCTGAGCAAGAGAGAGAGACTCCCATGTCTACTATAAATAGAAATTAATTGGCCAACTAATATATATATAGAAAAAATTAGCCAGGCATGGTGGCGCATGCCTGTAGTCCCAGCTACTCGGGAGGCTGAGGCAGGAGGATGGCTTGAGCCCAGGAGTTTGAGGTTGCTGTGAGCTAGGCTGATGCCACGACACTCACTCTAGCCTGGGCAACAAAGTGAGACTCTGTCTCAAAAAAAAAAAAAAAAAGACCCTCTAGAGTGGGAGCAGACCCCAAACACCTCAGACCTCCAGCCTTCTTTTTCACCATTTCCAGTAGATTCATTGCCAGTAGGTCTCTCTTGGGAGACTTCTGACGGAGAAGTGGAGAGGTTCTCACTGATCAGAGGAAATTCTGTTTGTGAAGAGAAGTCCCTTTTAGGACAAATTGTGAGAGGAGGTAGCCCAGTTGCCTGGTTGTGACACCCACAGCTTGTCCTCACAAATGGTTGTTCTCCTTTCTGAGAACTGAGATGAGCTTTTTACTTTTCGCTGGTCCCTAGAGTTACTGGCCCTGAGCCACTCCTTGATCTGCTCTCCTAATGGGCAAGATTGTGCTTGCCGGGGGAGAAAATTTTGTTTTACATTTTTAAAGTTTTACACATTTAGGGGGTACAAGTGAGATTTTGTTATATGGGCATAGTGCGTAGTGGTAAAGTCTGAGCTTTTAGAGTAACCATCACCCAAATAGTGCACATTGTACCCATTAAGTATTTTTTCATACCACACCACCACCAAGCCTCTCACCCTTTGGAGTCTCCATTGTCTATTATTCAACCCTTTATGTCTATGTGTACACATTATTTAGCTCCCACTTATAAGTGAGAACATGCAGTATTTGATTTTCTGTTTCTGAGTTATTTCACTTAGGATAATGGCCTCTATTTTCATTCATGTTGCTGCAAAACATGATCTCATTCTTTTTTATGGCTGAGTAGTATTCCATGGTGTGTGTGTGTGTGTGTATAAACACAATACACACACTCCACACCACATTTTATTTTTTTTTAATTTCAGAATATTATGGGGATACAAACACGTTGGTTATATATATTGCCTTTGCAACACCCAAGTCAGAGCTACAAGTGTGTCCATCCCCCCAAAATTGCACATCATATCCATTAAGTGTGAATTTACCCATACCCTCCTCCCCTCTCCCTCCTGACCAATACCCTATGAATGTTACTTCCATATGTGCACATAAGTATTGATCAATTAGTGCCAATTTAATGGTGAGAACATGTGGTGTTTGTTTTTCCATTCTTGTGATACTTCACTTAGTAGAATGGGCTCCAGCTCCATCCAGGATAATACAAGAGATGCTAGATTACCAGGCACAAGGGACCCATGGATGCCAGGTCAGATGTGCAGATGTCACAGCCCTCCATGCTTTGCCCAGAACTCACCTAAGCGGTCGCCCAGAGCCCCTGAAGTCTGTGCCTGCCACTCTCTGGTCAGTTCCTGTGCCCAAGTCCCGCTGATTTCTTGGGACGAGATGCTTGGCTCCCAGTTCTGGGGTATGGCTCAGGGAAGCCACTAATCAGTTCAGACCATCCCTGGCCCAGTGTAGTACCTGCACAGTGCACCCCAGAGTTCAAGATGGCCCCGGCTATTGCCTCTTCTCCACAAAGCCTGTTGTCTAGTGCGATGGCTCTGCACTGATTCCAGGCATGTCCCTGTCTGCGTGGGTAGGAGGTCTGTAGGGGTGGTGGGTGTCCTTTTGCAGATTGGATCCCATTGTGCCGGCAAGGTGAGAGTGGCACCCCCCATCCTCTATTCTCTATTATTCTCCTCACATTCTCTAATCTTCATATTTGTATCTCCCTGTCACCTTTTTTCCCACACTGAATGTCCCATGTTGCTTTCTCTGTGATTTCACAACCGAGTGATCTGCATGTATGCAGCTGCCTGCACTCTTTACCTCCTTCGCTGGGAGCAGTGAGCTGGCTGCCCCCTCCTACTCTGTCATTCCCCTGCCCTGCACCACATTGTCTTTATCCAATCATCTGTTGATGGACACTTAGGTAGATTCCATATCTTTGCTATTGTGAATAGTGCTGCAAAAAACATACGAGTACAGGTATCTTTTTTAATATAATGACTTCTTTTCCTTTGGGTAGATACTCAGTAGTGGGAGTGAATGGTAAGTTTACTTTTAGTTCTTTGAGAAATCTCCATACTGTTTTCCATAAAGCTTGCACTAATTTACATTCTCACCAAGAGTGTATAAGCATTCCCTTTTCTTTGCACCCTCGCCAACATCTGTTATTTTTTGACTTTTTAATAATAGTCATTCTGACTGGTATAAGTGTCCATCATGGTTTAAATTTGCATTTCTCTGATGATTAGTGATGTTGAGCATTTTTTCATATGCTTTTTGGCCATTTCTATGTCTTCTTTTGAAAGTGTCTGTTAATGTCCTTTGCCCACTTTTTAATGGGGCTATTTGGGGTTTTTTATGGTTTTTTGAGTTCCTTGTAGATTCTGAACATTAGTCCTCTGGTGGATGCATAGTTTGTGAATATTTTCTCCCATTCTCTAGGTTGTCTGTTCACTCTGTTAGTTATTTCTTTTGCTGTACAGAAGCATTTTAGTTTAAGTCCCATTTGTCTATTTTTGGTTTTGTTGCATTTGCTTTTGAGGTCTTAGTCATAAATTCTTTGCCTAGGCCAATGTCCAGAGGAGTTTTTCCTAGGTTTTCTTCTAGTCTTTTTATAATTTGAGGCTATACATTTAAGTTTTTAATTAATATGGAGTTAATTTTTGTATAAGGTGAAAGATAGGAGTCCAGTTTCATTCTTCTGCATATGGCTATTCAATTTTCCTGGCACTATTTATTGAATAGGGCGTTCTTTCCCTAGTGTATTTTTTTTTTTTTTTGAGACAGAGTCTCACTTTTGTTTCCCAGGCTAGAGTGAGTGCCATCGCATCAGCCTAGCTCACAGCAACCTCAATCTCCTGGGCTCAAGTGATCCTACTGTTTCAGCCTCCCAAGTAGCTGGGACTACAGGGATGTGCCACCATGCCCAGATAATTTTTTTTGTATATATATTTTTAGTTTGTCAATTAATTTCTTTCTATCTTTAGTAGAGGTGGGGTCTCGCTCAAGCTGGTTTCGAACTCCTGACCTTGAGCAATCTGCCTGCCTCGGCCTCCCAGAGTGCTAGGATTACAGGCGTGAGCCACCACGTCTGGACTCTAGTGTATGTTTTTGCTGGTATTATCAAAGATCAGTTAGCTGTAGGTGTGTGGCTTTATTTCTAGGTTCTGTTTTCTGCCCTATTGATCTACATATCTATTTTTAAACCAGTACCATGATGTTTTGGTTACTATAGGCTTATAGTATAGTTTTGAGTCAAGTAATGCAATACCTCCAGATTTGTTCTTTTTGCTTAAGATTGCTTTGGCTATTATGGCTCTTTTTTTCAGTTCTGGATGAATTTTAGGATTTTTTTAATTTATATTTTTTATAACTATTTTTTCAATTTATTTTTTCAGCACATTATGGGGGTACAATTGTTAAGGTTACATATATTGCCCTTGCCTCCCCTCCCCCCCTCTAATCAGAGCTTCAAGTGTGTCCATCCCCCAGTTGGTGTATATCACACTTATTATGTATGTACAGGATTTTTTTTAATTCTGTGAAAAACAACATTGGTATTTTGATGGGAATTGCATTGAATCTATAGTTTTTTGGGGGAGAGAAAACTTAATTTTAATAACTGATTAATATTTTATTTTTAGGTGGGTACCACATTTAACCAGTTTTATGCTGCTTCCTTTTTTTGTTCTCATAAATAGCTATGCAATGAACTTCCAGAGGATTTCCTGACACTTCCTGCATCCATGTCTACACTCCCTATATACATCTCTTCACTTTCAGTATACTCTCAGCTTACCAAATTGTCATCATATGCCCACCTTTCTTCTTTTAAGAGCCTCCTGGACCTAAAAACCTACTGATGGCATCAGATTGAATATAAAGTTGAGGTAACTAGTCAAGGATGCCCCCTTTTAGGAAGACTATATTTCTGTCTTTTCCACATCACTAAGGCAAATAATTTCCTAGGGGCTCTAGGTCTTTAAAGAAAATGGCGTTGTGACCCCCTTTATTGTGGGCTGGATATGCCTCTGAGAGGGCTTCCAGATGATCATTGAGGTGGCCAAAAAAGGTTCCAGCAACAGAATCATGACAAGAACCATGCCAACAATGCCCTATAAATGATTCATGGCACCTAACCAGGCCAGTTTATCTCTGAAGAACAGATTAGAAGATGCCGGCATAGGTAAATGTTTGTTTACTATTTATTTAAGAATACTCAATACTGCAATAGTAAAAAACAAATGAGGATAGATGATAATAAGTATAGATGATTCTTGTGAGGCATCTTAGACATGAATAAAGTAGGCAGAATATATGTGTGCTGAATAGGAAGGATTTGAAAGAAGTAGAAGCCAAGTATTCGTGACAGTTGGAGCATTCTTAGATCAGCCACCCATTGGTGACAGCCATCTAGTTCCATATGTCCTCTGTCTCATATACTAGATAAAAACATGTGATCAGCAGGTGATGAGTAAGTTACAGCTGTGCCTAGAACATTTGCTCCCTGTCTCTCTGATAGATCAGGTGTCTGTTGACTCCAGATATTGTCATTGCTGGTCCTCATAAGCACACAGTCAGTGGGCAAGGCTATAGCAGCAAAGAAAGAGTGGACATATGAACATTTCCTGACATGGGATTCAGGCTGCATGGTTCTTCCATCCTGCTAGCATTCTTTCCACCCCACCATACTCCTCTCTCTCCTTGTTTCTCACTGTAAGTTCTGAATCATTCAGTAAGCAAGTGTCTATTTGATCTGTGAACCTTTTGGTTTGTGACTCTTTGTGTATCCTTTCTGGTAATGCATTTGAAGTCTACAAAAGCATGAAGATAATTTTCAGTCATGACAAGGACTGATAACAAAAAGTTAAAGAAACTGAGCACTTTAACCAACACAAGGATGAGAAACTGACAGAGATACCTGCAGACTAAACTATAACCTGAGCTTGTTTGCCTTCTAAGCAGCAAGGAAAAAGAGCCCAAGGACCCAAGCATAACCTCCCAAATACCAACAGAGGCCCAGAGACGGAAGTGCACATCAACTTAAGGGATAAGAACGATACTTTTTCTGAGGCAGAGGATGCATACTGACTCTTTCACTCTACATGGTACCCGAGACAGAAAATCTAGGTACAAAAACACAAAAGTGAGTGCCTGTAAGGCCCAGCAGGTAATTTAAAAACAATAAAGAGGCACTTTGGGGTGCCTAAGTTACATTGCTTGAATAGCATATACTGTGGTGAATTGGAGAATGCTTTAAAGTGCTTTAAGGTGGTAGTTGAAACTCAGTTCTATATGAAAGTTCCCATTGGAATGGGGTTCAGTGTGGCCAAATAGTCAGTATTTTCAAAAGAGGCCAGAAATATAGAATTTTATGAGAACTCTCCCAATTAAAAATTCCTTAGCCACAAATGAAGTTGTATCAAATATAAGAAGATAGAAATCATATCAAGTTATCTTTTCTGACCATAATGATATAAAATTAGAAATCAACACCAGGAAGAATTTCAGAAACTTTACAAATATGTGGAAATTAAACATCATGCTCCTAAATAACCAACCAATGGGTCAATGAAGAAATTAAAAGGGACATTTAAAAAATGTTTTACTTCAGCATGTTATGGTGGTACAAATGTTTAGGTTACATATATTGCTTTTGCCCCACCCGAGTCAGAGCTTCAAGCATGTCCATCCCCCAGACGGTGTGCACCACACCCATTATGTGTGTAAATACCCATCCCCTCCTCCCCCCTCCCATCTGCCTGACACTCGTTGAATGCTACTACTATATGTGCGCGCGAATGTTGATCAGTTAATACCAATTTGATGGTGAGTACATGTGGTGTTTGTTTTTCCATTCTTGTGATGCTCCATTCTTGTGATGCTTAGTGGAATTGGCTCCAGTTCTATCCAGGATAATACAAGAGGTACTAGCTCACCATTATATTTTTATGGCTGAGTAGTACTCCATGGTATACATATATCACATTTTATTAATCCACTCATGGATTGATGGACACTTGTGTCATTTCAACATCTTTGCAATTGCGAATTGTGCATAAACATTTGAGTGTAGGTGTCTTTTTTATAGAATGTCTTTTTTTCCTTTGGGTAAGTACCCAGTAGTGGGATTGCTGGATCAAATGGTAGATCTACTTGCATCTCTTCGAGGTATCTCCATATTACTTTCCACAGAGGCTGTACTAGTTTGCAGTCCCATCAGCAGTGTATGAGTGTTCCTATCTCTCTGCATCCACACCAACATTTATTGCTTTGGGTCTTTTTGATAAAAGCCATTCTCACTGGAGTTCAGTGATATCTCATTGTGGTTTTGATTTGCATTTCCCTGATGATTAGAGATGTTGAACATTTTTTTCATATGTTTGTTGGCCATTAGTCTGTCTTCTTTGAAAAATTTGTGTTCATGTCCTTTGAGCACTTTTTAATGGAGTTATTTGGTTTTTTTCTTGCTGATTTTCCTGAGTTCTATATAGATTCTAGCTATCAGCCCCTTATCGGATGTATAGCATGGAAATATTTTCTCCTATTCTGTAGGTTGTCTATTCACTCTAATGATAGTTTCCTTGGTTGTGCAGAAGCTTTTTAATTTGGTCAGGTGATCTCTTTACACTTATTCAGGCATAGATTTTTGGTTATTAGATCATTCTTGAGCATACACACAAAAAGGAAACTATTTGCTAAATAAATTGTTTCAAGTACTGCTAAAACTTCTTCAGATTCAAATTTCAACTCTTCTACATCACTTTTGTGCTCAGAATCATTGGAATCTCTTATTATCATCCTCTGTGCCATCAAAAGTGCTGGTGATGCAGAATTTCTTAAAAGTGTACAGGCACATGTGCAGGCCTGCACATTAGGCACCCTCTAATGCCTCCAGGATTTTTCCCTAGCCAATGATAGCACACTTTTGAGTTTTAAAGTGCTTGCTTAGGCAGTGATAGCTAAGGCTAAAGCGATTGTAAGATACATCCCAATTTCAAAGATGTTAAAATGTGAAAAAATGTGCCTCTTGGAATCTGTGAAACATGATCAAAAGCCATTCCACAGCAGCCCTGAACTGTTTTCCTCTATACCTCTTTTACATGTGGAATTGAAAATCTATCTTTTTGAAGCGCTTGTTTTCCTGGTCTTTGTTACTACTCGTAACCTAACCCAATCCAAATTGATATATATGATGCTTAACAATATGTTAGCCATTATATCTTTCCTTTTCCACTGTACCTTCCTTCCTTCATAGGTATTTCATTCCTATATCCCCTTGGTGTAATCATTGTATAAATTTCTTTCCTTTATCTTTTAGGTATCCTAACATTTTGCTAATATAACTACCCTCATTTCATCCTTCACTTCAGGTTTCCTGAAGCAAATTCTCTGTCAATATCTCTCTGAAGCTGAACTCAGGACTGTAAACAAACAAACAAACAAACAAACAAACAAAAAAAGATTTGTAATGCAATGAAAACGTTTTCATTATTTTAAAATTTGAAGCATAGTATCACTTTCATGATTACTGATAATACGTTCCTCTACTGAATACTTAGATATATCTCTCAGGCTTGTGAAAAGAAACTGCAATTGCTGGTAAATGGAAAAAAATTAAAGGAGAATTTAAAAATCAGAAATGTAGAGCAAATTTCCAGAGTAGAGAAGATTCAGAGAAATTAATAGGTGCTTTGTACTGCTTGTCACACATTTCTGAGAAAAAAGATACTTTTCCTTTTTCTGGAAAATGAAGTACAAGTTGTCAGTGACAACCATCTATTAAGAAATTTCCTTTTGTGATAGAGTGAGGATTTTTTCCCCCAGAGGTAAATTATTCAACACAGTTAATTTGAATCCGTGTTTGAGCCTGAGATGAAGTTATCAATTTTACCATTTTCCCTTAGTCTGTCCTGATATTATCATTGCCTGAGACTCTGGTACCCATAGCAACAGCCAATGTTTCAGACATTATTCCCCCAAGCAACAGAGCACGGCCAGTGACTGCCAATCATCTAGCTGTGTGTCTCAGGGTGGTATTTTTCAGGGCCAGAAGACTGAGTCACAACTCACTCCCAAGTGTTGAAAGTCAAGTTATCAAGGAATTGGGAAGGCTGTATGTGGGAAGGCAGCACACCCACAAGAAGTTTTCTAACCCCTTTTATAAAGGAGGTGGCGGGGCAGGGTAGGAAAGTGAGGAGATTTGCGATGATGGACAAAGTCAAGACATTGGAAAGTGTGACGGGGCCAATTGATTTAAATGTTTCTTCTTTCTACCACTGCCCCACATATTCAACGGGCTGCTTGTGAGCATCAAAACTGAACCAAAAGGAGGGGATTTAGAACATTCACGTTTTTCTTGCAGAAGAATAAAGATAGAAACAATTGAGCTGAGGCTGCACCTAGACTTCCCCTGCCATGCATTGTTAAAGAAAAGCTGTGAGATGTGACACTACAAGTAGTGGCTTGTGATAGGTGCTGGGGTGTAATCACAATTCTCTTTGAGTCTTGCAGGTGAGGAAATCCTGCTTTTCCAAGTAAAATAAAAGGATGTAGTTGTAAGCAGACTTCTCTGCATTATCCTGGGGAGTCTCTCCGAATCACAGGAAAGGCAAAGATGGCATAAAGAGGAGGCTCAGTGGCCAGGACAGAATCAGTCTGGGGTCAGCTGTGGATCCCAGTGAAGAGACCACAAAGGGTCATTCACAGATTACAATACGCTGTATATGGCAAACATACAGGGCTTCTCTGTCCTGGCTTTGAGATGAGCTGGATTTGCAGGGAGAGCATGTGTGTTTTTCAGCCACCCCCTTTGCCTATTGTGTTTGAAGAGAAGCCACTCACAGTGAGACATTTGGTGGATGGCGCACTTTGGGGATTTCCAGCCCTAAGGTCTTCCTGGGTATTCAGTGCCAACTCACACAGCAATGTTTTTGCCTGTGTAGGGGAGAAAGCCTGAACAGAGGATTCAGGTGTACAGGTGTTGAGTGCCTTCCTGTGAGGTGCCCTGCTACCTCTTATACAGTCTATTGCTGATTCTGAAGTCTTTTTTCATATGAGAAGGATTTTGGCTGAGGTTTAGAAGCCATCCCCACCTTAGGCTGGAAGGCACACCTGTAATTAGGGAGAGACTAAAATGATTGGGGTTGTCTTTAAGAGTGTTAGGGATTTCCCTTCCTTCTAGGGCTGGTTATCTGGCTGGATTCCCAGTCTACCCACACGATCTTCCTTAACCCATTGATATACCTACAGAATAACAAGAAAGAAGATGGAATATGGCATCAGAAAAATGTAAGTTCGTGTCCCAATTCCACAACTTCTTGCCTGTGTAACCTCCCTTTTTTTTTTTTTTTTTTTTTGAGACAGAGTCTCACTTTGTTGCCCAGGCTAGAGTGAGTGCCGTGGCGTCAGCCTGGCTCACAGCAACCTCAATCTCCGGGGCTCAGCGATCCTACTGCCTCAGCCTCCCGAGTAGCTGGGACTATAGGCATGCGCCACCATGCCTGGCTAATTTTTTTTTTGTATATATATATTTTAGTTGGTCAATTAGTTTCTTTCTATTTTTGGTAGAGACGGGGTCTCGCTCAGGCTGGTTTCGAACTCCTGACCTTGAGCGATCCGCCCGCCTCGGCCTCCCAAAGTGCTAGGATTACAGGCGTGAGCCACCGCGCCCGGCGTAACCTCCCTTTTTCTCACTGATAAAGACACGGTCGTGATTCCTGCTCTTCCTACTTCCTTAGGTTTTTATAAAAATAAATTACAATAATGTAAATAAGAGGACTTGGACTTGCAAAGTGCCACTATAATAATTTTAGTTTGTCAACCCCTTGGCTATGGGGAAGCCAGCCTAAGGCTCATTCCTGTTATCACTGTGGCTCAGGATGAGCTTGTCAAAAGGGACTTTGCCATGCCTTCTTCCAGGGCCCTCATCTTGCTACCCAGAAGCAACAAATATTAACATTTGCATATTTTAGTAGACTAAAAGTTTTCAAGTAAAACCGAAGGTCCCTTATTTTAATCCCTGCCCAATCCCAGTCCTTTCACTTATTCCCCAGAAACAATCACTATGATGACTTCCAGACCATGTTTTATACTATACCATGCACCCACAGACACCAGGCTCCCACCCACCCCACAGCACCTCACATATCCACACAGTTTATACCGGGAAGGGTAATTTCTGTTTTCCAGGAGCCCATAGAGTACCTTTCCCCTCCATCCATGGACATCCTGAGCTGTATGGGGGTGGGGCATGTATCCGTAGGTGGAGAGCCCCCTGGATACCCGTTTTAAACCCGTACGCAGAGATTTGCCCTTATTCCTCAAAGGTGAGGGTTTTGCACACACAAATCAACCGGACACCATTATTGCTTCAAGAACCAGATAACTTTAATGGAAACAATAGTAACACTCAAAGGAAAAAACTTAAGTGAACGTTTTGAAAGAGCAATATGCACGCCAGGCTGGTGGCCTGACCCGGGGAAGGCACCCATGGCTGTGGGGACAGTCCCAGATCAGTTCTCCTTGTCACGGCCGCCCAGGGTGAGCTTGTCAAAGAGGCACTCCGCCAGGCCGGCGTCTGGGGCCCCCATCTTGCGCAGGTTGGTGAGGTAGCCACCCAGCTCCTTGATGGTCTCGACCTGATCATGAAGGTAGTGGCTCTCCAGGAAGTCGCAGAGCTGTGGGTCACCCTTGTCGATGGCCAGCTGGTGCAGCTCCAGGAGGCTCTGATTGACGCTCTTCTCCAGGTGGAAGGCGTGCTCCATGGCCTGCAGCCCGCCATCCCAGTCGTCGTGGTCGGGCTTCCTGACGTCGCGAAGGCAGACGCGGCCCCCGCGCTGGTTCTGCAGGCCCATCAGCTTCTTGGCGTGCTCCCTCTTCTCCTGAGAGTGGCGCAGGAAGTAGCGGAAGAAGTGCTTCAGGGCCACGTCGTCGCGGTCAAAGTAGAAGGCCATGGAGAGGTACACGTAGGAGGCGTGGAGCTCTAGGTTGATGTGGCTGTTGACCGCGGCCTCACAGTCGGGGTGGTAGTTCTGGCGCACCTGAGAGATTGTGCCGGCAGCCATGGCGGGCAGCGTGGGTGCTGGGAACACTAAGAACGCGAAGGCGCCGCGTGATCTTGGGCTGCGGAGTGGGCAGCGGCGGCGCTGGCGGTGGCGCGGGCCTCGAGGCGATCCCAGGGTGGATGAGAGTGGCGGCCGTCGGAGGGCAACCTCCGGGCCGGGTAGCTGGTGAATGGCGTCTGGTCTGGCAGGGCCCGGAAGTGGGGCTTATGGTCGTTATTTGGGGGGGTAGAGGTCAGAGGAAGGGGGGATCGCAAGCGCAGAGATCCATGGGAAGTCCCAGGAGACACTGCTCTGACCGTCTCAAGGTCATTAAAAAAAATAACTTCTCTTTTGAGATATAATTTATATGCCATAAAATTCACCCTTTGAAACATTTGCATGGTTTTTATGGAGCATTTTCAGGGAGTTGTATAACCAATCCTGACTAAAAATCTAATTTCAGACATTTTTATCACTCCAAAATGAAATCCCCCTACCGGTGAGCAGTCACTGCCTAGCCATCCCGCCTTCCTTGCAGGCCTGGCAACCACTATTATATTATACTTTGTTTCTAGAGGTTCGCTCACTCTGGACATTTCAAATAAATGGAAATGTACAATTTGTGGCCTTTTGTGTATGGCTTCTTTCAGTTAGCATAATGGTTTTACTTTTCATCCTTTTTATTGCTGAATAATATTCCATTGTGTGGATATACCACATTTTATGTATCCTCCCATCAGTTCATGGACATTTGGTTTGTTTCCATTTTGTGGCTATTATGACTAATGCTGCTATGAACATTAATGTACAGGTTTTTACATAGATATATGTTTTCAGTTCTCTTGTGTATAAACCAAGGAGTGGAATTGCTGGGTCATATATTAACTCTATGTTTAACCTTTTGAGGAACTGCTAGACTGTTTTCCAAGTGGCCGCATCATTTTATCTGCCCACTAGCAATGTATGAGGGTTCCAACATCGCAATGTATGAACATTTCAAGACTGTTATTTTCTCCCCTTCTCTCTCTCTTTGGTCATTTTAGTGGATATTTAGTAGTTTTACAAATAGAGGAGTTCATTTGTTTGGCAGATATCAGGCCAATAGATACAGCCGAGTGGGTTATAGCAAGGGAGTTTTATTACTTGGCACAAGTGCGGTTCATACCCAGGATAGTTCCCAAAGCAGTATATCCCTGAACCAGTGGGTTGCACTGCTTTTTTACTTAGAGGGTAATGAAGATCTAATAGGATCTTATAATGGGGTGATGCCAGGAAGTGTGCTTTGACTAGATTCTGTGAGAGGGTGATGCCAGGGCTCAATCTGATTGGATCCTGAATTCTGGATTCTGCCATGTGGTATTCACTTTTTTTTTTTTTTTTTGAGACAGTCTCACTCTGTTGCTCTGTCACCCAGGTAGAGTGCAGTGGCATCATTATAACTCACTGCAACCTCAGTCCTGCCTCAGTCTCCCAGAGTGTGCTTCTTAATTCATTCTCCACTCCTCGGTCTGTAGGAGCACTCAGGTTACACCTATGGTTGCATGCTTGGTTCATCTGGGCATGCTCAGGTTATGTGACCTTCAACCTGGAGATCCATAGCAACTGGAAAACAACTCAAACTTTGTTACCTAAAAGTTGAACCAGACTGGTATGGTGTGGTTCATTTCCCTAATGGCTAAATGTTGAGCATCTTTTTATGTGCTTATTAGCTATTTGCGTATCTTCTATCTTCTTTGAAGAAATGTCTATTCATGTCCATTGCCCATTCTTAAATTGAATTTTCTTTTTATTGTTGAGTTTTAAGAGTTGTGTATATATTATGGATACCAGTCCTTTTTAGGCATATAATTTGCAAATATTTTGTGGGTTTTCACTTTCTGTGGGTTTTCACTTTCTTAATGGTGTCCTTTGAAGCAAAAAAGTTCTTAATTATGATGTTCAATTCCAAAGATTGAGCCCATGGTCCAAAGAAGATAGAGCCCAGCTGGTGATCAGATGTAGGGAAGCTCTAATGCATTCTCATCAGCTCCACTATAGGACAACTTTTTAGCACAAAGGCCATAGGGGAGTTTTGTGTGGTTCCTATTTGGTTGGGCACTAATGAGACATGTTCAACACCCACATCCATTATATTATAAAAAAAGAAAAATCTCCTTCCAGTCTCCAATTCCTCACTATTCTAAGTTGGGGGAAAACAGGAAAATCACTATCTTGAGGATCAAAGGCAAGGCCTGTGAACTTAGGCATGCCTGTTGTAAGTATTGGTTTATGTAAGTTGAAAGATGATGACTGATATTAGTTCAGTTAAATATAAAGTATCTCTAAGGTTATAACCTTTCAGTTTTATTCAATGTGCCAGAACTCTGTCCTTCTACTCTCTGTTCTACTCTCTGTCCTTCTCCATCTTATTCCCTGGGTAGAAGAGACTGACCTTTATAAACTGCATCCCTTGGTCTTTGTGCCCTCTGGCTTCAGGTTGGGGCCAGCAAATGGGAGGCACTGGCAGGAGATGGGAGGTTAGGAGGAGAGGAAGTTGGGGTATTTACTCTCTTTGACTTCATCTCTTCAGGGGAAATAATTAAGAGGCATTTTTATTTCCCTTTTATAGATTTTGCTCCCTGGATGCATTAGGATTATTCTCAGGGTAGGTTTTCAGCAAACACCACTCACTTCAAAGGAAATTACTGCAAAGAACAGGTGTTCTTTGGCTCAGGTTTAATGTACGGCCTATGAAATTCATGAGGATCTAGAAACCGGTGTGCACCTGGACATTCCTTCAGGCCAGAGAATAAATGGAGCTGATAGAACACCTAAAGTGCCTAATATAGGATAGTCTTGGGCAAAAAAAAAAAAAAAAAAAAAAATGGCATAGGTATACCGCCACCCAAAATTCAAGATCTAATTTTCTAGCTTGTGGATTTCTCTGGCCCCTGCCTCCCATCTTTCTTTGGGTGACTAGCCTTTTGATTACCACTCATCTAATTAGTGGATCCATTAGAATGAAGATCAGGGAAGAAATGCAAAGAGAAATTTTCTACTTGTTAGTAACCAAATTTAAAAGTGTGCTTGGGGAAGACATTGACTTAATAAGGTTTAAGGAATATCTGTTTATTTCAAATAAACCTTTGTCCTTCTTTGCTCACCTTCTACTGCCCATGATTAAAGCTATTGCAGAGTGTTGTGCATAGCCATGTGTAAGTAAGCCCAATCAATGTACATAACAGATTATAGAAGCTGACTAATGAATTTGATACCTCGTGATCATTTGCTTCTAGAAAGGAAGATACAATCCTTGATTTCAGATAACCAAAAATATATTTTAAAAGGTTTCTTTGCTTGTTATCTTTTCTAAATAGAGAATGAATAATTTGTATTATGACGTACAATTCCTTCACAGAGAACACTAGGTATAATAGTCAGGCTAAGGTAAGCTATGCTGCAGTGACAAATAGACCCCCCCCCCAAAATTTCAGTTGCTGCAGAAAATATTTCTTATTCACATCAAAGTCTGAGGCAGATAAAGTGACTCTCTTTCATGGCTCTCCATCAATGGTTAACTTACGGATCTAGGCTAAATTCCATCCCGGAGTTCTACCATCTCAGAATCTTCACTTCCAACTGCACAGAAGAGAAAGAGGAAACATGGAGACCTCCCTTTTTCTCTTTACTTCCTTGGACCAGAAGTCATATGCACTTCAGCCCAAACCAACTTCAAGGGAGGCTGAGCAATGTAGGGGAAAACATGATATTCAGTGAGTAATAAAATCTCTGCCATGCATGTTTTACCCATTTCTCCTAGTTACTTCTTAAAAGTTATTTATAATTCACATATGACCAATGTTATTTACTTATTGGAGTGTGCATATAGAAAGGCTTCTTTTGAGAAAAAATTTTATAATTTATTTTTGTGTGTAGCAGCATACTAAGTAATGCAACTTGTGTGGTCTCATCTCCACATAATTGCTTCTGGTATTTCACCCTTGGCTATATTTCTCTCCCATCCTAGACCCCAGCTTGTCATTCAGACTCACGTCCAAGCCTACCTTCTACCTAAAACCTCTCTGCCAGAAATGAACACAGCCTTCTCTGAAGATCTATAGGGATTAGTGCCCACACAATTAGCATGGCAATCAATCATGGACCACCCAGTGATGCTGTGTCTGGAATTACCTTGAACTATTAATCATCTCCTTTTCTGTTGTGTCCCTCTGGTGCAATGTTATCCCTGATTCATAAGATCCTGGAGGGAAAACTCCCTTTCTTCAACTCCACAGCACCCAACCAGACAGATTAACACAGAATAAGTGCTCAAAAACTATGAGTTGTTTGATCTGATTTAATTGGATCGACAGAGTCGGCAAACGTCCAAAGAAACATCAGTACTAAGTACATTAGCAAACATCAAGACTAAGTACCTAAGTACTATGTGCCAGGATCTGTGCTATGAACTGTGGGTAAAGAGATGATTATAACATAGTGCCTATCCTTAAGACTGTTTCAGAATTTTAGGGGTGGACTGAATAGAAACCAACAGGGTGTGGTAGCTAGTCTCCAAAGATAATTCAACAATTCCTCTCCTCCCTATTTGAGCATGCTGCTTCTCATTTCTAGGGTTGGTGGTTATTTTGCCTGCCTGTGACTGCCTTGCCAATAGAATGGGGTGGAAGTGGCATTGTGGGACTTCCAAGAAGACGAGCAGCTCTTTCTTCCTTCCACTTTGAAGTTTCACTCTCAGGACGTTCCCCCTCTGAATCCAGTTATCATGCTGTGGGAAGATCAAACCACATGAAGTAGCAACAAGGAGGAGAACAGAGGCTGAGTTTTCAACAATAGCCAACACCAACTGCCAGCCATATGAGTAAGCCGTTTTGGATATTCCAGGTGACTACAGCCCCAGCTGACATCACAAAGAGAAGAATAACCACTGATATGAAGCCAGTCCATGCACAGAATTATGACCAATAATACAATAGTTTTTATTTTAAACCAGTATGTTTTGTGGAGGAAAGGAGTTTCTATGTAGCTAAAGATAACTGAAACACAGGGTCAGAAAGTTTGGCCAGTACAATGGATTCACAAATGAAGGAAAAGAATGAAGAAAGCTCAGGAATGCCCTCATACAGGTGACATTTGAGCTGATGAGTAGAAAGTCCCCAGGCAGAACTTAGAGGGAAGGACTTTCCAGTTAGTATAAAACTATTAGGCATATACAGAAAACTACAAACAGTTTGTGATGGATGACATGTGAATAAAGAGGAAGCCACAGGAATCTTGAGAGAAATCCGAAAATGTAGGATCCTTGCCTTGAGATTTATTCTTTACCCAGTTGGGTTCATGAGACTTTTTAAAGCAGAGGAGTGTCAAAATCAGATTTTTTTTGTCTCAAACAGATTACTGTGGCATGAATGAGAGTTAGACTGAAGAAGCATGAGACTTTAGGGAAAAAGAACAGCCAGGAGACTTATGTAATGATCCAGGGTGAGAAGATGAGGCATGTGGAGTAGGCAGTGGCAAGAGAAATGGAGAGGAAGGATGGGGTACAAATGCTATTGAGATGGAAAGTTAATAGAATTTGAAGACGGGTATGGGTAATGAAGGAAAAAGGAATGTAGGACTCTCGTATTTCAGGCTTTGGCTCACCATTCTGAGATTGGCAATACAGGAGGCCAAGCAGTTTGGAGGAAGAAGATAATGACTTGGGATTCACTTTGAGCCCTTGAGTCCGGGGTTATCCTAAAGAAGATGCTCTGTAGGAAAGTGACTATTGGGTTTAGAGTTCAGGAGAAAGGGTTCAGTTAACATAATAATTTTAAGAAAAGTATCCAGAACCTATGGACAAATGAAGCTACTTTGTGGGCATTTATTCTGTTATAGAGCAATATAACAGGGAAAAGTGTGTCTGAAAGATACCATGTTAGTAGGCAAGACCAGTAAGAGGTGGTGTTAGGACTTATTTTTCCATTAGTAGTAATGGGTTGTGAAGAGCTATAGACATGCTTATCCAGGCTCTTTTATGGCTAATTTGACAGGATTTGTCCTGAGACCAAAATTGTGAGTGTAGTTTGTGGCTATGAAAGATTTTCTCTGCATGAAGCTAACTGACCCACCTGGGCTCCAGCTCAGTCTTACCTTTATTAGATCCACTCTCCAAGCACCTGAGCAATCTTCCAGCTTAAGGCTGCAAAATATGTGAGTTGTTCTAATGATATGAGGTATCTAAATGTTGGGAGCAATGGGAAATTACTTTGATTTTTGAGAAAAGGTCTGAAAGCTCATCATGATTATGTGATTCCAAAGAATCCAACTTTGTACCACATGCTACTTAATTAGGTGATTATTTTGAAGACAAATGGGATACTTTTAGGCAGGTATCTAAAGCACTGTAATAAAGAGTATTACAGGCTTTCTGTGTTCTCTTGGCAGAGCTGCTTATACTCATCACTATGTACATGGAGAGCTTGATTTGACCCCAGCAGGTAATTTGTGGGAGATCTGTGTGTATGCTATAAATGGAATTTTACTACTTTTAATGGGCTCTGAGAAGGGCAGACTAGGCATTTGATGTGAATCTTGACCAGCCTGTTAACCCTCTTGCTTTCTATTTATATATAATCATCATACTCTGGGAAAATGCCCAGTCATTTCATTAACTTGCTCATATTTTAGTCTTCTGGCCATACCTATCACATACTGGAATATTTACAAGTTCACTTAATTTGATTATTTAATAAGATTCTATTTTCCCAAATATCATGGCTTACTCACAAATAAAACCAGAAATGATTTCAGAGCTGGAGTCTCCAGGTCATGGAAAGCACAGGCCAGTTTAGAGCCACCAGTGCTGCAGTCTTTCTGTTCTCATTCCAGTCCAGCGGAGGGATGTTTTATTCACCAGAATGGGCTACAATGTGCCGCAGTAACAGGTAACGCCCTCCCCCTCCCCAATCTCAGTCTTAACATAATAAGAGCTTACTTCTTGCTCAGGTCCAGGAATAGAGTAGAGAGAAGTGGAGTGCCTAGGACACAAAGTTTAAGGAAGAACTCACTCTCAAGGTCATGGAAGTGCAGGTCATGCTTATACTAGACGTCCATTGTGTGTCAAAAATAGGCTCTGTTAATTATTGCCACACAGGGATCCAGACTGATGAGGCCACATCTCAACACATACTTTGAGATCACTGGAGCAGTGGGAAACATAGCAACTTTCTCACTGGTTTTTTAAGCTTCCATGGGAAAGTGATACATATCACTTCTGCTCACATTTCATTGGCCGAAGAAAATCACTACCATCCCATAGCTCTCTCACAACTTGCAGCTTTCAAGTCCGGCAGGTCCTCCAATGACATTATTTCATTTAACGTTGTTTCATTAAAACATTGATGAGAAAAAAAAAATCAATTCCTGGCCAGGGCCACTGTCTGTGTGGAGTTTGCATGTTTTCCTCATGTTTGCATGGGTTTCCCGCAGGTACTCCAGTTTCCTCTCACATCCCAAAGATGGACCCATGTGAATTGTCATGGTTGGATTGTCACACTATGAGTGAGTGTGTGGTGTGTGTGTGTGTGAATGTGCCTTGTGGTGGGATGGTGTCCTAGCCAGGGCTGGTTCCCACCTGGCACCCTGAGGTGCCAGGAGAGGTTCCAGCCACCCACAACCCTGAAATGGAATAAGGGAGGGCATATTTATCTTACTTGTTCTTATTAATCTTTCTTGAATGTATGTATAACTCACATTTATTTCAATGTTTAATATTAGAAGTGTTTGGGTTCTTATTTTGAAGTTTGCTGATATTTTTTTGTGACCTGAAATAGGCCATATGAACTTAATTCTTGTTTACATCAGTTAGCCTATGGTAAGATTAGTTTTATTACATGTGGTTTCCATTAAAGTTGCAGTTTCCAAAAACCTATCGACTATAGTACGTAAAGACTTACTGTAAAATGAATTCTGGCAATGGGTAGCTGATGGATCTTAACTGCTCATGGGTGCACAGTGAGGCTTGTTAGGTGGTTGGAATGTGCTTCTTGACATCATCTACTCAGCCGAGAAGGGACTTTCACAATGTGCTAAAACAACAACATCTCTAAAGTGAAGCTCTTCTCTTCCCAGGGTGCTGAAGGCTTTGCCGTATGCAGCAGCTCTAGTTTCTAAGGCTTGTCAAATCACAGCTGAAGAAAGAGCACCACTCCTCTTTCTCCAATTCTTAATTTCTCTCTTGCTATCTCTTTTCCATTATTTATTATTTAACTGCAGGAAGCTTTGGGATACATTGTGCAAAGGATGCTATCCTAAATAGAGTTGCTTTGTGTCATCACTTGGGGGAAGTGAAGAAAGTTAGTCAATAGGCATTATTTATTGTTAGCTGTGGGTTCTCGAAATAGCTGGATAAAAAGGACAAAATTTAAAATAAAGAGAAAAGGCAAAAGCAGTGGGCTTTTGTCTTTGATTTTGATTATTATTTTTTGCTTCTTTAAAAGTAAATTAAAGCATAGTTGTGAAGTGATAAAAAATAATTACAATCTTGTATTTTCTAGGAAACCTTTTTCAAGGATATTTGGATTGGTTCAACCTTAATTAATTCTCATCAAATATCTCTACCTCTCAGATTTGACACGCTGATTTTACAGATGATTCAAGAATACTAGCTGATTAAGAGACTTGCTTGCAGTCATGAGGTGAGTGATGGGTATTTTGAGGCTCAAGTAATACCAATATTTTGCATTTTCCACCTTAGCCTTTAGCTTTGCCTGTGGTGATAAATCCATGAATTTCACTTCAGCAGTGACTTTGAACTTGTTTTTGGTGTTACAGATAATACTCTGAAACTTGAGATTTCAGTCAGGTTCTATTTGGGTATTTATTAGTTACATACCATATGTTTGCTTAAATATTTGCATCAAGATTTAGAGGAGAAGAGAGAGTTTAAGGTGAAAGGTATCTCAGTTCTGCTGAACATGGTATGATATCAATTTTCCACAAAGCCGTTTGTTGATGGAATGTCAAGTCCATGCTGACCCAAAGTGAGCAGCAGTTGTCTGGAACCACATTTAGGTTGAGTGGGAAGAGTTTGAGCTGACATTTTATTTTACTTCCAACTGAAGGTAGAGATTCAATGTACTATCAATGAGATACCATTTTAGCTTTACAATGACTAGAACCCAATGCCAAGTATTGGTGAAGATGTTGTGAGAATATAAAATAGTATAACCACTTTGGAAAAGTTAAGAATAGGTTAAACATTGACCTATCTCCTGACCAAGAAATCTCTTAAATATGTAGAGTGTGAAATAGAACACATGTACACAAAAAGAACTGTACAAGAATGTTCATGACACTTAGCCCCAATCTGGAAATAACCCTAATGTCCGTCAACGTGTAAATGGATAAGCAAATTCTGGTATTCATACAATTAAATACTACTCATCAGTAAAAAGGAATGAGCTTCCACTGATACACTCAACAACATGTATAAATCTTAAAAGCATTGTATTGAGTGAAAGAAGTCAAAGACACACACACAAAATACTGCATGATTCCATTTATATGAAGTTCAAAAACTGGCCAAGCTATGCCAGGTTGAGAGAAATCAGAAAGTGGTTACCTCTGGCAGAGGCATTGATTGGAGAGAGATAATACAGGAACTTTCTAGGATGATGGAAATATTCTATCACTTGATTGGGATAGTGGGATGGGGATGGTGTTAAAACTCATCAAGCTGTGTATTTAAATCTGTGCTTTTACAGTATGTAAGCTATTGTTTAATTTAAAAAATACAAAATAAATTTAAAATATCAGACTTACAGGACCCTGATATAACTCATACTTTTCCCAAGTGTTCTTACTTATTTTCCTCAGAAACTATTGAATGAATATGTCTTTTCCCTTGGTCAGTGGATTCAGAGGAAATTGATCCTAACTGTCCCAACTTTACTTTCTTCAAGGGTGAATACAGGAGCTACAATGGGGTCTGAATCTCTCTCCACATGGGGCAGGCCAGCCTTTCCTTAGCTTATCTCCTGTTAATAGCTCATGGTCACAATAGTGGCAGGGCACAAATACACAAAAGCCCCCTCTTTCTCTACTTAGAATTAATAGAAACACATGATGTCTTGATATATTAAAGCCAAACCCCTGGTCATCCAGGTGCTGAAAATGGAAGGCATTGTCCTGCCATTCATCTTCGGTGGGTCAGCATGGTTCTGTCAGGTGAAAGGAGCTGCGTCAGATATGGGTAAAGCTGTGGTGACTGCAAAGGTAGATGTGCAGAAAGGGGCAGAGGGGAAGGAAGGGTGACAAGTAAATATGCTCCCTGTTTATGCTGCAAAGGATCACATTACAAGCTTGAAGTGTCACTGGGTTGGCATCTACTCTATCCTTACAGGAATGTGAAACTCAAATGACAAAGAAGGAAAAATCCCACCATTGTTTGATATCCTGCCTTGGAGCTTGCAATGCTGTTAAGGATTATGTCTCTTTTTTTCCTTTTTTTTTTTTTTTTTTGTACCTCATGCTTTCTAATAATTTGAAAACAAACAACCACTATTATAACATGTTCTCCGTTTATATCATATTAAGTATTTACATATTTATAACTATGAGTGGAATAGATTTTTAAAAGGTAGATGTCATAGGCACTAAAAAGAAGTCTATGTAGTTATTTAAAATTAAGTGATTTTGGCCAGGCGTGGTGGCTCACGCCTGTAATCGTAGCACTCTGGGAGGCCGAGGCGGGCGGATTGCTCGAGTTCAGGAGTTCGAAACCACCCTGAGCAAGAGCGAGACTCCGTCTCTACTATAAATAGAAAGAAATTAATTGGCCAACTAATATATATAGAAAAAATTAGCCGGGCATGGTGGCGCATGCCTGTAGTCCCAGCCACTTGGGAGGCTGAGGCAGAAGGATTGCTTGAGCCCAGGAGTTTGAGGTTGCTGTGAGCTAGGCTGATGCCACAGCACTCACTCTAGCCTAGGCAACAAAGCGAGACTCTGTCTCAAAAAAAAAAAAAAAAATTAAGTGATTTTGAAAAATGAACTTGTTATGAGTACACAGACCATCCTCCCTTTGACTATTAGAACAAGTCTTAATATCAGTTGATTTTCATGTGGCTTGCACATTGGGCTTTGTTCTTTTGGTATGCTCACTTATCCTCCAAGCTGGGAAAATCCAAGCAGCCATGTGTGGAGTCCTACATGGAAGACAACAAAGGTCCCTGGCCAACAGCCAGCCTCCACTTACCAACTATATGAATGGGGTCATCTTGGAAGCAGATCTTCCAATTCTGAGAGGAGCCTCCCCAGCTGATTCCACGTGGAAAAGAAATGAGCTGTCCTTGTCAACCCTGGCTCAAATTGCAGATTTGCGACCGAATGAATGATTGCTGTTTAAAGTTGTTAAGGTTTAGGATGGCTTGTTGCATATGACTGAAACAGTACTTCAAGCTATTTTTATTTTTATTTTTTAATTTAATTTTATTTATTTTTATTTTATTTATTTATTTATTTTTTTGAGACAGAGTCTCACTTCATTGCCCAGGCTAGAGTGAGTGCCATGGCGTCAGCCTAGCTCACAGCAACCTCAAACTCCTGGGCTCAAGCGATCCTGCTGCCTCAGCCTCCCGAGTAGCTGGGACTACAGGCATGGGCCACCATGCCCGGCTAGTTTTTTCTATATATATTAGTTGGCCAATTAATTTCTTTCTATTTATAGTAGAGATGAAGTCTCGCTCTTGCTCAGGCTGGTTTCGAACTTCTGACCTCGAGCAATCTGCCTGCCTCGGCCTCCCAGAGTGCTAGGATTACAGGCGTGAGCCACCGCGCCCTACCTCAAGCTATTTTTTATTTGTATTTTTATCTAGATGTCTATCACCATCTCAATTTAAGTTGGCATATAGATTTTAACTCTGTTTAGTAGTTCAGGAACTCTGTTGAGAAAGATTCTGAGATCACAGTCTGGTTTAGCAGAAAAGTGTGTGTGTTTCTCATTTAATTTATTCTCCACACAGCAGCCAGAGTGATCTTTTAAAAAATCAATCTGATGGTGTGACTACATTGCTTAAATCCTCCAGGGGCTTTCCAATGCAGTTAGAATGAAAACCAAACTCCTTATTCTCATTTGTAAACCCCTCTATTCACTGGCCTTAGCTTGATTCCCCTTCAGTATCATTTCACTGAGCCTACTCACATCGCCCAGCCTCATGGGTTATCTTTCACTTCCCTGAACATGCCAAGCCATCTCCTGCCTTCACATCTTTTTTATTTTTTCTGTGTTAGATATTCTTTCTGCCTGGAATGATCATCCTTAGGACTGGCTTCTTGTCATTCAGATCTCAGCTCAAATATTATCTTCCCGGAGAGACTCCCCTGACCATGTGGATCACTCAGCTATTGCCATAATAATGTTTCATAACAAAGCACCTCGCATTTCAGTGGCTTAACACAGCAAGCGTTTAATTCCTATCTTCATAGGCCTGTGGAGTGATTGGGGCAGTCCTGCTCTAAATCTCAGTTTAGGGTCCGGATGGCCTTCCAGATGAGCAAAGGGAAAACCTCAATCTTCTTAAGGCCTAAACTCAGAACTCACCCCTCCCCCACCGCAGCCCACCCCATTGTCCAAATCAATTCACATGGTCAACATGAATGTGGAGGGAAAATACTTTTCCCCTGGAGGGGAAGATTTGCTGAACAATAATCTACTCTACGGCACCACCATATCTAAAGCAGCCACACTGTTTTCCCTTCTCTTCCTATCACCCAATTTTAATTCTTTAGAAATAATCCATCTTTTTCTGATATATTTGTGTTTATTATGTTTATTGTCTGCTTCCCTTGTTAGAATATGTGTTCTGTATGGCTGAAAGTGTTATTTGTCTTCTTCAATTCCATGTTCCCAGCACTTGGAATAGTTTTTGGCTGAGATGAGATGTCCAATAAGAACAAATGTTTGCTAAACAAATTAGCACAGGGAGAAGCAACAGGAAAGCTGCTTATTCTTTTTCCAAATCCAACCTACAGAAATATCTTGATTTTTTTTAACCAATATATCTTCTTCCTGTAACTTGTCCATCTCTTCCAGTATTGTCTTCCAATAATGTAAGAGACACCAAAGCTTTGACCCTGTTTGAATTGGATTTCCCCAGAAGCAAACCTTGGGTCAAGGATTGAAGTGCATGTAATTTATTTGGGTGCATGGGCATGGGCAGGGGAATGGAGAACTGATTCAAGGAAGGAAAGATAGCTAGCTCATCAATGAGTTCGTTATTAGGCCAGCTACCACAGGGGCAACCAGAACTTAATCCTACCAGTATTAATAGTTCAAAGCAGAATTATCCTGGCAAAGGGGCAAGAGAAATGGGCATTTATGTTTGTTAATCATTAAAGGCTGCTCTGGGGAGGGAGAGTAAGGGAGAAGGGTGGGAGATATTAGCTCGTAGGCACTTCCACTCAACATGTAGGGCAGTGTGAGGTTTGGCAGCCCAAGGGCAGGCTTCTGGCAAACACGTGGGTGTTAGCCATTGGAAGTCAGGCTGGGTAGAAGAAAACTGTAAGGAGATCAGAGGGGATATGAGACCAGAAAACTCTGACTAGCTTTTAAGAAAAATCCATTTATTGAGGTATAATTGACATACAATAAATTGCACAAATTAAAGGGTACAACTTGATGAGTTTTAATATATGTATATACCCATGAAACTGTTACCACAATCAAGATACTCAACATAGCCATCCCTTCCAACAGTTTCCTCCTGCCCTTTTGTAATCCCTTCCTCTGGCCCCTTCCCATCCCTAAACAACCACTGATCAGCCTTTTATTACAATAATTTACATTTTCTGGAATTGCATATCAATGAAATCATACACATATGCTTTTGTTTTCTCTGCTTCTCTTATTCAACATCATTATTTTGATATTCATCCATGTTGTTTTGTGTATGAGTAGTACATTTCTTTTTACTGAATGTTATTTCATTGTATGGATTTATCATAATTTGTTTATCCATTCACTAATTGATGGACATTTGGATAGTTTCTACTTTGTGGCTATTGTGAATAATGCTGCTATGAACATTTATGTACAAGTCTGTGTGGACATATGTTTTCATGTCTCTTGAGATCACAGTAGTAACTTGGAATTGGCTATGATGGGAGTATTTACACCACAGAAATTGGCAAACTCTAAAAATTCAAGGCTTTTTCCCCCTCAAAGATCTGGTTGTTAAACACTTCGCATCACATCAGTAGATAAACCCTAGAATTAGAATTACTAATCAAAGACTATGAATTTTTTAAAAGCCATTGATATATGTTGTCAAAATGGCTTTCTAAGAAGGTTGTAACTTTCTTGTTTATTAAAATATGTGTATCTTTTATGTCATTTCAAAATGTTCAACTTTCTCTAAGTTGAAATCCAGTCTAAGATGCTGCTCTGTCCCCAAGGTGATATTACCATTTTTTTTTTCATTGTAGTGAAGAGCAGGAACTTTTAACTATATCTGAAAGAGTCAAAAAGCATTTCTAGACAAGCGCGTGTTTATGTAAGGCTTTTACAACATAAAAAAGGAAACTTTAAAAATAAATCAGGCCAGTAAGGTGACATAATCATCTGAGGGGATAAGGAGAGAAAGGAAATATTACACATTAAATTTTTGTTCTTTTGGTGCATAGTTTTCTAAGTCATTGTTTATAAAGACTCATATTTTCATATTGTTATAATCCAGTGAATGTGTACCATTTCCGCTTTTCTCATTTAGTATTATTTCACATCACATTTCCACAAACGGATGTAATCTTTATTATTTTCATTTTAACGACTTTGTAATGTTCTATTATTATCATTCCCCTATTGTTGAGGCTTTGGGTTGTTTCCAAATCTCCAGCATTATAAATAGAATATCTTTCTGAAAATTCATTCTTCTGCCTTGCAGATTATTATTTCCTTAGATTAACTTCCTTAAAGTCCTCCTTTACCCTGGTCATTTCTTATTTATTTATACACTTCTTTCTTCTCTTTCCTGCCCCAATCCTGTACTTGACAGAGTTATGTGTTCCTGCTAGGTACTGTCATGACACCCTGTATCTCCCTCTTTACAGTTTGCTATGCTTTCTTTAATAGCTTATTTGTTTGTTTTCCCAGCTTGACTGTGGGCTTTATGTGGGAGGGGCCATATTGTTTTTTTCTCA
Source organism: Microcebus murinus (assembly GCF_040939455.1). Taxonomy (NCBI): domain Eukaryota; kingdom Metazoa; phylum Chordata; class Mammalia; order Primates; family Cheirogaleidae; genus Microcebus; species Microcebus murinus. The sequence goes on from NC_134136.1 coordinate 105,613,237, forward strand.
TTGGTTCCCTGTAGCGCCCGCCTCGCCAGCAAGGAAAACGCGGCAACCGGAGTTCTTCTGACAGCGCTTTAATGGGGATTGCTTAACTGGTTACATGCGGAAGACGCCGAGGCGTTCTCAGCGGCTGCTTATAAAGGCAGTAAGTACACTGGGCATTGTCTGATTGGATAAGGCACTTGGAAGGGAGGAGACAAACTCTGCACATGCGCTGAGCACTTGTTTGTCAGACTAACAGCAGGGTTTGACCAGGAAGCGGGCGCCATCTTGGAATGGCGTTGCCACCGCGCCCCACATCTCCCCCTATTTTATTAATTAAATGAGAACTGAGCAACCGTTTAGCACCATCCTTCGATAGTGCGATCAAGGATGCAGAGCCTCACTTACCCAACAACAACCACCTTACCTCGTGCAATGAGCAAAACTCTGAGGTGTGCAAAGGCTGGTTGTGGGACTGAGGACATGCCTTCTCTGGGGCAATGGGAGACATCCCTCAGAGTGCAAAGGCCATGTCTGCCAAATGCCTGGGGGTAGGAGCGAGTGCAACCCAAACCTAGGCTAACCCTTAAGCATGGTCAACCACACCTGTGTAGACTGTCCCAGTTCAAGTGCAGCAAATGCCTGTGCCAATACCACATGGTCCCTCCGTCTCTGGGCCTGTAGCCTACAGATGCACCACAGCCCGCCAACAGCCGCAACGATCAGCAAAACGGCCACGGCTGCAAGACCGGACCATTCCTTCAGATGATGGGTGGCTTGTTGAATCCATGCTGTCGTCAGGAGGAGTATCCATTGCGTCTTCATACTGCTCCGGAGGCTGCTGCACTGTTCTAGTCAGCCGCGTGGGCACCCAGATGGGATTGTCCTGGTCCAGTAGTCAAGCAGGCCCTTGTTGTATTACTCCAGTCATCAGGGGTCATAGCTAAGTTACCAAGCCTCTCCACTTGGGCTATGGTGAAAGACGCCGTAACCCCCCAGGACCGCACCGACTCAGCAAGGTCTTTCAATTGTTTGTGCTGGAGAGGCTCATGATACCGTTGCTGATTGTTGTTCTCGAAAACAGGGAATGAGAGAAACATTTTCCTCATATCGCGGGGCCTGATAAACAAGCTCCCGCTGACTTGTTTGGGTCTGGCTCCTCCCTGCTCTCTCAGAGGAGGGGCGGTAGGGGCAGTAAAAGCAGCGTCACTGTAGGGCGGCGGCCGGTATCGCCCCGCCTCATACTTTGCCGCTTCCTCTTCCAAAGTAGCTTCCTCAGTTGTATCTAATTTCTTAAATTCTGACAGAAAAAGGCTATCTCCTCTGTCTTCTGTCCTGTCCTTTCCTTTGTCATTTTTATTTTTGGTACCTTTACATTTCTTTCTCTCCCTTTTCTTCTTTCTCTCTCTTTTCTTCTTTCTCTCCCTTTTCTTCTTTCTCTCTCTTTTCTTCTTTCTCTCCCTTTTCTTCTTTCTCTCCCTTTTCTACTTTCTCAGCCTTCTCCCTTTGTCTGACTCTGAAGTACTGTCTTGATGGTCAGAGAGCACCTTTTGCCCTGCCTGTAACGAAAGCAGGGAGCTCAAGGGCTCTCAATAACAGTCTACCTTGGTCAGCAAAGGTCCGAATTCGGTTCCGTCCCACGCGTCAGTTCTGAACTCTCCTCTATCGAGGTCGTCTTCCGCTGGTGCCTCAAAGTTGTTTCGTTTCCCGGGTTTCGGCACCACTTGTCGCGCCCGCCTCGCCAGCAAGGAAAACGCGGCAACCGGAGTTCTTCTGACAGCGCTTTAATGGGGATTGCTTAACTGGTTACATGCGGAGGTTGCCGAGGCGTTCTCGGCGGCTGCTTATAAAGGCAGTAAGTACACTGGACATTGTCTGATTGGATAAGGCACTTGGAAGGGAGGAGACAAACTCTGCACATGCGCTGAGCACTTGTTTGTCAGACTAACAGCAGGGTTTGACCAGGAAGCGGGCGCCATCTTGGAATGGCATTGCCACCGCGCCCCACAGTTCCCCACCAATGCTTATACTGTAGGTACAAAATATGTATTTATTAATATCTCTCTATCAATCTATGATTTTCTCTTTTCTCTTCTTCAAGTCTCATTTGACATTAATTACCTCAGGAGATAATACATGAATAATTCTTTGTGTTCTATTCTAAACCTACTGGCTTTGTTCTTGCTATCCCTAAACTAAATCATAGCCCTGGCTGCTATAATCAAAGGGCAAGGCTAGTCAGAACTCCACTCAGAAGTGACTTAATTATAGCCAATAAAAATTTTAAAGAATTAAATTAGGTAAGGCTGACTCCTTCAGATACTGCCTTATACTTAAATCTAGTGCTGGATTTGCCCTTCAGAGTTTCCTTAAATTGGCATGGAGGGGGCGGCACCTTGTATTTACCCCTCATTGGCCAGCTATTGAATGCAGGCTGCACCCGGGAAGGGGGAATCGCTTTGGATGATGAAGCTACCTTTGACGGAGGGTAGTTCCCGGAGAGGGACTGAGCAGTGAGCCAGCACCAGCCAATACTGCCAGCAGCTGGGAAGACGAATGCCTTAGTCCTAAAGGGGGGATCTGGGTAGGCACCACAGCACCACCCGCCACAGGGATGATCAGTCATCATCAAAGAGGGATGCTGTTAAGAATAAATTGGCAGCTGTTCCACAAGGATGGAGCTGAAGTGACCAACTCCATTCCGCTTAATGCCTGGTGTTACCCAGAAGCTCTGAAGTTCCAAGGAGGTAATCGTGGAAATTGCCAAAATTTGTGTGGTCTCGGGATGTTTTTAAAGGAAACATAACAATCACCAGCCTCCTTTCCCTTGAGGTGTTTTCTCCCACAGCTGTTTCCTTATTTTGAAGCCCCAGGAGACGGAGGCGGGAAGATGTTATAAGTAGGAGGTCTGGCAGGATGGACTCAAGGGCCTCCAAAGATGCCTTGAGGTTGGGGATGGGCCTGTGTTATCCAAAAACACCTTTTCCTCAACAAACTGCCACCCATGAGACAGTTTCAAAAGGGAACAGTAGAGATGAATCCAATTACACAAACTTATTTACAAGGCTGAATTAGCTCATGTCTGCAAAACACTTTGAACAATTTGGATGGACTTCCTAAATTCCTAAATTGTTTACCTAAGGTATTAGCTCACACTTAAGTCATTTTCTTAGAGATAGGATGGGCTAAATACAACTTCCATGAGAAAATAATCTTCTCATGAGTTTTTCCAACATCTAATATGTAATATCATTGGTGGTTATATGTAATGTTTACTTGTTGAAACAAGACTGTTATTTTTCACAAATTTTCATTTACTACCTTTTAAGAATGGATTATGATTTTTGTGCTAAAAATTATATCTTAGTACAGACCATATTTAAATGAATACTTTTAGCCTGAAAGAATCAGTCATATTTTCAACATAAGGTAACCAGATGTCTTAATTATATATGTGTGCTCATGTTTTAAGCAAGTTTTATATTAGAATCTCAGCTCCCTGGATACAAATAGCCCCAATGTCCTCCAGGATCTCTGGCAAAAGAAGGCTTTAGGTGCAAAACACCATGTCAACTCCAGGTAGGTGTAGACTATTCTAATGTATAAAGTCACTTCAGTGGTCAATGCTTTTAAAAAATCTGGTTATGAGGAAATTTGATTCTGGCTACTCTGGCTGCTGCTGCAGCCTCAGCAAAAACAAAATATGGTCATCTCTCCTTTCCAGCACAGGACATCTTTGGAAGCCCTTGAGACAATCCAAACTTTTGAGGCCAGACCTCCTGGTTAAAACATATTCTTGCCTCCATTTCCTGGGGATTCAAAATGAGGAAACAGCTGTGGGAAAAGGCATGTGGGGGTTGTGGAGGGGGAACATTTCAAGGGAAAGGAGGCTGGTGTGAAAAATTAGTTTCTTTTCTTTACAAGTTACCAAGTTTCAGGTATTCTGTTATAAGCAATGGAAAACAGGAATTTGGTGCCTTGAGTGGGGCATTGATACAAAGATACCTGAAAATGTGGAAGCAGCTTTGGAACCGGGTGATGGGCAGAGGTTGGAGTTTGGAGGGCTCAGAAGAAGGTAAGAACATGAGGGAAAATTTGAAACTTCTTAGAGATTGGCTAAATGATTGTAACTAAAATGCTGATGGAAATATGGACAGTAAAGGCCTTTCTGACTACAAGATCTCAGATGGAAATGAGGAGGAACTCATTGGGAACTAGAGCAAAGGTCACCCATGTTATACCATAGCAAAGAACTTGGCTGCATTGTGTCCATGTCCTAGGTTTTTGTGGAAGGCTGAACTTAAGGGTGATGACCTAGGGTATCTGGAGGAAGAAATTTCTAAGCAGCAAAGCACTCAAGAAGTGGTGTGGCTACTTTTAACAGCTTATGCTTACTTGTGGCAGCAAAGGAAGGATCTAAACGTGGCATTTGTTATTAAAAGGGAAAGCAAAGCATTAAAATTTGAAAAATTCTCAACCTGGCCATATGGTAGAGAATGAAAGAGTGTTTTCAGGAGAAGAATCTGAGGATGCAGCTCAGGGACTGATTCCTAAAGGGATTACTACAGATAAAAGGGAGTCAGGTGCTAACAGTCAGGGGAAAAGGTTCTGAAAGCATGTCATAGGTCTTGAAGGCTGCTCCTCCCATCACAGGCCCTGAGGCTTAGGTGGACTGAATGGCTTCAGGGGACAGGTCCAGGGTGCTGCTGCACTGAGCCACCTCAGAACGCTGCTCCCTGCATCCCAGCCTGGACTCAAAGGGCCCCAGTTACTACTCAGGCAGCCACTCCCAGAGTGCAAGCAGTAAGCCTTAATGGCTTCCACATGGTGTTATATCTGCAGGCCCCCAAAATGCAAGAGCAGTGGAGGTTTGGCAACTTCCGCCTGGATTTCAGAGGATGTATTGGAAATCCTGGAATCACAGGCAGAAAACTGTAACAGGGGTGCAGTCACCAGGGAGAATCCCTACCAGGGCAATGCCCAGTGGAGCCATGGGAGTGGGAATGCTGGAGAGATTCCAAAATTATGGAGCTACCATTGGCAGTATTCTTCCCCACCCCGGAAAAGCCACAAACATTTGACTCCAGTCTGTGAGAGCAGCCATGTAGGCTACGCCCAGGAAAGCTGTAGGGGTGGGGCTTCTGGAGACCTTGTGGGCCCACCCCTCACACCCATATGCCCAGAATGCAGGACATGAAGTCAAAGTAGATTATTTCGGAGCTTTAAAATTTAACCACTTCGGTACGGTGCTCACTGGCTGCAAAACCTTGCCCACAGCCAGCACTCACAGTCCTCAGGATAGTTTGTGCTGTGCATTGACGACGGATCCGTTTTGGTCTTGTGTGATGAGGAAAGCTTGAAAGCACTGAAAGCTTGTTTTACTTTACAGGCAGCTTTACTTGTAATGTAAATCAGAATAGGTAACATATACATATATGATTTCATTACATTATTTTTAAATGTTCACAATTTTATTTTGATAAATGAAAAATTAGAAAAGTCAAGTTTTGTTATTAACACTAAAGTTGATGCTCGGCTGTGTGCCTTCATATCACGGCTTTCGGCTAAAGTCGACGCTCAACTGTGCACGTTCATCTGTGGCTATCGACTATAGTCGACGCTAGTACCGAGGTGGTTAATGTCTACCATGCTGGGTTTTAGACGTGTGTGTGCCTGTTACTTTTTACTTTTGTCCAATTTTTCCTTTTTGGAATGAGAATGTTTGCCCCATGCCTGTACAACCTTGTATCTTAGAAGTAAATAACTTGTTTTTGATCTTATAGGCTCATAGCTGGAAGGAACTTGTCTTGAGTCTCAGATGAGATTTTGGACTTTTAAATTGGTGCTGGAACAAGTTAAGACTTTTGGGACTATTGGAATGGAATGATTGTATGTTATATGTGAGAAGGACATGAGTTTTGGGGAGCCAGGAGTGGAATGCTATGGTTTGGATAATTTTTTTGTCCCCACCAAAACTCATGTCAAAATTTGATCCCCAATGTGGTGGTGTTGGGAAGTAGGGCCTAGTAGGAGGTGTTTGGGTTATGGGGGTGGATACCTTGTGAATATGTTGGTGATGTTCTGGTAGTAGCAAGTTCTCATTCTTTTGAAGCTTGATTAGTTCTTGTAAGAATGGATCAGATTCTTCAAGAGTGGGTTGTTATAAAGCCAGGATGCCCCTGAGGTTTTCCTTTCTTTACACATATCCACTTCCCCTTTAACCTTCCCCACCATGTTGTGTTGCAGCACAAAAGTCCTCACCAGAAGTCAGGGCCATGACCTTGAACTTCTTAGCTTTAACCATGAATTAAATAAAACTTAGCATAGTCTTAGGTATTTTATAGCAACACAAAATGGACTAAGACAAAAACTATACATATTGCTTTGGAAAAATGTTCAGAATGTATTGCTAAACAAAGGAAGGAGATTATACCTGTATTTATGATTTTGTCAAATTTCTATTAGACAAAGTATGCATGGGGAAAGTTATAGAAACATATACACTGAATATGCTAACAGCAGTTTTCACCCGGTACTGCATTATGGGTGTTGTTTACTTTTCCTTTATATCTCCATGTGTTTTCAGAATATTTCACAATGTGTATATAATCAGAAGGTTAAAAAAACCAACAAATTGATTTTTATTTTGAAAATGGAAAGAGAATGATTTGCTCTTTTATACTGCCTCAAAAATACCCCATGTCACAAAGTCCAGGTCAAAGTGACTACATTAAAATGTCCTTTATGACAAAACAATGGCAACCATGAAGGGCCACAGCCTTCTTTCTGTGTCCTACTCATTCATTTGCTATGTGGCAGGTAGTCTGAGTGATCTTTCAAAAGCACTCATCTGGTCTTGTTACTCTTGTGCTTAAGTTTTTTCAGTAGGTTCCTACTTAAGGCCTAAATTGTTGTAAGCACAGCACAGAGGGCCTTCTGAGATGTACTCCCGCTCCACCTTTTTTAGTCCTCCAAAGATTAAGAGTTCTGCCTTTTCTATTCTGGCTCCGCTGATCTATATATGGTTCCTGAAAGAGCCCTGCTTCTTATTTTGGTTTGACAAAAGTTAGTATCATTATTGCTACTGAGAGACATAACTAGATCTTATCTTTGTTTTTTTTAGTGCTTATAATGGTGCCTACCACAGGTAGGCAAAATACTTGCTGAATGAAAGATGAATGAATGTATGGAATTATGACTGTTAATGAATTTTCAATGGCCAGGGAGAACACTGAAGACATTGAGCTGTTGTTACTTCATTAGCATTGTTCTTCAGTTGCATTTTAGGTGGATTGACTATGGAAACTAGCCCTAATATCAAACCAATCCTAATATCAAACATTATTTGGATAAAAATGTGCATTTTAAGTTCTTTCCCTTTGTGTCAAGACTGGCTAGATGTTCACCAATCCATTTCCTTTTCCTGGGCACCTAGAAAAACTATGTTTTCTAGACTAGCTTGAAGTTAGGTTGGGAAAGTGTGACTGAATTCTAGCTAATGGAAATATGAACAGAAATGATCTGTTCCTTTCACAAATGTACCTTCTATATATTCTCACTTCTGGTCTGGGTGGCTGGACTTGAAGGCCTCTGAAATGGTAGATTTGCAAGAAGAAAGAAGCCTGGCCCCTCCCTGGTCAGTGACGTGGATGAGAAATAAATTTTTTGGGTTTAGTGACTGAGATTTTGGGGTCTACTCTGTATTGTAACATAACCTAGCTTCTCCCAATTGCATTATCTTCCAAAGAAACTTTTGTAACTCTACTTCGTTTTGAGTTGGGCAGGACTTAAATGGTCACTTTAATTTGACACTTCAGAATGCATATTAGATATGCAGATAAGCATATCTCCTTATTCAGCTTCTTCATTTTGTATTTTCCAAACGATTTGAAAGAGAAACATGGAGTAAGATAATGACTATTCAGTAGAAGGCAAAAAATAGTACAGAACACAAATAACTCAAAATTAGCATAATAATTCTTACTATTAATATGAATCTTTCATTTATTCTGTTTTTCCATAGTTTAGAAATCTGCTGTGTTTAATAGAAAGCTCCAACTATACTGTCTTTTTGATGAAAGAGGGGTTGTAAAAATCTACCAAATACACTGATATATTATGTGCTTAATTGGTTGATTCATTTATGTAAGAATGAAATTCAACTAAAATTTAACTAGGATCTACTGTGTGTGTTTTGTTGTACAGCAGTGCTCTTTTGAGTTGATATTCAGATGGGGATGTTGGTGGATTCAAGCTGCTTGTAGTAATGCTCATCTGTTAAATAATCTTTACTAAATGTGACCAGAAATGTGGAATTTTTTATTGGCAATTATAATATTTGGGCTGCATGTTACTTTATTAGACATCTGGCTACCAATTCCATGTAGTATCTTTTCATGACCATTGTACACTGCAGGGAGCATTAATTTACTCTGAAGACCAAATTAATTGGAAAGGTCTCTTCCAAACAAAACACGTGAAAGAATATTAGCACAGTGCTTGCAAATGTGATTGTTTGATCCAGTATAGGGATTTTTCTCCTTGAAATTTTGCCTGATTCCCCCACATTTGATTAGCATACCCTCCTTGTGCTACTGCTTAGCTTTTATGAGCCATATATCATGATCTATGGCAAGTATTTCTCACCTGGCTCCTCTAACAGACTGTGAGGTACAAGATGGCACACACAGACACACCTTTATCTTCATATCCTAAGTGCCTGTCCTGAAGTAGAAACCTGGTAAATGCTTATTTTATAATATTGACACTAATATTTAGATTTTTGTGCTTTTAGAATTAGAAAAGCCAGGCCGGGTGTGGTGGCTCACGCCTGGCCTAATCCTAGCACTCTGGGTGGCCGAGGCGGGTGGATCGCTCAAGGTCAGGAGTTCGAAACCAGCCTGAGCAAGAGTGAGACCCCATCTGTACTATAAATAGAAACAAATTAATTGGCCAACTAAAAATATATAGAAAAAAAATTAGCCAGTCATGGTGTCATGTGCCTGTAGTCCCAGCTACTCGGGAGGCTGAAGCAGAAGGATTGCTTGAGCCCAGGAGTGTGAGGTTGCTGTGAGCTAAGCTGATGCCACGGCACTCTAGCCCAGGCAACAGAGTAAGACTCTGTCTCAAAAAAAAAAAAAAAAAAAAAAAAAAAAAAAAAAAAAGCCTCTGAAACAAATACCTAACTTTACAGTTATAATTTTTAACCACTTTTTTATGTCACCTATATATAAGTAGGTCAGGTTTTGTATCACTACACCAGGGTCTTGTATACTGTTTTAGGATGCCAAAGATTTTTAAGAGAAACATGGTAGGAGAGTGGAATGTTAGGGAAAGACTTAAGGAAGAATCTTACATCAATTTAAAACGTGCAGGTTTTGAGCTGTATTTGAGCAAAATGTCAGAATTGGGCATCAGGTGCTAACTATTGTGTGACTTGGGGTGGGAGGTCTTATATGTGGAAAAAGGCCAGGCTTACAGGAGACATTCAGCCAAACAAAACAATGAAAGACAAATCAGAGGAAGGAAAGGTTTATAATGAAGCCATTTAACATTCTTGTTTTAGCTTTTACCTTGCTATCATCAAATACGACCAGACTTGAAGGGGAGTCTACCCTCCTATGGAAACTTCCAGAGGAAAATGAATCCATTGCATCTGGTATTTAGCCAGGGTGGGTGTTTGTGATTGAATACTTTTTTGCATATCATCCCAAATCCTTCAAGCTATGATTTAAACTTCTTTTCTTTGGTTCTCTCCTCAGTAGAGCTAGAGAACAGCTGGTCATCAACTTCAATGTAAGATGTTAAATCATCTCTCAGTTTTATTTTTTTCCCTTCTGTATGAAATTCCAGTTCTCTTACTTATTTCTTTTAGGATATTATTTCTTAAGCAGTCATGTCTCTGACTCGCTGCTGGAATGTCCCTGGGCTGTCTTTTTCATCCTGGAGTGCTGAATACCACCCATAAAAAGAACATGACTAATGCCCAGGAATGAAAAGCTAGAATATGAAATCCCCAAGTGTCACTTTTCTTGTGTACTTTATTGTCTCCGCCCTAGTTCAGCTATTCTATCTGAAGACATTCTTTGTGCCAAGAGTCCTAGGTACTCTGGGACATGGTGTAGTGCAACCCAAATCCCTACCCTCACAAACTTTACATTCTAATCAGAAGAGACAGTATATAAAATGTACAAGTAAAGAATCACTGTAGGCCAGCTGGTAATAAATGTGATGTAGAAAAATAAAGCAGGGAAAGGGAAAGATAATGTTTGGGAGTTGCAGTTCTACATAGTGGTTAGGATAGGCTTGACTGAGAAGGTGAGTTTTGAGTAAAGACCTCAAGGAAGGGAAGAAGCCAGCAAAACTGGCAGCTGGGACAACAGCAAGCATGAAGGCGTTGGTCGGCACTGGCTGGTGTGTTTGCGAAGCAGTAGGTGGCAGTAGGAGCAGAGTGAAGGGGGAAGGGGAGCAGGGAGGATGACAGAGAGGCATGGATCAGATTGTATAGGACCTCATAAACCTATAGAAGGACTTTGGCTTTTACTTTGGGATGGGAAGCCATAGGTGGGCTTTAAGCCAAGGAGTGACAAGATCTGATTATGTCTTAATAGGGTCACCATGCCCTGTTGAGGATAGACTGAAGGAAGAAAGGGTAGAAGTTAGGAGGCCTGCTAAAGGCAATTGTGATGATCTGGTAGCAGAGTGATTATGATGTCTTGGACTGGAGCAGTGAAAGTAGAGATAGGGAGAAGTTATAAGACTTTGGATCTATTTTAAAGGGAGGGTCAATTTGATGATGGAATGATTGTGGCTGTGAAAGAAAAGAAATTAAGAGTGACTTTAAGGTTTTTGGCATAAACAGCTAGAAGGTTGGAGTTCCCATTAGTGGCTGGGGAAGAGAATATTTTAGATAGTAGTGTGGATCGTGGTGGGGAGGTGCTGGCAGTTGGTAGATCAGGAGCATGCTCTTGGACACAAGTTAGAGAAGACTATTAGACCTTGAAATAGATGTTGAGGAAGCAGCTAGATCTACAAGTCAAGAGTTCATGGGTGAAGTCCTGGCTAGACATGCAAATGCTAGAGTCATCATCTTGTAGCAGGTATTTATAGCCCTGAGACTGAATGAGATCACCAAGGTAGCAAGTGTACACATAAAAGAACAGAGGTCCAAGAACCGAGACTTGGGGCACACCATTGTTAAGAGGTCAGGGGAATGGACTGTTTGTAAAAAAGAAATAAGCACTTCTACGTATACGTCACACATAAACATTTTGTTGGAAGCAACATGAGTGAGTAAACTTTGGAGATGGATGTTGTTTCGGCTCAGTATAGATGAAGGAAAAATGCTGATGCGTGGAGCATGACTGCTCTGATAAAATCTTGAAGAATAAGAATGCAGCAGTGAGCCAGGCTCGTGGTCCCAGCTACTTGGGAGGCTGAAGCAGGAGGATCTCTTGAGCCCAAAAGTTCAAGTCTAGCCTGGGCAACATAGTGAGACTCCTTCTCAAAAAAAAAAAAAAATAGCAGACCAACTTTTAGCAACAGTGTAGTGTATATTTCAAAGCAGCTAGAAGCAAGTACTTGAAATGTTCCCAAATCATTACACACTCTCTGCATGTAACAAATTATCATATATACCTCATAAATATGTAAAATATGTAGCAATAAAAAGTTTTTTAATCTCAAAAAAGAATGCAGCAGTGAGTGAAGGTTAGGCTGGTGGCTCGAAGCAGATGAAGGGGCAGTGTGGTTGTAATGGGCAGCAGGATGGAGAGGTACAATTGTTTAAATTACTCTTGTTTCATGAAACAAGCAGCAGTGTTTTAGAATGGACTCACTGGAAGCAGGGAGACGGAGTGCTCATCCGCAGAAGTTTTACTGGGGGTGCTTGTGGCAGATACTCCCAGAAGAAAGTGAGGAAGGCAGGTGGGGCAGATGAGAAGCTGCACTGTGATGTGATTTCAACTAAGGCCTCAGTGGTGTTATGGCCCTTCAGAATTGTGCCAAATTGAGGCAAGGGAACTGAGTTTTTGTTTCTCTACATCAGCCAGTCATTGGCCCGAGTGGTTTCCCCATAAGAGGTAGTGTTACCTTGGGTAAAAGAGTTCTCTGTGGCTGAAGGCAATGCCCAGAGAGGGACACAGCTGTGAGGCATCAGTGCCCAATAGTCCCAGCAGCTGGGGTGTGAATGCCCTGGCCCTGAAGACAAGAGGAGATGTGGCCGGCGCACCACAATATCCACTACTAGCATCTACAATCTGCAAATGCACCGAGTCCAGATGTCACATTTAAATGAATGCAAATGAATGGGGACAGCTTCCTTCTCCACTGTTGGAATGTGCATCTCTTTTGCTGTCTTTTATCAGACGGTCAACATTTTCAGCTACGGTAGTTGTAAGGTTTTTCGATGGCGGTGAAAAGAAAAGACAGAGAGAAAGAGTGGGGGCCAAACCAAGTGGCTTTATTATACACTTGTGGATGAGGTTCTGGGGCCCCAAGAGAGGGGGGGGGTCCCAGAAGTCACCGCTGTTTGCAGGGGCTGAGGCCTTTTATACCCTTTGGGCCTGGCTAGGGACTTTTGGTGGGAAGAGCTGGGGATTTTAGTAGGGGCTGGAGGTATTTGTGGAATCCAAGAGCTGAAACGTTCTTATCCAGGTGGACATCTGGCTGTGGTTCCTCTCTGTGGGGCCTGGCAGTTTTGTCCTTGGCAGGTCTAGTCTCATGAGCCTTTTCTTTTTTGATCTAGGGAAGGGAGGGGGCCCACCACCAGCCTTACAGTAGTGTCATTAAATTACTTTAGAGAAGAGACTAGAGAGCTGGACAAAATAGGAAAAGTATGTAAGAACTAATGCCATTAAAATATCTCTAAGAGCTGGAGCCTGCCAGTAAGGGAGACTGTAAAAAGTATACAGCCTGTATTCAGGCAGTAAAAGAGAATCAGTAATTTTCTGCTGCTTCCCTAGGAGGCATTTGGAAATGTGTTGAGGCAGTTTTGCCATCACAATGACTGGGAGAACTACAAAGAAGGGATGGTTGTCCATAATGAAGAATTGTCCCAAACCAAATACCAATAGCACTTCTATTGAGAGACACTGGTGAGTGAAAGAAATTAGGTGCCTATTAACCAGGGCATGTTTGAGAGCAAAAGGGTGCTATTAATAATCATGTCACGACAACAGGCATAAGCTGTGAATGAGGCAGGCAAACTAAGACTTATCAGAGCCCCAGCATAGGGGCTTGCAGCTACCCACATGGGTAAAGGGGCAAATTGAACCCATGAACACAGAGTGTGAAATCAATCATATCAGAAAAATAGAGACTTAGAGTCTTCTAGTGGTCATACTGACTTTTAAAGGGTTTAAATGTGGCCGGGCGCGGTGGCTCATACCTGTAATCCTAGTACTCTGGGAGGCTGAGGCGGGCGGATTGCTCAAGGTCAGGAGTTCAAAACCAGCCTGAGCAAGAGCGAGACCCCGTCTCTACTATAAATAGAAATTAATTGGCCAACTAATATATATGGAAAGAATTAGCCGGGCATGGTGGCTCATGCCTGTAGTCCCAGCTACTGGGGAGGCTGAGGCAGCAGGATCGCTTGAGCCCAGGAGTTTGAGGTTGCTGTGAGCTAGGCTGACGCCATGGCACTCACTCTAGCCTGGGCAACAAAGCAAGACTCTGTCTCAAAAAAAAGGGGGGGAGGTTTGAATGTGGCATAAGAAAAGTTATCCATCTTCCTGTGGCATAAGAAAAGTTATCCATCTCAATCACAACTGTTTGGGTGATAAAAATTGTTAATATGCCTAGGATGTTTAATTTTAGTATATGGCCAGGAATTGTTGAACCAGTAACCTCAACTCTTGTGATGGTGTGTTACCTTAGCACAGTGTTTACCAATGTTGTCACATCATAGTACACACAGAAACTGATTTTCAATTGTAGGGCATCCTTGGTTAACTGCAGGTGGTTGAAGGTTACAGGTTACATCTGGCCACCCCCAAAACTGTGAAATTCAAAGAATTTGGCACTCCTGGGACGCATTGGGTGTTCACCACAGGGAAGTTCTGAGAAGTTCCTTATCAAATAGGTCTTGAAAGTCTAGGAAGTTTTTAGAATGAAACAAAGAGATGGAGTAAACCTAACCTATGGTTTTAATACTTTTATGTTGAAATTAGGGATAATCTGTGTTTGCTTAAAGTGCTTAAGATGTTTGTGGCAATTTGGCTTATTAGCAAATTGGAGGGATTGGTCTTGGTTTCCCATTTAAAATGTGTAATTTTACCCATGTGATTTAGAAATGAACAGTATAAGAAAATTAGACTCAGTTCATACAGTTTATGGTACTGGAAAGTGTCAGAGAATTTGAGATTCACTATATTTATAAGTTTAATTTGTTAAGATATATGTGAATTAGATACTGGGGAGGTTTTGTTGATTGGTGTTTAAAGTCTTCCCCATGAGACATTATTCAGGCTTGAAAATAAAGCACATTGAATATATAAATGCATTTTAGAACAATAAAATTCAGGCTGCTTAACTTGGATAAGTCTGCTCACTAAAAGTGACTTCTTTATATAAATTGTCTACATTTATACGTATAAAAATAAGATGTTTAAGTTGAACCTAAAGGTTTAATAAAAATTAGGTTTTAAAATGTGTACCAAGTGGAGAAACCTAGCAGGCATGACCTTAACCAAGTAATCAGTGTCAGCACCAAGAATGGGATAGACCATCCTTGCATGCCTTCTGGTATGATGTGTGAAGACATATCATTGCTTGTGTAGTATTCCTGCTAAAATGCATACCCTGAATCGAATCATGAGGACACATCACACAAACCCAAATGGAGGCACAGCCTACAAAGTAACTGGCTTGTACTCTTTAAAATGTCAAGGTCTTTGAAGACAAAAAAGGCAGAGAAACTATTCCAGATCAAAGGAGTTTAAAGAGATATGACAACTAAATGTCACAAAATCATGAATTAGATCCCAGACCAGGGAAATACATATAACAATAAAAGACATCATTGGCACAATGGACAATATTTGAATATGGGCTGTGGAGTAGATGATAGCTATATATGACATTAAATTTCTTTATTTTGATAATTGTACTGTGGTTATGCAAGAGAATGTCCTAGTTCTTAGGAAATGTACACGCATATTTAAGTGTAAAGGGGCATAGTGTCTGCAACTTTCAAAATGCTTCAGGAAAAAACCCAAATCTATCATCTATCCATCAAGAGAATAACCAAGTAAATGGAGCAAAATGTAAACAATTGGTTAATCTGGGTAAAGGGTATATGGGGCTTCTTTGTACCATTCTTGCAATTTTTCTTAAGTTTGAATTATTTAAAAATAAAACATTACAGAAGAGCTACTGTACATAAACTTTTCTGTCCACAAAAACTACTCTCAAACATCCCCAAATTTCACACACTCACACAATATTGTTTATTATGGAATGTCTGGCATGTTGCCATTCTCATGTTGTCAAATAAGTCCATTAGATCACAGCACACTGAAGTCTAAGGGATGTTGAAGAATGTGTCTGCAGTTCCTAATCTAGTGCCTCTGCTATTGTGAGAAAAAATTTGATTTGTGTCCTTCCTACACTTAATTTCAAGGCAAAGTCTTTACAAGTGTACCAGTGCCTGCCTTTGTATTCATTCCACCATTAAAGCATTACAGATTCAGGGAAATCCCGTCGCAGCTCTACAGAATACATCCATTAGTCTTGGTGTTTTCTCCCAAACACACATTTTGCTTGGTGGTGCACAATCTGCACTGGCTTGATCCATTTTAATTTCTAACCAAATTAATTCTGTCCCCTCCATGTGTATGGAATGGAAAGCCAAATGCCCTCCTCGGAGTCACCCACACACAGTTGTCTTAGACTTGAAGTGTTGAAGATTTCTTAGTGACCTACGTAAGTGCCATCAAAACAGCCATTCTGGGTGTGTCAAACAAAACTAGGTTTCGGTAATGGTGGGAGGGATAAATGATGTATTTATTTAAGGAGGATGAAAATTATTCTTGCTATATGTGGGCTTCAAGGGCACTCTTTCATGAGTGCCACACCATGAACCCTAGTAGGAGGCAAAAATAGTCTCTCCCTAGAAGAGCTGACATTGCTACTAATTTTCCCAGGCTCCTTCACAGGGCAAGAAGCAAAGCAGAGTAGGGAGGAGGGAGGGGGTCTCCCCTTGGTGGTAGTCATGACTATGGTTGGCTTATCTTCCCCAGAACCAGTTCTGAGGTATTGTTTTAGGCATCTCCTACCATTGACACATCCCCTTAGGGCTGGTACCATCAAGAATAATAAAAGTGATATGAAATTCTCTTGAGAAGCAAAGTATAAATTTAAATTGCAAGCTGGCTTAATTCATATACTTGTTATTACTAAAAAAAAAAAAACACAACAAACACTATGACTACTGCTGCACATAGTTTATCTCTCAAGCTACAAATGCTTTGATACAGCAATCTCATTTCTAGGAATGTATCCCACAGATATATTAGTGCACAAATGAAATGGTGAAATTAAAAATGTGCAATATGTTTTGTCATAGAAAAGATTGAAAACAAACTACATAGCCCACCAAACTGCTTAAATAAAATATGTTGCAAACATATACTGGAATATTATATAGCTATAAAAAGAATGAGAAAGCATTTTATATATTATATGATCTCCAGAGTCCACTTTTAAGTCAAGCAATGTGCATAACTGGGTGCAGAAAATGCTATCTTCTGTTAAATAAAAGAAAAAAGTAGGAACATATATTTTTAATTGCTTACATAAAAATAAAGACACTTTGGAAGAATACACAAGAAATTAATAATGTTTATTCAATAGGGCGGTGAGGATGATGTGTGAGATAAGGTGGTTGGGAGTCTTTTCACTGTCTAGATTTTCACTTTTCAATCGTGTGAATATATTACCTATTTAAAAATTAAATATCTAAGTTAAAATAAAAACAATATTTCAGTCCAATCAACACCTTTTTGTAACATAACTGCGTGCTTTATTGAGATACACAGTAAAGCAGTAATATAATACAATAGTAAGGCATATATTTGGTGAAGTCTGATATGTTGTGAAAATGCAGTAAAACTGAAGTTTAAAAAAATAATTAGTAAATGTTACAGTGTTGGTGTTAAAACACAATATATTATGATACTCAAGTAAGAACCCAGTACCTGAAAACAATGACATAACATGCCATGTGATGTTTATGCTTCAGTTACATTGATTATGATTTACAGTTTAATACTTGGTGGTTATAAACAACACGAAATAATGTCCAAATTATGCTTAAAACGCAGCAATAAAGCTCTCAGTTTTTATTCAAATATTTTGACAGACTCACTCCAGAACTAATGTCTAAAAGATAAATCAAAACAAAAAGATTAAAACAAAATTATGCACTCTATTTACCTCTGATTTTAGAATGAAACTTAAACTTCTTAGTAGGATATAAAGTAACCCCTTGTTTTAAATCTTGGCTAAAAAAAAATCCTTGGGTAAAGAAAAGGTACAGCGTTACATAAAGGAAAAAAAATGCAAGACTAAAAACCAAATCTTCATGTAATTTGTTACCTTAGAGCTTTGGGTTTTCTTTTGGAAATTATAAAGGAAAAAGAAAATGGAGAAAAATGTTCATGCAATAGACAAGTGGTGAAGCTGTGAAATCAGGTGTGCACAACTATCAGGAACACCCCAAAACCAAAGTGAGGTAGAAATAGCATGAGAAGCTGTGTTTGATGTTAATTACCATTAAGAAAATAATGGACAAAACCCACTCTTGAAAAGTTAATTACACTTGATGTCAGAGGTAACAGATTTGCAAAAGAATAGGTCACGTGGTGATTTCTACAGAATGAATGATTAAAAAAAAAATCAAAGAGTAATAAAATGACATGAAAGAGTAAAGCTTTTTCCTACCAGTCCTTAGCTTTTCCTCTTGAGTTTTTCTCCTCTTTTCAAACAATTTTTGTTTGTGTATATATTTAATGAACCTGCCTAATCCACCAAAAAGGGTTTGGAGTAGCTTTTGCTTTTGGAACACTGGAATCAATTTGCCTTCCTACTTACAAACCTGTGTGGTATTATTTGCAGAGAAATGCAAAGGAGGGAAACACAGCTCATGGGCTTCTGGGTTGATATTTATCATATCACAATGTAATGGGGCTACCATCTTACACATATTTTCCTAAGGGTTATTTTAAATTAAGTCTTGTGGCATTTAAAAACTCATTGCGATGGGGAAAAAAAATCTAAAACAACAAAAACCAAACCACCTACTTCCTTTTGACAGTGAGAAGGCGGCAGAATCATTTAGTTGTAATTATAGAGATCTCTATGGTATGGTTATGAACATTCATCCAATCCTCTACTTCAAGAGTAGCCTGTTTCCTCACAGGGATTGGCTGGGAATTCATAGCCCTCTAGCCTTACCATTGTTGTCCTACCACTCGAGAGTTAAAAATATCTTCTGATTCTCTGATTTCCACCAAAGCATCATTAAATCTAAATCATGGCATTGCCAGCAGCAGGAAGCTGAATATTATCAACCAACAGATTACTCTGATATAATAAGTCCTGTGTATTCATTCACGTTCCTGTTAAAAAAAAATTCAATACTCTAGTTGTCAGTGGAAAGTTTAAAATGAGAAACATCTGGAGCCCTAGACAATGTTTTAGTGTGGTAGTTTCCTCCTGGCTTCAGGCTCCAGGGAAAATTTCACTCTAGACCAAGCAGGTAAGCCTGGATAACTACAAGAAATTTTTTTTCCATAAGACAGTGGCAGGAACATCTGAAGAAGGAATTTAAAAGGTCTACAGAAATTCTTATCTAGTTATCTATATACCTATAGTATTTATATACTTATAGACATATAGATGTATAAAATGAAAACCCACAGCCAGCCCCACTCAATCAACAATTCCCAAAAGAGCAATGCAAACTAGTCATTTGGTGGTGTTAGAGAAAGTCCTATCTTTAATATGCAACAAAAAAATGAATTTCATATGGATATCACGCTAAAAGGATGCAAAACAATGCGCTTGCCTCAAAGTTTGTGTGTGTTTGTGTGTGTATGTGTGTGTGTGTATGTGTGTGTATGTGTTTGTTTTTAGGGGTTTTTATAAACAACTTTTTTTTATAAAGCACACTTTAGTTTACAATCTTTCTTTATAACTGTTATAAATTTTTAAACAACCCAAAATGCGTTCCATATAAAGAAATGGCAAGTTATTTAGCTATCAAGATTTTACATGTAGTTTTCTTATAACTTTTTTTGTACAATTGCATAGACGTGTAAAACCTGCCATTGTTAACAAAACAATAACAGACTTAGAAACTACTGAAATCTACAGTATAGTACCACTACCCTTCACAAAAATATAGATTTTATTTCTTGTAAACTCTTACTGTCTAATCCTCTTTGTTGTATGAATATTATAAAAACCATGCGGGAATCAGGAGTTGTAAAACATTTATTCTGCTCCTTCTTCATCTGTCATGACTGAAACTAAGGACTCCATCGCTCTGCCCAAATCATCTGCCATGTGGAAAAGGCTTCCTACATTGTGTCCTGGAAAACAAAGAGAAAGAAAGACTTTACAAAAGGTGCCAATATCATCACGATTCTTTGCCATTTGGGAAATCATTCCCCATTTCTGGGTGAAGACAACACAGAAGCTGCATCGTGGGTGTACACAACAGGGTTTGATTTTTCACCAGTTTCCAGGAAGAAGCAAAGCCTTGTTAATGAAGCCATTGCATGTTGTTAGTATCAGCTTAATGTTGGATCAGGCTACTGGTGTCATTTAAATGGAAAACATGTCAAATAATGTACTCATCATCCCAGTGTAAATATCGTATATCAAAAGGATTCCATGGATAAGCACGAGATTGCTATCATAATGGAAATATTACATGATGGGATATACCTTTTCTACCTTGCTATGAGTGATTACTTACTATCTACTTATATTGTTTACTATCAAACTACCACCACCATAACTATCACTACCATCACATCCAATATCACTACCATCACCACCACCCAACCACCATCATCATCATCATCATCACTGCCACCATCATAACCACATGAAATTTTCATTTCAAAGGCTCTTTCAAGCTGTCAGCTTACTTCTAGGCTATGGTGGAGGTGACTATTCTCTCTACTTTTACTTGAGTTGAAAAATAAACTCTTGAATTGACCTTTTTGTACATATTAACATTTGAATTAGGAAGCTTCAGAATAAAAATCACTTTTCATTCCAAATTACTCTAGAGCCTAATTATAATATGACCCACATGTATTGTATGGATTTGGGTATCCTGTGACTCCATCTTTGATCTCCTACTAAATGAGGGTTAAATACCAGAATAGCCTTTTAATAATAATGTGGCATGACCTAGCATTAATTCCCCAGCATGGAGCATAAGAGCAGAGTACCCAATGTCCCTGGGTATTTTGTAGCAAAATTCAGATCTGGAGTAAGACAATCTGAGACATAATTTATGGTTTGCCTTTTCAGATATGTCCCATATTTTTATAGGGCTAATTTTAATTTTTGGACATTGGTAAATCTTTCTACTCTTCAAGTACTGCCTTTGGAACTGAAATGCTTTACTAGGCTATTACTACCTTGCTATGTATCAACTTTGCAGATTCCCATAATAATTGTTAAAATCCCAGTAAAAATTAAAGATAGATTAAGGCAGGTATTCTGTTCTAATATTTATTTCAAGAGACATATCCTTTTTAAAAATATGAGAAGATCTAATGAGGATTCATGGGCAGGCACTTAAACAGTGATGACACCAGATCAATTTGAGACTTATTAAAAGTTTAATGCCACTCAGGCATTTATATTAAGGTGACCAAGTTTGTAAATCTCTTTGAGCTTTTTCAGTGCAGTTTCATTGAGAACTAGTTACATTTAAAAAAATCACTTTGGATTTTGGTTGAGACTGCAAATATGAAAACTTTTTAAAGAAAGCATATGTACTATTTATAAAGCAGGCCAATAGTTTGGCAGCCCTCAGTGAAGAATTGAAATTATCTTTGGCTTTTCTGTGGCATAAAAACCAGAGGAAGACACAGTGGGATCTTTGCTGCTCCTCAGAGCTCAAAATACAAATATATATATCTGATGCTACCAGGTTGGAGGGCTTCTCCTGTATCTATTTTTGACTTCTCAGCAACCCTGGTAAATTTGCACAATTATTCAGGCATAAGTGAAAATAGATGGACTAACTGCAAATTTTTAATTACCAGCAATCTTAAGAGTTATTAACAAAGCCAGTAAAAACAAAATCCAAGACCCTTACAACCTGATACCTGAATGTAATTCAAACTATTTCTCATGACCCACATCTGTCTATATTATAGTCTACCTGGGAGCTGGAAAATGTATTACAAAACATAAACAAAAAAGGAAAGAACTCATTTTTTCCTGTCAGTGTATTGATAATCAAAAAGTGCCTTTTTAGACTGTGTGCTAGGGGATGTGGACTGAAGTTCAACAGATAATAAAACAAGTAAATGCATTTATACATTATATAGCCAAGTGGTGCTTCTATTCCTTGAAATAGTGTTAAGTTACTACCTGGAAAGAAAATTCTTGAGTCTCTCAAGAGGCATTAAGTTCTAGGGGTATCTGCTATTTAAAAATTTGCCAGGGAAAACAGAGGTTCATTATTCTTAACATACCAAATACACTCCCATAAAATGTTGGGTGGCTTTTAACCTGTTTAAACTGTTAAATTTTCACAAATGACCTTGTGGTCATCCTTATGCTATAAAAATGAAGAACTTTTAGAGTCACCTCATCATATCTATATTATACCTTTCATTACTTCATTTATGAATACTTGTTTTACCAAAATAATGATTCCAATTTTTTCATGGAGGTTTTTTTCCTGAAAAAAAATTCTGTCTCTGACAAAACACTGCCCCAAAGAATCATACCTCAGTCTATTGGAGGTGTAAAACTGCCCTGTAACATGGATATAGAAAGTAGATTTGTATCCTGGTTCTATTATCCATTTGTATAAGGCACAGCATTAGTGAGATCATTAATTTTATCTGACAGATTTTTCTAAGTTTGAAATTACAATCTCATACTGTAAGTGCAAAAGGCACTGAAAGCGGCCAGGATTGAGGCCTTTGTGGTCAGCTTCAGGCACAAGTTGACACAAAAATATGTCTACAAAAAGTATTAATTTAATCCATTCATAAGCAAGGAATATTGAACACAAAGGCACCATGCGTTGAACATTAGGGCAGTTGTATGTTTTTCCAAGTTGGCGATAACTGCAATGCATTTAGTTTCACACGCCATCACTGCCTGAGGGAGTTGCTTTCTGCAGTGATTGGAATTGAGACTTTCTGGCAAAGATTCAAGACCTCAATAGCAATCTGGCACTCTATTTTTAAAAAATATTTCCCAAATAAATGGTTAGCATTCAACTGGCCAAAGCAAAGCCAGAATACTGCAGTGAAATGTGCTTATCTTCTCTTTTCTATAATTTAATCTCTGAAAAAAAAAATCTGGTCTACTGTACATTTGGAGTATTTTCATAGCATTAGAAAAAGTCATTATTGTTTTGATTCTCTGGCTTCTGGAACCTTATCTGATCATAATACATCTCAGGTAGTAAGTTTCCAAATATCTACATGACTTCTATTATATGTATAGTCCTTTCATTCATCCATGAACGAAACATGTTTTAGGGTAGTCAAAATTATGGTGCAATTTTTCACAAAAAGTTAAAATAAATTTTAAGGGGCACTTACCATAAGAATGAACCCAAGAAGTCTCACATATAAAGTACATGAGCCAGGCAAACTGTAAGGAGCATTCAATGCTTCATAGATTCAGATTCAGGTTTCTTCAGTTTCTCCTCCCAACCTACCACTCCCTCCCTGGGACCTCACTGCCCAAAGCCTTAGCAAGCACTGGCATAAATACATGGCAGGATCATTACATTCATTAGTCTTGCATGGCACAGTGTTGGCAGAATTTTTGGTATGATTCCTTAAGTTTAAATAAATCAGTGGCCACTCTAGTCCATCCTATTGCTAAGGATCCAGAATCTTCTCATACAGGAAGCACTCTCCACTTATCCAACCTGTCTCCCAGAGCAGTACATACTATTGCCATCCCATGGAATAGTTTTTCTTCTCTCCCCCTTAACAGTAAACTCTTGGTAAGGACAATCTTGTTTCACTAGGGCTGTCACTCAAAACTTTGTCATCCAATGATCACTTAGGTAATTCAATGTTGAGATGATATTTCTTATAGAATAGGAGTAAGAAGCATCTTTCACTATAAAACCTCAAACCACAGTCAGTGATAACGCTGCACCCTACCCCCTTCCACTCATACATGGGCATTTAATAAACCCTCAGGACTCCAACATTCAATTTTTTAACCCAATTGGTTATTGTTCTATGTGACTTCAAATGCCAAATATAAAGGAGTGTCTTCTAAAAGGCAAGTTGAGATGACATAAGCCTTTCAAATCTCATTTTCTAAAGTGACAGTACTGCATAAGAGTTAAGAGTGGGGCTCTGGAGCTAGACTATCTGGATCCAAATCCTTGCTGTCACCTTGGACACACTGCTTACTCTCTCATTGACTGTTTCCTTATCTGTAAAATGGGGTTAAAAGAATACCTACCTCATAGGTTTATCAGGAAGAATTACATGATGAAAAAGATGGCAGTTGCTGAGAACAATGCTTGGCACACAGTAAGTGCTCAAAAAATGTTAGCTAAAATGGGAAAGAAAGAGTGTAGGAACCAGGGAAAAAGGAAACAGAGAAAAATGAAGTCATCCCAGAAGAATTAAAAACCAAGGGCTCTGGCAGAAAATGCTGGAAGTGGAAGAAAGTTTTATGACTCATCAATTATGTTCAAAGCTAAATTTATTTTGAAGATTGTGTTTGTGTTGCAAATGGCAACAGATGATGAACTGTAGGAATCCAACCTAGGGACTGCAAAGGATTGCCATTTTAGAGATTCCTGCTCCCCCAACCACTGGTCCTGTCATTATGGTGATGACAAGATGAACATTTGAGGAATGGTCCTCATGAACTGGAAGTGGAGAGGTGACTACCATCCTTAAATGATGACACAATGTGTAATACACACATGCGCGTGCACGCACACAATTTTTACACAAATGCCAAACATAGAAAGCAGGATGAGACAGACAGAAGCCATGGCTGTGAGCCTGAATCTCACTAACCTCTCTCATTGGCTTTCCAGGGGTATTTCTTCCTTTAATAATAGAGAGAGGAAGAGGCAGAGATATCAGAAAGGGAAAAAAACATACATACATATACAATTTCATATCAATTTACTTCTTTTACCAAACAAATGTTGAGATGACAATTCATTTATTCCCTTCTGAAAAAAAAAGAAACAAAAAACCCAAAAGACACATCTAGTCAAATAACCTTTACGTACACTTAAAATCAGTATAAACAAATAACATGATCCAGGAGACATCATTTATAGAATCCATAGAGTTCATGCATTCAAGTGGATGAAAAGTGGCACAGAATAAAAATCTGACAAATCAAGTATTGTTTTCAAGGACAACTTGTTCAAAAATCTCAGATTCTCTTCATTCTCAATTTGACAATCAGCACATTGAAACATAAACAGTAGTTGACTTTGTGTGCCAAAAGTCTGCACCCCAAATGTAAGGCAGACCCCACATAAAGGCCGGACTCCATCCTCTGGGGAGAATTTCTTGGTAGAAGCTGAGTATGTCCATGATGGGGTTGGGGGAATTTGAGGAAACAGAAAAGATGAGGGGAAGAAGTAAGTTCTAGTAATGGGCAAGCCACAGAGCCAGATCCAAGAATGAGCTTTCAACTTCCTCCTCATTATTTCAGCAAATATCAGGAGCCTTGAGAGTGAATGGCTAAAGACTCACTGGCCTTGTTTCATAGAATCCTATAATTGTATGTATGTATTTACTTTTGAAAAGTAGATTCTGATGAGAAAGTGTTCTATGCCAGTATTTATAATTAGAATACTAGACAGAAAAGTAAGGGCCTCTGACCCATAACTAGCATGTCTTAGGCACACAATTTCCTTTTATCTCCAGAGTCTTTGGACTAAAATATTGGTTTTCAAATTGTTTGACTATAGCAACAGGACACTTTCTAAAACAACCTTACATGGAATTCCAGTATTTAGAGCAGATCAAAGCAGAGCTATGAGAGGTCCTGTACAGTATCTCCTTTCCTCCATGACCCACCATGCTCAGCGACTCCAAGGACACTCAAATGCCCTGAAACAATTTGGGAACCACTAGTCTGGAATGGAGAAGTATGGAGGTACAATTTCAATAGGAATTTTTCAAAGCTCAAGTTTAGGGTTCAAAAATTCTGGTGTACATTTAAAGGTTTTCTAAGTATGGCTATTCCTTTCCTCCCTTCCTCGTTTCCTTCCATCCTTCCTTCTCCTCATTCCCTCTCTTCCTCCTTCTCTCCTTTTTTGTCCTCTTTCTGAATTTTCCTAAGTGAGTCAGAGATGTCTTAGGATATAAAGACTGTAACTTGACCATGTAAGGGCCAGGAATTCATGATGCTCCTCAAGCCAGGGAAAAGAGAAAAAAATGGGTATTGGCTCTTTAGCTGTGAGTGTTACCAGTGATAGACCATACCAGATGATAGGAAATGGAGGAGAACATCATTTTCTCCTTAACGGCTCAAATAATTCCCAGTATGAATTACTCACCCCTTCCTTTTGATTCCTTTAGCAAGATTTTTTGTTATTCTTTTTTTTTAAAAATCTTTATACTTCATAGTTATACTGTCTGATAGCACAATTAATTCTCTTCCCTTATAAGACTATGAGCTATTTGAAGGCAGGGCCCACAAGTTGTACACCCATCTCCCAATCCCTAGTACCTCATACTGTACCTAGACACTATTGGTATTTGATAAATGCTGGCTGACCTGAACTGGTGAGGTAGCAGCTGGGTCATGGCCAAGAGTTTTTCTGAGTTATAAACAACTTGGCCTTGACTGTTACACTTTAGCTTGGATACCAAAGGCTGGTAACTTATTCTGGCTTGTAACTTTAGTCTATTTTGAAAACTTTATAACTTTGGTTTACTTTGAAAACTTCAGAACTTTGGAAAGGACAGTGTTGTTAGAAAGGTATATGATTTAGTTTCAGAATGTAATTATGATTCTTAAAGTGATTAAGGTTGCATATCTTTATTCATTCTACACCAAACCATTCCCAGAGCTCAGTGTCAACCAATCACTGCTGAATATGCAGCAGCAAATGATTTGTGTTTTGTTTCAAGTACTTCCTGAGAAACCATATTTTATGTAAAATGGACCTCCTGGATCCATGTTAACCTTAATCTCTTCCAAAATCGCCCCTCATCACTTGGGTCCCCATGTGCTCACTGATATAGTACAAAAGGAAGCTCCTCTTTTCATTTAAAAAAAGTTAAAAACAAAGAATGTTTTCTACTGTATTAGGAATAGTTCTACACTGATAAAATAGAGGCTACTTGGTTGTAACATTTTAAAAAGTTCTTGACCAGTAAATAAATAAATAAATACAAGTGCCAGATAAAAAGTGTTATTTTATAAACACATTCTTTGGAAATGAGTTTCTTCAGACTTTCAGTTAGGGTGTCCATCTGGCAATGTGGTATGTTGGCAGGAAATGAATCAAGGGAAAAGGGAAGTATGTTGGGCGAGTCCTGAGTCTAAAATAAAGGCCTTGGTCAGGTCTAGAGAAGTCTAGTTTCCACGGGGCAGTATGAACTTGACATTATTGATTGTAATTCATTATTTCAGAGTCAAAATTGCGAGGCATTACTGTTTCTTCCTGTGCCTTTACTTTCTTTTATCTTAGTTCACTGACAGTTTAAAAAAGTTAAGGGGGAATGAGTTTCTTTTCTTTTTTTTTTTTTTCTTTTTCCTTTTGTTGTCCTGATTCTTTGGAAAGGAATGAGTTTCTTTTTAGGATTTCTGTTTCATTACAAGTAAAAGAAGATTCAAGTGGCTACACTTTAAATATTGAAACATGCAGGCTCTTTGGTGAAAATGGATATAAATGTATAAATCAATTCAAAAGCACAGTTTTGTTGAGCTGAAAGTTGGTCAGCACTGAAGGCTGTGACTATGTATGAGTCAGAATGGACAGCCAAATAAAAGTGTAAGTTAGGGATTGGCAGATTTTCCCTGTAAAGGGCCAGATATTAATAGTAAATATATTAGGCCACAGTCTCTGTAACAACTATCCGACTCTGGTGCAACTACTCTGCCCTGGTAGTGAGAAAGCAGCAACATGTAAATGAGTTGGTGTGGCTGTATGTCTGCAAAATGTTCTTTATAAAAACAAGTTAGTGGGCCAGATTTGGCCTATGGGCTGTATATAGTTTGCTTGTCTTTGGTGTAAAGGGATAATTGCTCAAATCCTTCGTGGAAACAGGAAACAGAATGTTGCCTGAAAGAGGGCATATGATGCTTCCGTCTGCCTTTGTTCTTTATGTTGTTTTTCCGTAAAAGAACCACAGAGCAAGATTGAAATTTTTAAAGATGGCAACTTTTCCAGAGCTATTGGGTTGGTAATTTAGGGGCGTTTGACAGAACGTATGTGGGCTTATTTGTGACGGGATGGTATGAGAGGGACACAGGGTGGCATGGGCTGTTGGGAAAAAAACTAATGTGACATAGATCAGTAGGCAAGAGATTGTACAGGCAGCAGAAATACCCACATAGCACTGCTAACTGCTTTCTGGACTGTCTTACTGCACTAAGAAATTATCTTGGATCCTATTACTCAATTAATCTACACAAAATGGCACCTCATTTTAGAGAGCCCAATACCATACCACTGACTAGGAAAGCATTTCTTTCAACAATGCACACACATATAAAAATATCTTTGTTAGGCTGCTAAAGATCAGAGACTTATGGACATATCGCTTAAGGGTTTATTTTTAAATTATATCTATTATTTTTTCTAGCCACATAGTGTTCCTATAGAAGGCAGAGATGAGAAAGTGTCTTATAGTAGATAATGACTTTTATTCCACTGGAATTCAACTTCTACATATACTTACAGACACAGAAAGAGATTATAGGTAGATAAATAGATTAGATAGAAATTGGCTACTGTTCAGTGTGTAAATATACACTGAGTCACTCAAACCCTCCAAGTGTCTGTGAACAACTAACTATACCTAGAGATTAATCACAAAAGATATAATCACAAAGCTAAATGTGCACACATTCACACCTTGAACATGCTGTAGTTTATATTGCCGATTATGCAGGAGAGTGTTGGCTATCGGTTTATCACTAAATGGAGAAGCATGTAACTCCTTTATTAATTTGGGTAACAGTTTAGCAAGGCCATTGAGATAAGATCAGAGGCCTAATTTAACTTGCTGAATGGCCATGAACAAGGCACTTAACTTCTCTGGGCTTCCAGGTACTTTTTGTATAAAGGAAAGATAAAGGTTAGCTGACAACTTAAGGTCCAACTGTGTGGCAAGGGGTAACAAAAAAAGTTGTAAGTTTAAAGTACACAATAACTCGCCTATCTATATACTTTATATTTATGAAAAACATTAATTTTTTTAAAAGGCTTTTCCTCTGTGGGCAATTATCTAGCAGGGTTAAGTAAACCATGAGGTGGTATTTAATAGCACATTTCCACTAAATGTCTGACCTCTGGCTCTGACATCTGTTTTGAGTTACTCAAGCAGCTGTCTGAAACAGCTGTAGCAACCATGAACTTCATTTTTCGTAACACAACAATGGGAACATGGATGGCAGTGTTACAATAAAACTACAAAATCCTCTAAGGTATTAGCATGGTCTTACTGTAAAAATTTTAAAAATTATTTTTTTTGGAAACATATTCCCCTGGGCAAGGAAAAGTGAGATCAGTTAGATCAGTATTTTTAAACCACTGTTTCAGAAAATAAATTTAGTGGGTTGCAATCAGCACTTTATTTTTAAATCAATAAAACAGAGAAAGAGTGTGTATTACACATAATATGTAAAGTATTGCTTCATGAAACTTTTGTTTCTAATCTTTGCATATGTGAGTATACATATTATGTGTGACATATGCATGTGACGGGTGTGTACATGTGTGTGTACATAAACACACATATGATTTTTTTATATCTTTATTCCAGTTGTAATATAAAATGTTTCTGTTAAATGGATAATGGTCAAAACAGGTTGAAAGTCTCTGTTCTGGGTGTCAAAGATGCTAAGATGACTTTTCAAAGCTCTCCCATTTGGGAGAGTCTGTATCTTGAGATGTTAAGGTTCTCAAGAACCCAACATCAGCCTAACATACCTACCAACTGGTAAAATGTTCCCACCAAACCTTACTCTTTGTCTCTCCACACACACACACCATTCTTTCAAAATTAAAAAAAAATGCTTTTAGCTAGAAATAAAGCACCCAAAAAACACTAGAGTGTTTATCAATAGGCTAATTGATAATTAGCCTATTTTTACAATGATGAAACTCTTAATCCATTTGAATTTGGGGAGAAAAGGCCCTAATAAAATGAGGCCTAATTTAGCTGGAAGCAGCAAAACAAGAGAAAATGCCAAGGTCACAGCACTACTGAACAACTGGCCAGATCTTCCAACACCTTAGCTACTCCGTTGTTATGTTTTTTGTTTGTTTATTTGATTGGTTTTTTTTTCAAGAATATCAACTAATTTTCTCAGGCCACCAGGATGTGAATGAGTAAATAGAAAGTTCAGTTAATGGAACTGGTATCACAGACAAGGCCTCCTTATTCCACATTTGAGAACTCAAATCAGCACTTAGGGGATGATATTCTTCCATAAACACTAATTTAGGAAACACTACACAGGTGGCCTGAATAGAGTTTCCCATGTTTCCATACAAGTAAGGAAATCAATATCAGAGATGCTAACTGCCTTAATCCTGTATCAGAGGAGGTATATTTCTAGTCTTCCAAGAAGCTTCTTCCATACCTATGTGGTATCTAGCTTTAAGGACTCTAAAAAGAAGGGTGCAGAGAGATGGTGCAAAGGATTTCACCTTAAAGCTAATTAGGGTGGACCAGAGATAAAGGAACAAAAAGGGATCTAGGGAGGCAAGGGTGCCTATGGGGAAGCAGAGCCATGAGCATTGCTGTAGCTCAGGTGTCCTTAAACTACGGCCCACAGGCCACATGCAGGTGTTTTTTGCCCGTTTGTTTTTTTACTTCAAAATAAGATATGTGCAGTGTGCATAGGAATTTGTT
This sequence comes from Microcebus murinus, assembly GCF_040939455.1. Taxonomy (NCBI): domain Eukaryota; kingdom Metazoa; phylum Chordata; class Mammalia; order Primates; family Cheirogaleidae; genus Microcebus; species Microcebus murinus. Next base: position 105,643,518 of record NC_134136.1, read on the forward strand.
CATAGTTTTTTTTAAACTGTAGTCCGGCCCTCCAATGGTCTGAGGGACAGTGAACTGACCCCCTGTTTAAAAAGTCTGAAGACCCCTGCTGTAGCTTCTTCTCTGCTATCCTCTTGTTTAGATGCAGAAGAAATAAATGCCCAGGGTGTAAAAGAGCAGCCACCAACTTCCCACAGAGCAGGCAAATGAGCCATCAGTTTAAGGAACCAGGATCACACAGCAATCATATTATTGCATTGTGATTGGAATTTCTTTGGAACTCTGCATCCCCAATTGACCATAAGTACCTTGAAGGTAAGGAACTTGTCACTACTTCTTCGTATCCCTAGTACCTCCACTGGTACATACTAGGTGCTAGTAAAAGGACAAAGTAATGAGGATAAAGGTGAGAGCATTTGATTCTGCCAAGCCTGGATATGGTCTTCCTATTATGAATCATGACATCTAGGGAGAGGAGTCTAAGATAGTCGGGATGGGGATGGGGGTGGCGGGTGTGGAGGTGGGTGGAAGACAGATAAGACTTTTATCTGTTAAAATCAACACATCAGAGGCGCTCAGCAGTGAAAAGATGGCTGGTGCAGACATTTAAAATTAGCTTCCCCTGACGGTTCCTTAGCAACACTCTACCAGAACATTATTGCTTTTAATGTGCACTGCACAACGTTCACTCGCACATCAAATAGCTAGGAAATGGCCATTGTTAACTGACACTGAACAAAAAGATAGGAAAAACACACTACTCAAAACACCCTCCTCATTGCCCTTATGGAGAGGAACGAATAGCCCAGATTTCCTGCTGCCCTTCCCTCCCCCAGGCTGCCCATTAGGGGTGCCAATCACTGGCCACAAAGCCTGGTGTGTTCTCCCTTTTCTTTCTCTGGGCTTTCCTTCTGTTTGATCACAGGTGACTGTTGCCATTCTTTTTCTTCACTGAAGGGAGGTAGGACAGTGACTTTGTTTTTTTTTTTTTTTTTTGAGACAGAGTCTTGCTTTGTTGCCCAGGCTAGAGTGAGTGCTGTGGCGTCAGCCTAGCTCACAGCAACCTCAAACTCCTGGGCTCAAGCCTCCTGCCTCAGCCTCCCGCGTAGCTGGGACTACAGGCATGTGCCACCATGCCTGGCTAATTTTTTTTTCTATGTATATTAGTTGGCCAATTAATTTCTTTCTATTTATAGTAGAGACAGGGTCTCGCTCTTGCTCAGGCTGGTTTCGAACTCCTGACCTCGAGCAATCCAGCCACCTCGCCCTCCCAGAGTGCTAGGATTACAGGCATGAGCGATCACGCCCAGCCGTGACTTTGTTTTAAGAGAGGGCAACACATCAAAATAAAGGTCCTAGGAAACTAACAACAACAACAAAATATCTCCTTGGATGATGCAAGACATCTGAAGCTCATGCAGGGTAGTGGGAAAAATCTGGGGAGTGGGGTAAAATGTAGCTTTCGTATGAGGGGCAAAATACACAAGGTCAAAGTGATGGAGTGAACAAAAATAATATTAATGCCTTTGTGCAAAGCCTGTATTCCATCAATTGAGGTAAAAAGTAACAAACTAGTCTATGAAGATTTAATTCTTCTTATATTTAAATGATGGAGTAAGATATAATTCTGCAACATAAAGGGCATCAGATTGCAAGTCAGAATTCCCACCACCACCACTCGCCAGGCATGTTCTAGGCCTTGTTGTAGCACATAATAGCTGTGTGTCCCTGGCAAACACACCATTACAGCATTAATTTCCTCATCTGTAAAAGTCACATAATAATTGCTCTTCAGTAAAAGGCACCTCATAATTAACTCTTCAGACTAATGTGTGAAGCAAGTAAAATACTTGATAAATATAAGGTGGTGTTCTCATTTCTGGAAACATCCTGATTTCACAGGTATTCAACTCAAAATATTCCAAAGTAGAAATTCACACCTAAAAATAAAATCTCACCATGGACCCAAATTCGCATTCTGATGGCACATGTTGACTTCCATATGGAAAATACACACCACACATCAGTTAGGTATGGAAGTGAGTGGACTAATTCCAGTAAGTCTGAGTCCCTTGCAGATATTGGAGCTTACCTCTCGAACTAGGGAAGGAGTTGTTGAGTTGCTCCATCACCTCCTCTAACCCTGTGCTTGTGTCTTGAGGAGGACTGAGAAGATCTTCCTCACCTTAAGAAAAGCAAAAACAAATAATGGCCAATTACGCTTATGTAAAATGTACAGATACTATAGAAAAGGGCCATAATTACATTTAAAAAAACCATTATAAATACATTTCACTTGCTCATAAATAACATAAATAACAAAAACCCTCAAGCTAATAATTAGGAAACAATTTCTTAAAGGGAAGAAGAATTCCACATGGTAATTTATCTATGTCATTATCCTTGGAGAAGAAAACCGGTATCTATTTAGAAGTTAAGATAAAGTTTATCAGAAGAGAGGACTTGAAATGTTCCTATTAGGTATAAATAATAAACACTTGTGAGGTGCTGGATACCCCGAATACACTGACTTGATCATTATACACTCTATGCATGTAACAAAATATCAAATGTACCCCTATAAATATGTACAAATACTATATGTCAGCAAAAAAGAAAGAAAGGAAGAAAGATCAAGTTGACAAACCCCCTTTTCTTATGCTCCATTAACAAATGTGAAACTTTTTTCTCTATAATAAAACAATTATGGCACACTTGCAGTGTGTCTCCTCAACACAAAAGAAAATAAGAATGTTACATTTTGCATTTACATCATGAAAGTAAGAAGAAAACACTAAGGTCATTTTTTCACTTTTTCTTTTGATATTTAACCAAAAAATACAAATAAAACTCAAGTACCTTTAAAGTCCAATGTAATAGGAATAAAAGGAATATGTGACCTTTACAGTTATTGAAATATTAATATTCTAAAAACTATAGATACAGGATAAACTGGGGAGTTATGTTCTTTTGTCTTTGTTAATTGGGACTACTTTATCATAATAATGTGTTGGGGTTTTATAGAGAGAAAATCTATTTTTAATTTTTGAGAATTTGTTTATGTGAGAATGGAATGATGATTTGGAAGCCTTTGAAAGGAGTTTAGGGATGGATGATCTTCACTGGGAATGGGAGTCTCCTATAGATTTTATGGATCTATGTCTCTATTGTTTATTCATGTGTTAAAGAAATACACTTTAAACAGCATTTGCAGTAACGGGGGAAATTAGTAGGCACAAACAAAATTTGAAGGCCCTCTGAAACTAATTTTTCATAAAACCCAATCTTCCAACAGTGAAAATAACTGCTTTTCAAGTTCCATTTGTTCAGCACATTGTCACTTCTATCTAAAACAAGACCTTGCTTCAGCAAGTCAACAATAATGAACTTTCTTAGGGACAAACTCAGGTTCACATCTGACTTGGAAATGCCTGTGAAGCCAGTGACTAGATGATTTAAATATGCTTCTCATTTCCTTTGGTCTATGCCACTTGGATTTTCATCTATGATTATAATCCTTCATTTATTCCTGTGTTTTTGTCCTTGCTTTTTAAAGCACAAGCTAAAAGAATCACTGCGAATGCTAACCATTAAGACAAAATCATATCTTAGGTGGATGTGAGGCTGCATATCATTATTAGAATAGAGGTTTAAGAACATAGGGTAGATAAAAAGCTTCTGATATGTGAGTGTCATGGTAACACACCATAGGAAACTTCTTTGAAATACTAAGTACAAGAAATGGGTACTGAAGAATTAAGGTCACAAAGTGGAAAAGGCAGGGTTATAATCTCTCTATATATATACACACACACACACATGCACACACACACACACACAACTTGCTTAAGTATATGCCTTTAGAAAAAAAGTGAAATTCTGTATTTTTATTTTCTTTTTTCTTACAGTTTTAAACTACCATTATCTGGTAATGATGGAGTGAATGAAATACTACTACCAGGAGGAGCAGGATCCTGACAACTGCAGGGCCAATTACATCTCTTTGTTCCATTAGTGATGCAAATTTTTGCTGAATTGGGAGACATGAAGCATTTTTAATGGCAACAAGTCCACTTTAGTGGCAGTATGATCAAGATCAAGATCAAGAATAAATCAGAACCAACAGAGACAGTTATGAACATTGATGTTAATATTTCTGACAGTTTAATTACATCATACTAGAGTTCTAGGAACTCAATTGTACTGTGTTAACATTCAGGTACAGTTCAATGAAGTGATTGGCATTTCTGTCTCTGAAATATTTCAAAGACCAAATTGTAAAATATAAACCTAATGATGTCAGCCAAGTTCATCTTTACAAATAAACTACCTGTGAGTCTCAAATATGAGTGTCCAAGTACAAATGCAAAATGGGCTTGTTTTAATGGCAAACTTTCATGGCAGTGATAAATGTAAACATTCAGACATTCTTTGAGTGCCTATTACATTCAAGGTAGTAAAAAAACAAGTCATGTATAATCTTGTTTTCTTCTTAATATTGTCAAGATTTCTAAAAATGGTTTTAACTCACCTCCTTTTAGGAATTAAAATCAGACTTATCACATACATGCATGAATAGAAGCGCATCAACTCACTGAAAAAATGCTTAATACCTAATATTTTCTGTGTCAGATTATACTGGAAAAGTTAAAACCACTAAGTAAAACCTGAAGTTAAAATAACACCATTGTACTATTCAATATTGAGCCAGACTTTTTAAATGCCTTTAAAAAACCCACAACAATTTTAAAAAGAGTTAAGATGTTAATTTATTAATTCAAATATTTATCAAAAGCCAACTGTCTGCCAGACACTGTTTTGGATGATGATGTTATAACAATAAACAAATGCAACTCACATTCTCATGGAGGCACACAGGCTATACAAATAAACAAGTAAATTATATAGGTATGTCAACCTGTACTAAACACTCTCACGAGAGGGTTAGCAAGGGGCAATAAGGAAGAGCCATCAGAAAGTGGAATCTTGCAAGTCCTCATTGATGAGATGCAGTTGAGCAAAAACTTTAAGGACTTAAGGGTGTGAGTCGCACAGGCCTTTGAGGGAAGGGTACTCTAGATAGAGGGATCAACAAGTACAAAGACCCTGAGAGGGGAGTCTGATTGCCTTGTTCAAAGTACAGCAAAAAGGCCAATGTAGACAAAGTAAAGTTACCAAGGGTTGGGAGAAGAGTACTTTCCTTGCTCAGTAATTTGGACTTGGTTGTGTGACCTGCTTTGGCCAAAAGAATGTTAGCAGATATGACACAAGTAGAGGCTTATAATAGTGTCCTTGAGTGGTTGGGCTTGCTCTCTTGTGCTTATGTGCCATAAGAAGCACACGGGCCAGATAGCCTGCTGGCCCAAGGAGGGTGGATGAAAGACATATGGAACAGACCTGAACCCAGCCCACAACCTGGAGTCAAGCCCAGCTGAGTGCCAGCAAAATCCAGCCAACCACCTGATGCATGAATGAGAAATATGTAACTTGAGAATTTTGTGGTTATTTGCTATACAGCAATAGCTGACGGATATACTGTCTCAAGGCATCAAACTACCCAGATATGGCCAGGCGTGGTGGCTCACGGCTGTAATCCTAGCACTCTGGGAGGCCAAGGCGGGCGGATTGCTCAAGGTTAGAAGTTCGAAACCACCCTGAGCAAGAGCGAGACCTCGTCTCTACTATAAATAGAAAGAAATTAATTGGCCAACTGATATATATAGAAAAAATTAGCCAGGCATGGTGGCGCATGCCTGTAGTCCCAGCTACTTGGGAGGCTGAGGCAGCAGGATTGCTTGAGCCCAGGAATTTGAGGTTGCTGTGAGCTAGGCTGACGCCACGGCACTCACTCTAGCCTGGGCAACAAAGTGAGACAGTCTGAAAAACAAACAAAAAAAAACTACCCAGATATGATGTTTATGGGTTATCTACTCATACATCACGTAGCTACAATATAATAGGTAACCCTGAAATGTTCCTGACTCAAAGAACCTGTGACCACAAGCTCCCTGCTCAAAAGGCCTTTTCATTTACTCAACGAGAAAATACTTATTGAGTCCCAACTGTGCACACGAGGAACTCAGCCAGTTCTTATCACTATTTCACTGATTCATTGCCCACTCAAAAGTATATTGCTACTGTTTGAGGGATTTTAAACTTAGTTAATGGCAATTCTTTAACATTAACACTTAAACTTGATTCTACTCCAAGGTGAATCCCACAAACACACATAAAAATTCCTTTTGGATTATTAGCTGTATAGTTGTCTTGGTTTGTCCTAAGTTGGTCCAAAGAAATCAGTGAAACATTTTAAAAATGACTATTTCAAAATAGGGAAGACACAGTCAAAGTAAAATAGTACCTTGATATAGCATAATATGATAGTCTCCTTTAATCACTACTGAAATGAAGAAAAAAGAAGTGGGATGATTCAATTTAGTCTCAGAAAAAGGAAATAAAATGGCTTGCCATGGCATGATATTCTTTAATATTCTGAGACATACAATGGTTTCAGACTTTCTGGAAGGGATGATATCCCATCTGACTTGCTTCCCTTCCCTCAATTCAAATGCTGACAATGGTTCTACTTGTTTAAAAAAGTGATTTTAGCCAGAACGTATGCATCCTATGCAGAATAAATACAAGAATCCTTACTCCTGTGATTTTGTCTGCACCTAAACAAATTATTTTCTCTCTAAAAGAAAGGAGCTGTGTATACAAAATTGTTTTCTCTTATAAAAGTGGCTGTGTATGAGCAAATATGGCCATCAATATTTTTGGATATTAATCAATTTCTGACTTGATGTTTTATTACCTTACTACTTAAGTTTTTCCTGCCTAAAAACAAGCACCACATATATTCACCAGCAAACTGGTATTAACTGAGTAGCACCTAAGTGGACACATAGGTACTACAGTAATAGGGTATTGGGGAGGGGGGTGGGTATATACATACATAATAAGTGAGATGTGCACCATCTGAGGGATGGTCATGCTGGAAACTCAGACTTGTGGGGGGAGGGGGGCAAAGGGCATTTATTGAAACCTTAAAATCTGTACCCCCATAATATGCCGAAATAAAAACAAAAACAACAACAAAAAAAAACCATTACATGTTTCACAAAAAAAAAAAAAAAAAAGTTTTTCCTGCCTTTCTCCAGTTTTCCAGGAGAAAATATACAATGATCTATCCAGCACCTGATACTTAGCTCCAATTACTTTTTTACATTCTGACTTAGGATAGATGCTTTCAAATTTACACAGAAATGCTATGTATAACTCTTTAATATATTGTGGTGTATAATGATGCTGATTATTATTAAAGCTGGTCAGTTTTGAATGGTGGTGAAAGATATCGAAATTAATAGCTAAATTTCCTAAATGAGTAGATTGTTCCATATCTACATGAGAATGTATTATGCTTGATTTCTAAAACATTAACTCAACAAGCACTTTACTGAATTTTTGTTGCATAGAGGGTGCTCAAATGGTAAGGACAATGAGCAAGACATAGGTCCTGTCTTTAAGGAGCTTAAGTTCCTGAGAGTTCTAAGGAGAAAAAAAATACTAATAGCTATCTACAAGACAGAATTAAGTTATAAGATATAATGCATGATTGAGTCACAAAGGAAATCTCATTGAGGAAAAGGAAAGAATGGGATATTTCAAGTTAAGAACATATTGTCCTCAAGGCCAAAGAAGACCAGGTTAAGGAATGTGGACTTTATTCAATAGACAAGCAGGAGTCATAACATGCTTAGGAGGAGAATAAAAGGATATAATTTGAATGGTAGGAGAGTAACTGGAAGCATCTGGAAGATAGTTTGGAAAGGGAAAGAGACCAAAGGTAGACAAACCAATTAGAAAAGTATTCATATTATCTATTCGGGTAGTACGTGATGAGGGCTAAATTTGCACAGACTCAGCTGAATTTAAGAGTTTTGCTCTTTTTTATAAGAAACAAAACAAACTGATGTTGGTGATTGGATTTGTGGTAATAGGATATGGCTAAGGAAGGTAGAAAAGAGAAAGTGTGGAAAATGGCATTGTATAGACTGGAAAATTGGAAGAGATGTACTGATGGTTGATCATGATTTCAGATGGGGTTGTATTTTTATCCATGGTTTTATCCAGAAGATGCTCAGAAGAGAGGTATGAGCAAGAAATATTGACTAAGAATTATCAACATAGCAGAAACCAAGGAATGAAAGGAAGGAGTGCTCAGGGATCATGAAGAAGAGCGAAGGGGATGGAGAGAGAATCTTGAGTAAAGGCTTGCTCTGATGCACTGAGAAGGATACCACATCACCTGTGTTGTAATCTGGCATAAAACATTTAACCAGGCTGGGTGTGGTGGCTCACGCCTGTAATCCTAGCACTCTGGGAGGCCGAGGCGGTGGATCGCTCAAGGTCAGGAGTTCGAAACCAGCCTGAGCAAGAGCGAGACCCCATCTCTACTATAAATAGAAATAAATTAATTGGCCAACTAAAAAAATATATAGAAAAAACTAGCCAGGCATGGTGGTGCATGCCTGTAGTCCCAGCTACTCGGGAGGCTGAGGCAGCAGGATTGCTTGAGCCCAGGAGTTTGAGGTTGCTGTGAGTTAGGCTGACACCACGGCACTCACTCTAGCCTGGGCAACAAAGCGAGACTCTGTCTCAAAAAAAAAAAAAAAAAAAAAAAAAAATTTAACCTGAATCCAATCATGAGAATACAAGCAGGCAAATTAAAATTGAGGAACATTCTATAAAACATCTGGCCTGATCTCTTCTAAAACGTAGGTGTCATGAAAGATCTAAAGAGGCTGGTAAAGTGTTCTAGATTGAAGGAGACTGAAGAGACTTGATAACAAAATGCAAAGCATGACCCTTCGTTAGATCCTGAATGACAAAAAAAAAAGAAAAAAAAAAGCTATAGAGAATGTTAATTGGCAGAATTGGGGGTATTTGAATTAAAACTGAATATTACAAAAGAGTATTGTATCAGTGTTCATTTCTTTAGTGTGATAATTTTATTGTGATTATGTAAGAGAATATCTTTCACCTTGGAAGACACATGCTGAGGTGTTTAGGGGTGAAGTGTCATTAGGTATGAAACATAATCATTGAATGGGTCAGTGAAATAAAAAACAAATTAATCAATATGGTATATACAGATATAAATATGATAAATAAGCACATAAAACATAAATATATAGTATATATAAAGATGTTAACATATCGATATATAAATGTTAATCTAAATAAATAAATGCATATATTCAACAACACATTAATGTAAAAGTATATAAATAAATAGATGTAAAGCAAATGTGGTAAAATGTTGAATTAATTGCAATGTTGTCATAAGTTTGGAATCGCTTTACATAAAAAGCTAGGAAACCATTCTGTCATAAATATCAAATATATGCAATAAAATTTATTTTTTAAAAAGCTGGTCGAGGGGATGAGAAGAGGATGGGCAAAAATCTACCTAACGGGTACAATGAACACTACCTGGGTGACGGGCACACTTTTAACCTTGACTCATGCATTACAAAAGGAATCCATGTAACCAAAAACATTTGTACCCCCGTAATACTTTGAAATTAAAAAAAGCCAGGGAACCATTTATTTTTTAAACAAACATGCAAATAAATAAAATATAAAATGCTTTGAAAAAGAGTAATCTGGAGGAAGGCTAGGAGTCATCAGAGATAAGAAGTTAGGAAGTGTGTGTGGAGCTCATGAAAGCCAAAAGAGGATAAACTTCTTAATTTCTATTTCTATTTCTTTATTTGTTTATTTCCTCCAATAGAATGTAAGCTTCATTAGCACACTGTCTCAGTAGAATTGTATAGAACAGATGTGGTACACAGAGATTTAACAGTGATAAGTATTTTATGGTTTGAGGAAGTACATAGACTCTTCAGACAGATCACCTAACATGGCTTCTCCTATATTTCACCTAAAAGAAAATCACTAGGGTGGTATATTTAAAGAATGCAATTCTCTATCCAGAATATGGTTCAGCAAATCCCAGCCTTATCACATCTCAAACCTTCTAAGCATGAGGACACACATTGCATTTAAACACTTGTGTGCATCCTTCAAGAAGATGGTCATTTTTTAAAATGAAGTCAGCTCATGCAGTTAAAAAAAAAAAAAAAAAGTACCCCTGAGTTCAGTCTTTTCTTTCAGAGGACAAACTTAACAACATAGCCTATCTATTTTATATTGGCAAGTTATCTCTTGGCTCAGTGCAGCCACTGGAATATAGCACTTCTCTCATGGATTCAGTTCTGCCATGATCTTCTTGGCTCCACAAATCTTCAGGACCACAGTCTGATGTGTACTTTAATGTGGATGCTTTAACAGGCATGCTACTTCTTTGACAGCCTCAACAGCCTAAATAATTAATTCTTCAGAGCACCCAAGGCTCTGACTCTCACCACTAAAATATGAAAATTAATTTCATATGCTTTACTTACTTTCAGAAAAAGGGAAAATCCTGAAGAAACAACAGAGGTACTAAGGCTCAGTTGTTTTCAGAATGCATAAACTTTGCAAAAGCATGCAATTCAGAGCCCCAACAATCCATTAGCTCTATTCTGATCTCATGCGGAGAAAGAAAATCTGACAGAGATTGCCCTAATTCACTGAGGTGTAGTAAAGTCAGGAAAACAACCCCAAACATTTCCTCTTCCTTCATAAAAGAACTAAAACCTGGATTTTCTACAAGGTTTGACTTCTTTGGAGGAGGATGTGCCTCTGCCCACTGCTCCAGGTTCTCGAACTTCATCAAATGTGCTTCAACCACCCCCTCTCCTTCCTCAGAAATGCTCACCTCCTCAGAGCCCTCATCCACCTTCCTCAACATCTTTCCCATCCTGGTCTGTCACCATCATCACTATAAAGAGCTCAACACCCTGGCCTCATTAACACAGCATGAACTACACTCCTTGCCTTTCAATAATCTCCATGTACAATCTTCAGCAGCTCACTGGGAGGCTACATTGTACATGTAGGAATTGCCTGAAAGCATTTTACCTCCAGGATGTCCAACTTTGGAATTTTCCTGACCATAATCTCCTAATTTTTCGCCATAAAACTCACTCACACCCTTGACTTTTCCTTTCTGTCCTATCAATTTTGGTTAGGCACTTTGCCTCTCTTTATTCTACTCTCATGGAAGATCTCAAGTATGAAATGAATTCCTGAACACACTATTGTACCAGGCAATAATAGAGTTCAGGACTCACAGGTGTCTTCTTTTCTGTGAGGTATGATTGAGAGGGTCAAGTTGAACCAGTTTTGGAAGGATAGAGCATGGGGCTGACTCAGGTGAGGCCTTAAAAGAGAGAAGGAGAAATGAGGGGGATGGACTGAGTGTCTGTGTTCTTCATAAAACCCTCTATTGTCTAGCCTAGCACAGCAGGAAAAACCAGCAAGCAGCTGGCTAGCAATCCCTGTCACAGTCATTCATTACCACTGTGTAGAATGCCTCACTTATTTTAACCTTTTATCATTGATGCCTCGTCAACTCCAGCTTTCTAAGAACACAATCCTAGGCAGAGAACATTGCTGAAAAATGATACCAGATCACATTGACCATTTCTTCTACAATTCATCTAACTTTTACCTAAGCCCTCCTTGTTACTTGGTAATGCTCTAAAAGTGTCTGCACTTTCCTTAATCCTCACTCATTTTTGAGATTCTCTGGTCTTTCAGTTCATTGAAAAGACAGAGGTTCTCCAACTTCCCTTTTCTTGGCTGAAAATGCTTTCTGCTTGATGCATTGACAGTGATCCAATGCTGCGGTCCCCAAACCCTGGGTCGTGGGGCAGTACCAGCCCATGGTCTGTTAGGGACCGGGTAGGCCACAGAGCTCCACTGCAGCCCCCCTTGCTTCTGCCCTCCCCCCAACCCCGGGTCTACAGAAAAATTGTCTTCCATGAAACTTGGGGGAGTGGTGTGCCCAGTGGGAGGTGAGCGGCAGGCAAGCAAGCAAAGCTTCATCTGTATTTACAGCCACTCCCCATTGCTCTGGCCATGGAAAAATTGTCTTCCATGAAACTGGTACCTAGTGCCAAAAAGGTTGGGGACCACTGATCCAATGGACTGATTTATTTTCATTTCCACTGAGTTCTCTTTAGCATTTGGCCTTTTGAGCATATTTTTGAACCTATCCCTGCTTCCCCGTCCTTCACTACTCTATCACCTAAATGGAGGTCTTCCTCAAGGCACTGACTGGATCTAAGCACCTATGTTGCAGATTTCTCATCTCAGACCCTTCAGCAATCAGTTCTATGGAGCTCACTGTCAAATCTTCCCAGCCTGCCATCTTATGTCAGGTATAGAGCTGTATTCTAACTTCTTTCTGGACATGACTTAGAAGACCTGCTGGTTCTTCAAAAATATTATATCCACAATCAGAAGTTTCACTCTCTTCTTCCAACAAAATCCTCTCCCCTCATTTCCTCTCCTCACATTTTATAGTCAGTCTCCAGGCCAGGGAAGCTCTATTTTCAGGTAATAGACTTACAGATATCTCCCCCCACATATCTTAAACACAGGCCCTCAGAACTCACATATCTTGGGCTTTGAAATTGCCTCTTAACTGATCTTTCCACCTATAAAAAAGTCTTACTTTGGACCAGATACAGCTACTAAACTATATCTTTTTAGATCTTTCTTATCTGGAATATGATTTTTCAGTGGCTCCCTGACACCAAAATGAGTCAAACACTTCTGACCAATATTCAAGTCACCATAATGTGACTCCAACTTTCCTCTGCAGCCTTATTTTCCCCTATTTCCTGCTTGGACCCTATCTTCCTACTAAACCGGACTATTGGCTGTTTCCCACCCTTGGCCTGAGCTCCTCATCCTAATACATTCACTTACACCATTCCCTCTTCCAGTTATGCCTGGTCTCCACTCCATCTTTGGGAACGCTTCGTAAATATCAATTGGTCATAAAGCTATCCCTGGTCTCCAAAATCAATGGCACTTTAATGCCACTCTGCTTTGTTCTGAATCACTGAAAGGCTGGCTCTTGGAGGGCCAGGACTATGTCACTCATCATTGTGTCCCCTGAGGCATTTATGACAATATGTTGTCCAGAACTGGTATTTAGGTAATTTAGCTGATGATTTGAACCTGAGCAAACATTTTACCAATCCCAGATCTTTTGTTTTTGCTTGTTTAAATTTAACAAAGTTTAATTTAGCAAAGAGCAATTAATTCACTAATTGGGTAGCCCCCAAAGCAGAATAGGTTCAGAGAGACTCTTCTCTGCCAAGTGGTTGAAGATTTATAGAAAGAAAAAGGAAAGTGAGGTACAGAAAACACAAGTGAGGTACAGAAACAGTGGATTGGTTACAGCTCAGCGTTTGCCTTATTTGAACACAGTTTGAATAGCTACCCACCTTTGAACTCAGTGACTGGCACAAGAGTAGGTTACAGTCTGTTTACTCGTTCAATTAGGTTACATTCATTATATACAAAGAAACCTTTAGGCCAAACTTAAAATATGTAAGGAGGCAGCTTTAGGGCAAATTTAATTTAACAAATGCAATAGGAAATAGTCAGAATTGCAATAAACTGGAGAGTACAAGGTATAAATTTCACTATACCATATTACACTATACCATACCATAACATACTGTGCTATACTATACTGAAGCTGAACTCCAATTGATTGGGTTTTTTTTTTTTTTGGCAAGAAAATGAGGTCAACTCTCACAATTTTCTAAAAGAAACAAGAAATCCAAGAACATGGATAAAATGCTTCAATTTTTAGATGTTGGCAATTAACTTAAAAATAAAATTAAAGCATGGTATGGGCTCATATTAGACAAGCAAAATATGAGCTTAGGCTTTATTGTAGATTGCAGGATGCCAGTTTGAAACTTTGGGGAAACAGCCTGCTATATACTTTAAAGTTAGGCCCATCATCCCAGATCTTGAGATAACAAAATCTAGGAGTAGATAAGACGCTTACCCATGGATTCTGAAGTTTGACTGCCAACCACTCGGAGCAGCATGGGCTGACTGCTGTCTGACCTCTGTAGAGAGGTAGAAGGAGAGGACACCGTTGTACCATTCACCTTGGCTTCTGCCTGGGGCTAAGGCATCCAAAAGAAAGCAGAATTATTTTTCACAATAAACACTCAAATATATAAATATAAAAAATTATATAAATATAAAAATATTATAAATATTCTGGACTCAGAAATTTTGACCCTATCTACCTAGAAAGCACCCACAGATTGTTGAATTTGGGATATTACACAGTTGAAATGATCTATGGATGTTGTCTTTCTATCTGAATTGTGTTCCCTTATAAATGTGAGAAAAACTTAGAGCCACAGTGGAACGAAACTGTAAATCATTAGACTAAATAGCTGAAAGATTTAGAAGGGCATGTGAGAATGGTGAAACCATGTGAGATCTCAGAAATGTAATGGAAAATCCATATTTTTGTGAAGTATTAAGTAACAAGATAGAGAGAACATATCTCAAAGTTTGAAATTCCCAGAAAGCCATAACCGTGTCCATGTAGGGCCTATTACAATGTAATATCTTGCTAGGTGTTCAATGGTGGCTTAAAAATTATGTGTTCGAGATTAGAAGAAAAAACAAATCAAAGGTATACCAGAAAATATAACTGAAGAGAGTTACATTTCAAGAGGTAAATTTTTCACTTTAGAAAACTAGTGGAAATATTTTGTTATTTTTTCCCCCAAGATGTATTTCAAATCGGTCAAACAAAAAACATCTTGGTAGGAAACAATCTTGAACAAATATAAAAAGACACACAAGTTTTACTCCTCTTTTTCTATCCTGTGATACCTAGCACTTTGCCAGGCACATACCAAGCATTTAATAACCAATGCTTGTGGCCGGGCGCGGTGGCTCACGCCTGTAATCCTAGCACTCTGGGAGGCCGAGGCAGGTGGATCGCTGAAGGTCAGGAGTTTGAAACTAGCCTGAGCAAGTGTGAGACCCCGTCTCTACTATAAATAGAAAGAAATTAATTGGCCAACTAATATATATAGAAAAAAAATTAGCTGGGCATGGCGGCGCATGCCTGTAGTCCCAGCTACTCAGGAGGCTGAGGCAGGAGGATTGCTTGAGCCCAGGAGTTTGAGGTTGCTGTGAGCTACGCTGATGCCACCGCACTCTAGCCTGTGCAACAAAGCGAAACTCTGTCTCAAAAAAAGAAAAAAAAAAAAAACAACAACAAAAAAAAACCCAATGCTTGTTACACTTATTAAAAAAGGACTCTGAGTTCTGTTTTTCCATTTTGTTTAACAGGGAGAAATGCATGTTCGCAAATATCCCATCTCTCCTCACTTGCTCCAGCAGCTGTCTTAGCCTATGTAACTGTGACTCCAGCTGTTTATTGTGGTCTTCCAGGATTTGCATCCTGGCTTCCAGGCGGCCTTTGTGTTGACGCAGTAGCTTGGCCTCTGCAATGAGCTCAGCATCCCGTGGACTCTGGGGAGAGGTGGGCATCATTTCAGGAGGGGACGGCAGTGGGGACAGGCCTTTATGTTCATGCTGCTGCTTTAGACGATCATATTCTGCTTGCAGATTCCTGTTGACATCAAAGAAGTAAAAAAAAAAAAAGAAAAAGAAAAAGAAAAAAAATTGAATATCACTATCAAATTTCATATAACATGGCAGATAGATGCATCTGACCACCACCAAACAACAGCAAGCAAAAGAGAGGCACTAATGAATGGTTTTAATGATGACAATCTTACCAGTGCTAAAAGAACAAGACGAAATTTGAAGCTTTTGCCTGGTGTGTGAGGAGAGCCATGCTTTTCAACTTTTTATATTATACTAAAAGCCTCATGAGTGCTATATTCACATCAGTAAGCAGCAAAGGATTTCATCATTTTGTAAGCATTTCTTTATAATGTCTTATTTTTATACTCCTAGTCACACTTTGGTTTGCTTAAAAAATTAGCAAATGATTTTCAACAGAAATGTATAAGAATATAGTATATATACCCATGTGCCCACCACCCTGCTTCAATAAGTTTACCATTTGCCATATTTTCTTCAAAACTTTTTTGAAGAAATAAAATATGACAAAGCTAAAGTTCCCCCGTGTGCCCTCCTCAACACCACACCATTCCCTTCTCACCATCACCCCAAGGAAATAATGCCATGCTGAATTCCATCATTACTACGAATGTATCCACAAATATTAAATTAGACTAATAAAGAAGCTTATAGTCGCCTGTTTTTTACCTACAAAAATGGCCATTTTACACAATGCAATCAAATAGCATTATGTTGCATGTTCTTAAACTTCACATTTAAGAACGTTATGTTTAAGAATGTACATACCGTTCTTAGAGTTGCTTTTTGCCTTCAACACCATTTTGGAGATTTATCCATGTCAATACACAATAGTTGCTATTTTAACTGCTGTAAGGTTTTATTCTGTTGCTTGAATATGCCAACAACATTCTCCTGTCCATGGACGTTAAAGCTGTTTCCGACTTTTCACTATTACAAATAATGATGCAATGAACTTCCTTATACCTGTCTCCTTGGATACCTGTTTAAGAGACTCTTTACGGAATATATTTTGGTGTGGAATTGTTGGGTCTTAGCAACATCTTGAATATTGCTACATGTCACCAACTTGCTATAAGTGGTTTTACCAATTTATTCTCTCTCCAGTAGTGAATGAGGTTTTTCATTTGGCCACCTCCTGATCAAATACTTGGTGTTAGCAGACATTTAAGTTTTGGCCAATCTGATGGTACATTTTAGTTTGTACATCCTTGATTACTGGTAAGGTTGAACTTCTTTCATGTTAAGTGGCTTTTCATGTTTCCTTTACTCATTTTCCTGTTGTATTTTCATTTTCTTATTAAAGTTCTGGACATATTCT
This sequence comes from Microcebus murinus, assembly GCF_040939455.1. Classification (NCBI taxonomy): domain Eukaryota; kingdom Metazoa; phylum Chordata; class Mammalia; order Primates; family Cheirogaleidae; genus Microcebus; species Microcebus murinus. The sequence continues at coordinate 105,660,397 of NC_134136.1, forward strand.
AGATACATATCCATTGTCAGTTATGTGCATGGCAAATACTATCTCCTGCCCTTTAATCTTAGTGTAGCTTATCTTTAACTTTGCTTATGGCATCCTGTGGCACAAAAAATTTTAAATTTTAACATATTCCTCCATGTTTCCTGTTTTTTATATTTTGTTTAAGAAACTCTTCCCTTACATCTACATTTTAAAGTTTGAAATTTTGTTTTTCACATTTAGGACTTTACCCAGAATCTATTTTTGTGCTTGCTGTGAACATATGATCTAATTTTACTTTCCCCCCATAGACAAACTCTTAAGCCAGCCCCATGCATTGTATAGTTCTTCTATTCCCCACTGATTCCTAACGATGCTTCTGCAAAACATCAAGTGTCCATAAATACACAGGTGTGAGTCTGAGCTCTCTATTCTATTCTGTTGGTCTATTTGTATATCTCTCCATGCAGCTCACAGCTCCCACATTATAGCTTTAAATCTGTTGGTGTCTGGTAGGCCCTCCCAGCCTCACTTCATTCTTCCTGAAAATTGGCTTGGCTATTCTGACCCCTTTGATGTTCTCTATGACTTTAGTATCATATTTTCATATTTCATGAAAATGTTTGTTGAAATTTTGGGTTTGAATTATATTGAATTTATAGATTAACTGGGAAGGATTAAGTTCATAATAGTGTCTTCACGTCCAGGAACGTGGTGAAGCTCCTCACTGATTCTGGTCTTATTTCATGTCCATAAATTATATTTTGTATTTTACTCTGTTTTATTTCCTCTTGCTTTACAGGTTGAATGCTTAAATCATTTTTTAAGAATTTTTGCTGCTTTTTAATATATATATGGTTATAAATTTCCTTCTTGGTACCACTTTAATTGTATGCCAAAATTTTTGATATATATCACTTGATTTATTCAGTTGCTTACATTTTATAATTCCTATTGTGATTTTTTAAAATTTAACCCATCATCATTTAGGAGTGTTTTTATATTTCCAAAGATTTTTTCCTTATATTTTTACAGCATACTTCTAATTTAATTGCATTTTAATCAGAGAACACCTATATGATACTGATCCTTTCAAATTTAGCAAGACTTCTTTTTGTGACCTAGTTCATAGTTACTTGCTAAAAATGTTCATTGAGTATTTGAAAAAAAGTATCTTTTCCCATTTGAAAGATGGAGACAAAATATAGAGAGTGTGCTAATTTTGTTGTTCAAATTGTTTGTCTTTACTAATTTTTTGATTCCTTATAGCTATCAATTTTTGTTATAGGAGTATTGAAATATAATTATGGATTTTTTAGTTTCCCCTTTTAATTCTGTCATAATTCATTTTATATATTTTTGGGCCTATGTAATTAGATGCATAAAAGATCTTGATTGTTCTTGGATTGTTTCTTATATAGTATACTTTTTGTACCTAATAATGTTTATTGCCATGAATTTTTATTTTATTACAATTTCTGTGACTATTCCACTTTCTTTTGGTTTTATTTGATCAATGTCCAAAGAAATACAAACAAACATTATTAACATATGTAAAGGTCCCAAATGTTTTAGAAATTACTGAGAATACAATTTCAATTGAGGATACTTCTGATATTTGATACCCAGTGACTGATCATAACTCTTGCTATCTTATTCCAGTTATGATAAATACCAAAATAAGATAAACAAGATGACAGATTTCTGTTGTTCACAGGCAATATTTCATCAGATGAGAGAAATTCTTATCTACAAATATGTGTGATCTATATCTATGAGAAAAGGCATGAGATGGAAATAGTGAATAGGAAAAAAGTTCCCATTGTTCAGTCTGAGAAGCTAAGATAATCTCATGACCAGGCTTCCTATTAGGAAAATATTTTCTGTTGTTCCATGCCTGGAATGAACATTCCACAGGGCATAGCATACCCTCCCAAATGCTGTTTCAAAATGTTGGATCTCCACATTAAAGCAGAAATAAAATCCACTGTACTCTTGGTTGTTTTTTTTCTTTATTTTGTTTTGTTTTGAGCTCTCCCTTGTACCTAAAATTACAAGTTTTTCAGGAGTTTAAAGTCACATAGGAAATCAATGTACAATCTTATTCATCTACAGAAAAGAATCTCTTATCTGTACTGATTGAAATCCTATCACTATCAATCTTCAAGATAGTAGTTTGTGCTGTTTGTTTCATAGCAATGTGCTCTGACAAAGCAGTGATAAGAAAAGATTTATCAAAATAAGTTTACCTTCAGTCAGATTTTGCACACTAGTCCCCTGGGTGTGAACAGATACATGTAGTTGTCCACATTAATTAAATCCAATTTCTGACCACTTAACTGGCAATCAGCTAAATGTTTCTGTACACTTGAAATAGCATCCAATGTTTAAAAGGTTTCATTCCATAGGAAATAGCTTCTAATTTTTTCCCTTGCAGTTATCCACTGAAACTGCTTTCAATGAAATGTTCCAACTGATAACACTTTTTTTATCCAGAATCCTATTCAGTTTTTTTCTTTCTACCAGATTGGTTAGAAATCCATGATGTTCTTTTTGAAAATACTGTTTTTAGACATGGACTTCAGGATAGAACAACAAACAATTACTGTCTTCCCACCTCCTTTTCACAAAGATGCTGACAGGAAACTACCTTTTCCAGAGAGATCTTCCTTGGTATCTATCTTGATCCTGTGGGTCTAGCTGTCCACAAAACTCTCCTTTTATGAGTTATTTATAAGTGCCTTTGTTCAGAAAACATGGTTTAGTATCTACAACACATTACATTTCTGTTTTTGCGTTTTTCAGTGAAAAACAGAAAAGGCTCATTTTAATCAGCCAGGGCTTCTCAAAGCTGAGCTGCAAAGAATACCAATTGCTCTATGTAGGCCTTTCTTTCTTTCCCAGATGTTTGAAATTTCCCTTGGGAGCCCATTTCCTTAAAGACTCACATCCTTCTTTAATTCTGGAAGATTCTCAGCTATTATAGCTTCAAATATTGTTTCTCTGCCATTTCTTCCATTCTCTTCTTCTGAAATCCCTTGAATATACCCCTAAATAAACCTCTAAAATATACCTACTAAGGTATATTTTAGAGGCTTGTGGTCAACTCTACATTTCTCTTAATTGCTCATTTATTTGCCTTATCTTTTCCTCTTAGCGCTGTGCATAGTAAAATCCTCAGCATCACCTTATTAACCCTAACCATTACCTTCTCTGACTGGGTCCATCCAGCCTAAAATTTATCATGTCTATTGAGTTTAGTAACTTCAGTTTACTGTCAAAAATATCTTTTCTCAGATCTATCTACTCTATCCATTTGTTTCTTAGTTTCTTACTATTTTAGTTAATGGTATTTGGTTATTTATGTCTTTGAGCATCCTAAATGGACTTAAAAAGCAATCTTTTTTGTGCTGTTCTATTATTTTACTTTAATCTAGACTTTTACTTTAATTCAGCCTTTGATGGCTAATTTTTTGGGGGGCTATCTTACTTCTATAAAAAAGTTTTGAATCCTGGTTTGGAGACATATTTTGCAATATGTCTCTGTGTGTGTGTGCATGCATGTGTGTGTGTGTGTTTTCCTTTATATTTTCCTCTCTTGCACTCTTCACTTCTTCCCTCGGTTCTTTACATTAGGTTCATGGCTGCATATAAACTCCAGTTCCCTGCAGCATCAAAATCATTCCTTTTCATGTTCCTGTTAAGTATGAGTGTGTATGTGCCTGTGTTGCTTCAGGTATGTTCTTACAAGGCCCTGATTTCGAACAGTAGTCCTGGTTCTGGTTCCCTACCTTGCAAGGAGAATTTTAATCCCTGTTATTATAGCAGGAGATAAAAGCCCACAGACTTAGCTCCACTTGTTGCTCACTGTGCCTTGCTTTGATTTTACTTTTTTTCCTTCTCATTTCTGGTCCATAATATAGATGTTCATCTTGCTTTAAAACCCAGCTATGTCTTTTTCACATCATTTTTCCACTCCGTCTATTATCTACCACCAGATAAATGGTAGGAGCAGAGGAAGATACCTTAGAGCAAGAGCTAATGTGATCTTAATCAGAAGCCTACCAGGACATACTGATTTTGTAGATGTATAGTCAAGGTTCTCTCAATATTAATTCAAAACCTTAATTTACTAGACTAGGATTAAATGAGTCAAACAAGTGCCTTTTTCCTAAACAAACACATGGCATACATAAACCTCCTAGTAAGCTCAATAGCAATCTTGGTTTTGCAGGATTAGTTTTTCTTCCTGAAACTCTGAGTTAAGACAAGTTACCATGCCAAAGGCTCTAAAAGCCAGAAATGGCTCAAAAGAGGCATCTTGGCCAGCAACCAAGTAAAATACAAAGTTCTTTGATTTGAGTCTAAATTCTCTCTTAAGATACTTATAAGTGTTTATGAGATCTACTTTTAGCTCTTTAGTAATAATATTCATTCAGTGTGGGGCAGGATGGGTATAGTCACATCTAATGGGTGCGGTGTATACTCTCTAGGGCAGGGGTCCTCAACCTTTTTAAACAGGGGGCCAGTTCACTGTCCCTCAGACCGTTGGAGAGTGCGCACTGTGGGCCCGGGATGAGTCGGCTGCTAAGCAGGACAGGCAGTGGTGGCAAAAACACCCGGAGGGCCTGATAAATGTGCTAGGCGGCCCTTATGTGGCCCACCAGCTGTAGTTTGAGGACGCCTGTTCTAGGGGATGGACACAATTAAAGCTCTGACTCGGGCGGGGCAAAGGCAATATATGTAACCTAAGCATTTGTACCCCCATAATATGCTGAAATTAAAAAAATTAAAGCAAACAAAAAATGTTTATGAGAATTATTAAGAAAAATTGATGCTGAAGAGGTTGAATTAGAGATGACTTCTAGTAAGTGTTTTCTAATAAGTGTGGTCATGATCACAGAGCTGTGTTAGGGCATATTTTTTTACGGGTTGGAAATGGAGCCATCTAGTTTTTATGAATTAAGTCATTTTCTTATATATAAAACATTTATGTCAATACTTTTAAAAGTATATCATAATGCTAGATTTTTTGATAATTATGAGGCATATAGGGAAGATCAATCTCATAAATGATCAATAAAATACTTACCACTGTTCCAAGGTAAGTCGTTTTGAAGTCTAAACACAAGTACACAGTTTACTCATTTTACCAGTTGGCTATTGATTTATTTATATTGTTACCGGTAAGTATTTTGCTTTTCTTAAAGTTACACATGTACATGTCACCCTTATTGGTTTTCTAATTGTTAGAATGTAGTCATGAAGTCATTTCAATGCAGATGAATATATGTCAGTGATCAGACAATGACTCCACAGAGAATCTATTTACGTTCTTGATTATCTTGTAAATTATATTTCTCAGGTAGCTCCCTAAAGAACACTAATTCAAATTCACTGCACATGGCTTCTGTCACTACAATTTCTTCCTGCAGCCAGTTATACTAAAAAAAAGTCTCCCATCCATTATTAATTTCTTATTCTCCATAGAGCTAAAAAGTCCCTTCATTCTACAACGATGTAGATGTATCTGATTAATTTTATGTCATAAAGTATATAAACATGGTTGTCCAAATACAAATTTACACTAAAAAAAATTTCCTAACCAACTATTGGACATAAGAGATGAATCAAATTGGCATGGCTTGTTGCTTTACCTGTACCTGCCGAAAACAAGGAAGCACCTGGCCCCTTTAGCAATGACATATGACTGCCCCTCTACCAGTCATAACTAGCATGTATGATAAAAAATATTACAGCAATCTTTGTGTAATTTATATTAATTTATAGAGGTCTAGTGATTTCAATGTAGGTCATCTACTGTTTAAATGAAACTTCCCTACTATGCATAATTATATAGTTGCATAATGATATTTTTGAAATAGAGAAATGAAGGTCACTTTCCAGTGGTCAACATCTTTTTAACACTATTACACATTAAACTGTATACCAAGGCATAAGCATATACAGAGTCTATTTCATAAAGTGGAACAACTACAAAGGTCTGCATATGAAAGGAATAGGCCCAAAGAAATCTGGTTTTACCCTCATATAGTATTAAAAACAGCTAAATCATATCCGTCTCGATTCAGGCAAATGTAGTAAATCATATACAACTATTACAGCAACTATAAATTTAGCAAATTAGAAGTTTCCTAAAAACAAAAGACAAATTCTGCAAGCATGATGCATTTTAAAAACTGGAAATTGCAGAGACTTTTCAATTACAATAAAAATATTTAAAACTGTACTGTAAAATTTTATTAAACACAAAGTTAAAAATACCCCTACACTAGATAGAAAGGGACATTAATGTGCTTTGGCATTACCAGCGTTAATTAAAGAGAAGCTCACAGGATGGGAAGTAAGAGTATGCATATTTTAGGACAGCCTTAAGCAAAACAGTAAAAATGACAAGATTCCCTCTAGGTTCTTGTTTCTAATCCTTTTCTTAATCACTTTCCCCCTTTACAGCATTCAGATCTCTCAATTCCAACCTCCTTCCTAATGAAATTTGCTCAGTATAAAGGTTTTATGTAAGACATTTAAAATTTACTGGGATTTTATAATAATATGCCATTTATTCAAGCAATATTTGCATTTTATTTTATGTTTTTATTTAGAGACAGGGTTGAACACTGTAATCCAAGCTAGAGTGCAGTGGTGTGATCATAGCTCACTGTAGCTTTGAACTCCGGGGTTCAGGCAATCCACTTGCCTTAGCCTTCCGAGTAGCTGGGACTACAGGCACATGTCACCATGTCCAGCTATTTTTAAAAATTTTTTGTAGTTACATAATGAGTGAGATGTGCACCATCTGGGGGATGGTCATGATGGAGACTCAGACTTGTGGGGGGAGGGTGGGAAATGGGCATTTATTGAAACCTTAAAATCTGTACCCCCATAATATGCCGAAATAAAAAAAAAAAAATTTTTGTAGAGACAGGGTCTCACTATGTTGCTCAGACTGGTCTCAAACTCCTGGCCTCAAGTAATCCTCCCACCTTGACCTCTTAACATGATGGGATTACAGATGTGAGCCACTGGGCCTGGCAAATATCCACATTTTAAAAGAGTTGTCAAAGTATGTCAAATCATGTAAAAAGAAAAAAAAAAAAAAACAGCTTGTCCCATTAGGAGAAAGGCTGAACAATATAATTTTTTTGACACATTGCCTTTTTGGTGCTTTTTACCACCCATGGCTGAGGAGAGAATTAGAAAAGGTTTGAGAGATGGTCTTAGAGTCAGAAAGACCTTGATTTATGACTTGCCTCTTCCAACTTGCTGAGACTAAGCAACTGACTCAATCACTAATCCCATTATGAGGGTTAAACAGCCAGTATGGTCTAAATTCTATATGTAAACCTTTCTTAGAACCATGCCCAACTCATGTTAAGTATTCAATAAATATTGGTTGCTGTGCTGAAAACTTCTTATAAAAAGAAAGCACTTAAATTACCTGAAATGAAAGCAATCTACTAAGACTTACTGAGCTTGGCAGAAAATAAGCACATATAGTGTGTAGAAAGTGATTCATGATTCAATATTTGCCCTATGTATACTTTAATTCTACCCTCTGACTATTTTGTAGCCACTCCCAAATATGGGATTATTGTATATCTTCCATTATCTGTGCTTTAGTAAAGGTTTCATAGTTGAACATCTGGGCAAAATGAAATCAATGAGTTAATATCATTAGGATGAGCTTTCCTTTGATTTGACCAAATAGGCACCGTGATAAAACTGTCAAATTATGTCCATAGATTACTGTTGGAATAAAATATAGGAACCAAGTCTACAGGGTTAATAAATCTAGGTGTACTCTTTTCTAAATATGTCCTTGACACATAGGTCTATATCTCGTTCAAGTTCTAAGAGACAGAACCAGACAGTATTAATTGGTTTGGGGTTTTTTATCTTTAATAACTGAGATATTTTTTGAAAATTCCTGATCAAGGACTAACACATTATTGTATATAGAATAAATGTATTAAACAAAGGAGGAGAAGAATTCATAAGAAATCCTAACCATTATATTTAGAAATAAGGCAAACAAACAAAACTCAAGACAAAAATGGCCATGGCTGATCTTCACCATTCAAAAAAGCAAACTAGGATTGGAGAGATTTTAGAGGTGGGGAAGTCTAGTCCCCAGGAATAGTACCAAAGTGTATTTCCATTTTCAGATGAATACAGCAAAATACCAAACTTTCATTGTCTGTGGTCAGCAAAAAGCCTTAACAGTCTCTAGAAGAATCATAATTTTAAGCTTTGTGGGTCCCAGCTTGAGTCCCTCATGCACAGTTAGACTTGGCCTTAAGTTCTTGCAATAAATTCAACTTGATGGCCTATTTTTCACTTCCTGGCATACACTGCTGTACACTCTGGCCATAGCTGATCCTATGGCCTCCTCTAATACAATGACAGAAACTACAGAATGATTTCTTTAAAATAAGTCCCAGTACTTATACATAAATGTTCATAGCAGCATTATTTATAATAGCCAATAAGTGGAAACAACACCAATGTCCATCAACTGATGAATGGATTAAAAAACATGATATATCCATACAATAGAATATCATTTGGAATTAAAAAAGAATGAATTACTTATATAGGCTACAACATAGATGTCTTTTAAAAAAATTATGCTAAATGAAAGAAGTCAATCACAAAAGACCATATATTGTATTATTCCATTTACACGAAAGGTCCAGAATAAACAAATTCATAGAGACAGAAAGTAGATTAGTGATTGTCAATGCCTGGGGTTGGGGAGGGCAGTTGTAGGAAAAATGGGGAGTGATTGAAAATGGGCACAGGGTTTCTTTTTGGGGTGAGTAAAATGTTCTAAAATTAATTGTGTGATGATGTTTGCACAACTCTGTGAATATGCTAATAACTAGTAAATTATATACTTTAATGGTAACTTGTATGAGAATTATATCTCAATAAAGCTCTTATAAAAAACTAAGTTCTAGATTTAAAATCCTATTTCTTATAGCACAAAGATATTTCCCCAGTGAAGATAATAATTTTCTAATGCTTTCTCCTATGATGGAGAAATCACGTTTTAGGCCATATACATAAAAGAAAAATGACATGTACATGTCTATAGAATTATCTATGTCTACCAAATGTTTTCAGATGATGAGTTTTAAAAAGAGCCCCGAACGAAGCTCAGGAAATGCTTAAGTATGAGTTAACCTAAACAACTGAGCTGTTTTCAGTCTAATAGAAAATGATATCATAACCTAAACAGGTATACTAAGATATTTGGGGAAAGAACAATAACATAAGAAATGAGAAAAACAAGGAAGACAGCTGAAAATTGCCTAACAAAATCCATCAAGTAACAGGAAAACTCTAAAGGGTATTCATCCCTTCATTTACACAACACATTTATGCACCCAGCACTGTAGAGATAAAGACAGACATGTGACATTGTCCCTTATCCTTGAAGAGCTCACATTCTAGTGTGTGGGATATTGTTTAGTTCCACCATGGTAACAAACCTTACATGAATGCAAAAAGATTGGGATTCATGCTCACTGTTATAGCTAAAAACACAGGTTATTTTTATCTTACCTTGATTTACTAGGATATTATAGGAAAAGGAGCATATGAATTTACTTATGACCTGTAGTTATAGCAGACAGAATGGTACTGTAAGATACCCCAGAATTTGGAGACATGAGAAAAGGTCATCTTTTAATTATTAAGATTGTAAAAAAATAAAATGGATGAGTTTAGCCATCTGCAGAAGCCATCCATTTACATAAGTAATGTGTAACATCAGGAAACCATTTCTGACTGGGTTGCTCATGGAGAACTGGGCATACCCAATTACAGTCAAGTACATCAGGAGGTCCTTGGTCTTCTTTCTGTATATACTGTCTTCCTACGAGGACACTGTCTATCCCATCCTCAGGATTCCACCTTCTCTAAGACCAAGACCCCTGCCCCCAACTCACGACAACTCAATCCAGACTTCTCTTTTAAACTCCAGACATTCTCCTGGATGTCTCCATCAGCCATGAGCTCTACAAACTGGAACTTGCTAAGCACCAAGCCACATGAGGTTGATATATTGATCAGGCATCCTCTTTGAAATTTCAGTGCCAGGAAAGGAATTAGCTTCCTCAAGTAGCATTACACAAGACAATATACCAGCTACACATCTTTTTAACTGATACCTTAATCTTAGTTTAAGATGAAAGCTACACCTGCACTCCTGGTATAAGATAAAGGAGAAATGTCTTCTGATGTATTCATGACCTACTTCAAATCACAATCCATGATTAGCCTCCAGCAACAACTGGTCTTTGCATCTAACTACTTAAAAGGAAAGATTCAACAATAATTGGGATAGAAGCTAAAGTTGCTGTCTGGTAAACATCTTCCAAAGTTCAACCGGTTAAGAAGTAAGAACTCCAGATAGCAAGTTAATTGTGTCAAGTTATTGGTGGAAATTTTTCTTGTGGTTTGACTGAAAAGCCAGGTTATTCAGTGGGATATTCCACAAAAAGGGTACAAAGAATTTTCTATGGTCATGGGAGATGATTTTAAAACCTATCTTTGGATTTTCCAGACCTAATCATTCTAGTTTCTAAGTCTACAGGGCAATTGTTTCACTACAAGAGCACATCAAAAGTTACTTTTGTGAGAAAAATCCAGGGTTTGTATGTATGCACGTGTTATAGTTACTTCTCATGTCCCCAGAAAGACAATGGCTAGGCTCCCCAACAGCTACAGTAGTAGAAAGCCAACTATGCTATCTCCTTGACTAGTTTTCAAAGTATAGTACACACTTGAATTTCTTTACCAAAGTGTGTTCCATGTAACATTACAATTGGGCTTGAAGTAAGTAAGTGTGAGCAACATTGGGTTAAACAAAGCTAATCAGGTTTCTTTACTTCTAAACTCCTCAAAGTAAATGCCAGTGTAATTATGACTTACCAATACAAGCACTTCCAAAGTTTATGTTTCCTCAGAATCATTTTTCTTAGAGTATCTCAGATGTATTCTGCAGAACACATTTCTGGCAACTGTGACCTTTATCCTTGGAGAACTGTCATGATATCTTTGGTCTTTAATGTTAAGCTTTCCACAATTATCAAAGGCCACTAGAAACAGCCACACAAGATTTCCCTTGGTCTTTGTTACAAAAATGTTGATAAGGACACTAGCCAATGAGTGCATCAAGTATAACACTGGTTAAGAGTTCAGGACCACCTGAGTTTGAATACAGGTGTCATTTCTTGCTAGCTGTATGAAGCATACTTCATTTTATGTGCTACCATCTTCTGGAAATAATATCTCCTTTGTAGGCCTCTTTTAACCACTTTGGTACCAGTGTCAACTATAGTCAATAGCCACAGATGAACGTGCATAGTGACTTTAGCCGACAGCCATGATATGACTTTTCTAATTTTTCATTTATCAAAATAAAATTGTGAACATTTAAAAATAATGTAATGAAAACATATATGTATATGTTACCTATTCTGATTTACATTACAAGTAAAGCTGCCTGTAAAGTAAACAAGTTTTCAGTGCTTTCAAGCTTTCCTCATCACACAAGAGCAAAATGGACTCGTCGTCAATGCACAGCACAAACTATCATGAGTACTATGAGTGCCGGCTGTGGGCAAGGTTTTGCGGTCGGTGAGCGCTGTACCAAAGTGGTTAAGGATTAAACAGGATTTTACATGTACTCAAGAACAGTTCCTGAACATAGCGAGCACTCAAAGGACAATTATTTGCTTTTGTTGTTACTATTATGTAGAGCCAGAAAAACTATAATGTTTCTTTAGGATGTTGCATGCTTCTTTCATTAAACATTAAGAGAGAGTTTCCTCTTGTCTCCCTGGCTACAGGAAAGCTCAGACCAAATTTGAAGCTCAATCATATCAACTATGCTAATACCTATGATGTTCACTGAACTACTATTTATACTGCAGGACTCTTACTATTATGGCCTCCTTTGTTTTGAAATCCCTTTTGAAGAGTGAATACATCAAATTAACATAAAAAATTTCTACTTGCATGTCCTCAGGCAAATAGAACTCAGTATGCCTGATACGTAGTTCTTTCTCTTCAGGCACTGACCTTTTGTAAATCAGTAGCTTTTCCTGTGTGCACTATGTGTTTTTTTTGTTGGTTTTTAAATGATCATTTTGCAGTTACCAAATTTAAAAATTCCTTATCTTCCTCCTCCCCTGGTCTCATTCATTCAGTGACCTTCCAATTTCTCCATCCCTTCTTTACTTACTGAAGAACCTGGTCATCTATTAATGGACTGTTCCAGTATACTTTTACCAATCTCCATGGCTTTAGTTCCCTGCCTACAATTACCTTTCTCAATCTTCCTTCCTCAAAAAAAGCTTTCACTGTTCAAACTGCTTATAGGATAAAATCCAAACTCCTTTGTGTGACGCATAAATTCTTTTAAATAGTAGTCTCTACCTACCGTTCTCTTATTCTCCTCATTCCATGCCACACATTATTCACTGCTCCATCAATCTGGAAAGTTCATTCTTTCCCCCTCTATTAGCCTGGAAAACGCCTATTCAGTCTTTAACCTTAGACTTCTTTCATGAAGGTCTCTCTACTCCCTTAGATAGAATTAATCATTCACCTCTGTGCCCCTAGAGCACTTGTAACACCAGGTTATAATTAGTTGTTTATATTTTAATGCCTTTTATTAAATTTTTTGAGCTCCATGAGGGTAAGAACCAAGGCTTATTCATCTTTGTGATCCCTGCAATTTTAAAATCACATTAAGCATTCAGTAACCATCTGCAAAATTGAATGGAATTACATCCTCAGGCCTGGAAAGTAACTAAAGAAAGTTATGACCATAATCAATTCTACTGTAGCAGGATGGTCTGGTAATGAAGGCCAAAAGGAGGATGAGGGTCTTCATGGGACTCTAAAAAGGGAAATTGGATTATAGGAACGTCAGCTCTTAACCAGCCTGTTTTAGGGAGATGGCAGCTGTACCTGTAAGCTGTGACTATTCTAATCACCAGAGGTGTACTTCCATTTTTCTGAAGGTGTACTTCCATTTTTCTTCCATTTCTCTGTACTTCCATTTTCTGCTTCCAGTATGAAGCAGTCCTCATCATCTTCCAGCTTCCTATGCCAAGATTCTAAGCTCACCAGAAAACAATTTGATTTTTATTCGGATTTCTAAGACACTGGATTCTAAGACACAGGACCTTGGAATGGAGTGTATAACTCCAGTCTCAAAAATATATATTCCTAATTATAGTAGATATACTATCTGTATTTAAATCCCATGCTGTCTCCCCAAAAAGCTTTAAGGTGACCTTAATACATTTACTACAACAAGGTAGTAGTTAAAAAGAGAGATAACCAGGATAAAGTTGTGAAATAAACTGTCATTCTGGATTATCCATTCACTTCCATGAATTGGATAGCATGAATCAGTCCCCCCAGACTTTGTTTAACTCTGGATAAACTGAAGCAAATTTCATTACATTGGCTCTGCTAGTTAGAAACTGAGCCTCTGAATCATGGTTACTCCACCCCTATCATATGTACCTGTCCTCCTTGCCTGAGTCGAGCTGAGATGGTTGACCCAATTCTATACAGCTTCTCAAAATGTGACATGTATGCCCTTCAGCTCTTCTTTGTCCTTCCCATAAAAGGTCTTGACTGTCTGATTATGTGCTCAAACCAGCTCCTTTTATCTAAAGAAGGCTCTGCGGCCCATTGTTTTAGGGCCTGTGTTGCCAAGTGACATGAATATCTAGTTTTGTTAAATTTCTCATATACCACTCTTTCCTCCATCCAACTTAAAAAAATGTGGGAACAGCTGTGGGAATCAGTCTGTACTAATTTCCAATGATGTCTACTGGACATTTTAACATTCACTCCATTATCCCCTCCCTCTCAGCTTCTTCACTCTAAATTCCTCACCTACCACATTGTCTTTGGAGGTGGTCCTTCTCCCATTCGGGGCCACTACTTCCTCTTGTACCCCAGTTCCCCTAACCCCTCTCTCTCCTGCCTCCTCTGGGAAAATGCTCCCATCATTCCCAAGCTCTCTTCCCCTATCCTTCTGGCACATTCCTCCAGCATGTGAAAAGTAATTAGGGATTTTTAAGTAAAAAGAGAAGACCACAGTGAATACTGCACAATGCTGCATGAAGTCATCCCAACAATCACAAATATATTTATAAAGATTTGCATGTGTAGGGAATATATTTGAAAGGACACACAAGAAATCAATAAAAGTAGTAACACCACAGCCAAGGGATACAGGTGAAAAAAGACTAATTTTTTTCTATAGGCCTTTTTGCACCCTTTGGGTCATTTATAATACGCATATATTTTCTATTGAAAAAGAAAAGTCATTAAATAAACATTTTGATGTCAAATTTTCCAGAGTTCTACCAAACCCAGTGTTATCCTTCTGCTACATGCTCCCTGGGTAGATAAATTCACTCTCACTGTTTCAACCACCACTTAGCTGGTGACCCACAGACCTGATACTTGCACGCCTCTCCTGCAAGCTTCAAAGTTCTATTTCTCACAGACTGTTAGATATCTACAAATGAGAATGTCACTAGGACCTCAACTCCACCTCTCCCATACCCTATTAATCATTTTCCAGCTACTCAGCCCTTGTAGGAAGGACCTCCCTAAATACTACTGAGTTAAAGGACAGACCTGCTGCTACTCCACCTGAGTTATCAGTCCCAGCTGCAAACAACTATCATCTCAATGTGCAGTCCTCAGACCTAGGAATCATTCCTTCCCTCCCCAGACTCATGAAACCACCAAATCAAACAGCTTACCCCTCTTCAGAAATATCACTCAAATCCAGCCTGTCTGTTCCACTTCTATTACCTTACTTAAAGCCCTAACCATCACTTTCCTCAGCTCCCATGCAACTCCCCAACTTGATATCCTTGTGCAAGTAGTGTTCTTTTCAAGTCACCTTGCATGTAGCTGCCTAAGTTATGTTTACAAATTTCAACATAATGGCATCACTCCTGGCTTACACCCTTGAGGGGTTCTCTGTACTAGGGGAGGAGGCAGAAATTCCTCAGCATGGCAACATGCCCTTCTCAACCTGGCCTTGTAGATCTGGCCAGCCTCATCTCCTCCCATTGTTTGCCTTGTTAAAAAAAGTAATACAACTGCAGTTTCCCCAAATATACTCTGCTATTCCTCACCCTGACACCTTTGTTTATATTCCTCCCTTGGCTGGGAATGCTCACCCCTAATGCATTTAGCTTCCCTTCTTGGCTATCTTCTCACCATCAATTGAGACTCACACAAAGACCTAATGGAAAACATTGAATACAGATGTTCTGAGGCTATAAAAATTGGTAACTCCTAGACCAAGCCCAAAGTCATCAGGTCATTTACAAGGTAAAGCAACAGAATCATGACTTCCAATGAGTTTAATTCAGTGGTAAGAGTAAGTGATCTACAACTTCTTTGGATATAAACATTAGTAATCTGGCATAATCATTGGAAGAATTTAAAGGAACAAAGAAAAACTCAAATCCAGGCTTCTTAAGGTCTGATTGTCCAACAAGACATATGAAAGGTGCTGAATAGGTAGATACTAAGAATCCACAGAGTTGTTATATAACATCTACTAACAACTTAAATTAACTTTAAACTTTATGGTGAATCAGGTTAGTATTTACCTGCCTTTTCGACTTGGGGACAATGTAATCAATTTGCTGTGCAGGTAGTAGAATGACAATAAGTCTTTGTCTCTCATAAAGGCTACCTTTTCATTGCTAGGATCATACCCTTGAATTTCAGAGCAAGCTTTGGTTCATTCAGATAGTGTAGAGAAAAATACATCTTTGTATTTGAACACTACAGATTTAAGTCAGGAGATTACAGACTTTAATCTATGCAGGAAAAAAGCAAACTTTGAGTTTGCAATGCTAAGGGGCAAATTCTCAACATCTAACTGGTCTTTACCAAATAAAGATGAATCCAAATTATCTGTAGTAACAAGGGAGAGATATTATGCAGAAATGAAACATTAAAGATTGGATAGCTCACTAATTTCATTAGTCATCTAAACTTATGAGAGATACTATCAGAAAATCTCAGTCAGATTTAGCTTTTGCTCAAACCTTTACCCTTATCCTTCTGGCATGAACCAAGAATCAGAGAATGCCAATGGGAGAGACATATAGTGCCTGGGATTTGGAAAATGAATTCCTAACATTCTAAATTTATGATAAAGCGATGCTTGGTGCTAATCAAGGCAGTTTGAAAAAGGGAAGTATTTTGAAAAGTGAGCAGAAAAAAAAAAAGCCCTTGAAAGGCCTTTTCTCTATAAAATTAGGTTTTTAAAATAATTTTAGTAAAAAGTACATACATGTGTGGTACAATTAAAATAAATTCAGCTTCATTTCATTTATTCAACAAATATTTATTGAATGTTATGAGTAACAATTGGGAAAAATGGAATTCTAAGACAGAGATAGATAAGACACCCCTGAGACATTTTTAAGATAGCCATCCTCTATTTTCCTAGGGGATTGTAGGGAGGTATCGTGAAAAATAATTAACAGAATTTAATAACATATCTAGTCAGGAATGGGGGTCTCTAAGCTTCTCTCCTTTGCCGTTATTTGGAAATAAGTCATAGCTACAGATTAAAGGAACACAAAATACACATAGCTGTAATAAATACACATCCAAAGGACTTGAGACAATCTCGATTTTAAATATCCTTTCCCATTTTCTCTAAAAGTACGCTAGTATTTGTTAGGTTACAAAGCCCAACTTTGATTTGGCAGGCACAGAGAGAGGGCATCTAATGACTTCCTGGGTTTTCTCAGGGGAAGGACAGGAAATGGCAAGTTAAAGGATCCTTAACCACTTCCGTAAGGTGCTGACTGGCTTGTGAAACCTTGCCTACAGCCGGCACTCACAGTCTGCACGACAGTTTGTGCTGTGCATTGACGACGAGTCCGTTTTGCTCTTGTGTGGTGAGGAAAGCTTGAAAGCACTGAAAGCTTGTTTTGCTTTACAGGCAGCTTTACTTGTAATGTAAATCAGAATAGGTAACATATACATATATGTTTTCATTACGTTATTTTTGAATGTTTACAATTTTATTTTGATAAATGAAAAATTAGAAAAGTCATATCACGGCTGTCGGCTAAAGTAGACACTCAGTTCATCTGTGGCTATCAACTATAGTTGACGCTCGGACTAAAGTGGTTAAGCAACTTTGAATTCAAGGGTCCTGAAGGCAAAGCTATGGCTCTGAAGCTCCTTGTGCAGAACTGCAAAGAAGACAGGAGAGGATAGAGCAAAGAAAACCACACAGGCTGTTTTCAGGATGGGAGCTCTGTAGAGACATTTCTTTAGGATTTGGCAAGAGGTCAAAATGTGACAAAGTGGAAGGAGAAAGAAGAAAGCTCATCCTGACCTTTTCTTGAAGGTCAAGATAACTCACAAAAAGACTTGCATCAACACCAGAGTCCTCATTTTAGAGCTCCTGAAAGCTCTAGTGTAATGTTTTTCTTTCTTTCAGAGAACAAACCATTCCATTATTGAAGAATGGTCTTGGATATCTTTCGTATAGGAGGAGGTGATTACCTGATTCCTGTTTTTCGTCCTTTAAAAATGTTGGGAGTCTGATCACTGTCCCATTACTCCTTATCTTTGCAAATATGGGACAAGTTGCTAGGATTGTTTGCTTTAAAATTCATCTTCTCCCCTCTCTCAGACTCCTGAAGCCCAGAGAGCTTGTGTTTGGGGAACTTTCTGGCTAGAAGGTTTGTCCTATTATTTGTTCTCTGAAGTTGGACTCTATAAATTCCCAGAGCTTGTATTTGGCAAGCATTCACTGTCTGATATAAATGTGTATGTCACTTACAGAATCTCTGTTTGTCAGAGGATCGTGATAGTTTAGAGCTCAAGGAAAAGACTGAAGTTCCTTCCAAGAAGTTAAGGCTTTTGCCCAAACAGAACTGAGATCATACTAGCTACATTAAGGAAACAATAGACAAAAAAACAAAAGAAAATAACCCAAAAACTTCCTAATGAAACAAAACAGAAACAGAACTGCAAATGAAGCAATACAGATCTAAAGACTTGTAACAGAGAGAAGGGCCTAGAGGCGGGAGAAACAGCAAAAAAATTTCTTTCTCTTTAAAACTTCCCCCATTCTTTTTGAGAATTGCATCCCTGTCTCAGGCTAGTGGTTGGGAGGAAAAGAGGGAAAGCCTTTTGTTCTTATCCCAGATGGGTGCCAGTCCAGCCCCCCAAGGTGGGCAGCTAGCAGAGTTCACAGGCTTTGTCTTTGGCGGGGATGGGATGATTAGAATAATTAACCACGATAGCCTAGAACTGAGGGGTCCTCCCTTTAAAAGCTCTGTATTTCTGTCTATGTTCAGGAAATTTGGATTTTGAGACAAGAAGGTCTGCCATTTTTCCTCCTTTGCAGGCAAAGTAATAAAGATTATCTTTCCTCCTCCCCAAAACACGTGCTCTCATTCTTCTGATGCTGTCTCAAGGACAAGTGCTGAGTTTTCGCTAACAGACTTTATGACATTAACTCTGAAATGGCATCTATTTTTATTTTCTGAAACTTTCTTTAATTTTGTCCTGAGTTGATTTTCATACTTATTTTATATAACATCTTCTATCTACCCTTTGTCCTCCAAGTCTTACAACAGCTTTTCACAGTGAGCAATATGATTCTGGCCTAAAGTTGGTAGAAGGCAAATATTCCCATAAGATGGAAGGTCTTACACCTTCTCTCTCAGCCTCCAATCTGAAAACAAGCTTGGCCTCTGCACAACCTGACGCGGTTTGGCATGGTCTCTGCCTCAGCACTGGAGTGAGCTTTTCAAACACAAATCTGGTCATATCTCCCCTACTTGATCTTTGCAATGGCTTTCCATACATGATGGAAAGAGATCATCCTGTCTTATCACTGTACTACAAGCAGATGAACTGGTTTATACAGGGACACCTAGTCCTTACAGGTATTCTCTCAAGTTAAGGCACATTCCAAGGAATATGCCAAGATTCTATGTAAATGACATTCACATAGAATGACTCTTCTTTATTCTCTGGTCCAAGGTACAGTTGGCTATTACTGTCTGGATGTTGGCTATTAATTGTTGGATTATTAATTGTTGGCTATTAATAGTTGGCTATTAATATCTGGATTTGAATTTAGTTCTTCCATTGGCTGACTGAGATCTGGGGCAAGTTATTCGAACCTCTCTGAGCCTATATCTCTCATTCACAGAAAGGAGACAAGCTCTTCTTGATAGAGCATTTAGGAAGATTAAATGACCTAAAATATATTAAAGTGTACTAAAAGTGATAGAATGATATATAAATGGTAGTTATCAATACTCTGTACCAACATTCTTTGATCTAGTTGCCATGATATGGAGGGAGAGTATGCAAACAACAAAAAAGGTAGAGCTCTTGACCAGTGGGCTAAAAATATATATTACACAATGGTTAACAATCATATACTACAAAAATATATTTATTCCACAGTAACATCAAATTCTATTTACAGTGTCAACTGCAACTTTTTCTTCCAATTTGACTTTGACCTCTACAATAATTAAGGATTTAATATAAATGGATAATACTGATTATTCTCAATAATGTAGAGGAAAATATTTTATCTACCATGGTCTTCATTGCCAAAGGATCTTAAAAATAAGGCCAAAAATAAATTTATCATTAAAACAAAAAAAAGTTCAATATTATCTCCTGGATGGTACTCTTGTGATATTATTGCTGTATTCTCAGGTTTTCACAAAACATTTCCTGAGTACTCATTAAACACTTACACTGTGCTAAGTACTACAGGGGACATGAAGATGATTATGACATGGTCCTTGCCCCAAAGGCACTTACTATCTCATTAGAGGGAGGCACTGGTAATAACTGATAAAAAGGCAAACTGTCAAGGAGTTCTCTGAGAAAGGTCCAAAATGTTCTGTGAATATAGGCAAAAGATAGATTTCTTCCAACTGCAGGGATCTAGCAGGGTTCTGTGGGGAAAGTTATTTTGAGCAATGTCACAGAGGATGGGTAGGACTCCTTTGTCAGATATGGCAGTGCAGGTGTGGGGGTTAGCAGCTAGGCTGAGAAGCAAGCTTGAGCTTGACCCAGAAAGTAGAGGAGAGCAGGATATATTCAGAAATACTAGCTACAACAGCATGGCTAGAACACAGGGAGTACAAAAGGAGATGAAGTTGAAAAAGCGGGTCAAGAGAAAATTGTGGAAGGTTTTAAATATCCAGCTGAGAAGCTAGATTTTTTTCTACATGCAGAAATCCAATGAAGGGCAAATGCCATGATGGGACTTGGTTCTAGAAAGATGCACAACCTAGAGTTAGTATGACGGATTTATTGGAGGGGTAGGAAAGAGACTAAAGGGGAGCCAACCAGATAAGGAGCTACTGGCTAAGGTGAGAGGTGTTAAGAGCTAGAAGGCAGGCAGTGGCAGCAGGAAGCAATGGATGAATGGCAGTTTGCCTTTTCATCTTGAGATGACATACTCCCTGAGGGCACTGATCTCAGACACACTCTGTTGCCTAGATTAAGAGGTCTTGGTGCCTTGGGCTAAACCAAAGAGATGAAAGTACTCAAGTCCTGCAAATTTGAGCAACTCTAAAGACTTGCCTGGTGGCATGTGTCTGAAGAAGGAACACTACGAGTTACAAGAGATCATGTGCAAAGGCTTTTTAAACCAAGGGATCTGTGATATAAATGTAATACAAAAGTAAAAGTCCAATGATTTGCATTACCCTGACACCACACAATACCCCAGATTTTTACATCTTTGTCCTCTCTGCAGTCATTGTGAGATTTCTTTAGTCTTTTTCCTCTTTTACAGTTTCTATTATTTTTACATGAACATCTTTTGCAGGTGATGGCTCACAATTGGAACTGTCTCACTAATCCGCTATGATGGTGAGCATAAGTGATGATCTCTGCACTTGATGATGAGAAATAAGATGAAATAATTTGTTCCCAAATATGACCAAGCCAGTGAACCTATTATCTTAAATGTTAGTGATAGATAATATGGCCAGACACATGTAAAAATTACATAATCATAAAGTTAAATAACCTGTTTTTTTTCTTAAATTCTATTCTCAAATATAAAATCAAAGCCTTGGAGACACATGCAACAAATCAAACACCACCATCAGCATTAATTCCTTTACACCTAAAATATGAGTTCTTAATCATACTATTGCATTCATTTTCTTCTTTCCGATAACAAAAAAGAGAATGTGCAAATGGAGCTAAACAAATTATTTTAGAAAACAATTAGACATAGAATGACTCTAAGTGAAGATTCCTGGCACTCTTCTATGTGTGCAAGTGTATGCACTCTGCATACCAATTACAAACTAGAAAGAAAACTCACCTGTTTTCTTCCTCAAGATCTGCTAGGATTCTCTCTAGCTCCCCTCTTTCCTCACTCTCTAAGGAAATCAAGATCTGGGCAGGACTACGAGGCTGGCTCAGGGGGGAGTCCTGGTTCAAACTTTGGCAGTAATGCTGGATTAACAAATGTTCATCATCTCTGGAAAATAAAATCAAAGGTTTTGGTTTTTTCCCCCCCTTATTTTGCTTTGGGAGGAAGGGACTCAGGTGTGTATTTGAAAATAGAAACATTTTATTTATTTGCTCTTAACAATTAATTAGACCGTTTTTCCTGCTTCTAAAGACATTTTGCTACTGTTGAGGTTGTGGTCTACCATCCTACCGGTGACAATTCAAAGTGTTTCTTGCTCAAATTTTCGAATGAAATTGATTGGCCTATTTACATGGATAAATGAAAGGCAGAACTACAGAAATGCTGGGACTCTATGTCAACAGTTAGCTAATAATTAATAAATATTAAAAGACATAATAATGGTTTTATCATGCTTTGGCTACCAAGCCTGTTGAGATAATGTGTTCACTCAGCCATGCTACTGTTGATGCTGACTAGGAAAAAAGCTGCAGCCCTTAAAATAATAAATATTTTCTTAAGTACAAGGCAATGCAAGCAAAAAGTGTGGCTTCAGTAAGCCAGTTCTAACTTATAAAAGTCATGGAGGCAAGATGATAACAATAATTAAACTGTAGGTAAATGATAGTTTTGTTCAATTATTTTTTAGATAGAAAAACAAAAATCGAGAAAAAAGCCATTAAGGTGACTGACCAAACACTCATTTCTTAGAGGTGTTTTTATAACATTTCAGTTTTTAGTTATCTTTATTTTTTTATTGCTACGTAATGGTTTTAAGGATTAATCTGAAGGGGAAAGGAGGCAAAAAGGCTTCTATTTTGGGAGGCAGCTGCAATCTTTCCCGGAAACTAGGAATTCTCTAATACACAGGAGAAACTTTTCTAAATGTATTGCTCCAAGCTCCTAAAAGCTCTATTTACTTCCAAGTTATAATAAGAATTTTATTTTGTTCTTAATAAGAGGCTAACGCTCTTTGTTTCTGTTTAGATATCATTAAGATGATACTTTAATATTTCTCCTTATGTATACCTACCTAATTTTAAGTTGGAAAAAATCAAATATTTAGAAAAAAGTCCTCCTGGTTTATATTATTATTTTGGTCCATCAAGCCAGATGGTTGAGATGTGAAAAGCTGACTAAAAATAATTATTGGGTGTTAAAAACAAATATTTAAGTCAACCAATCCACCAAACCACTTCCCCAAACCTGTCCCCTAAAATATCATGATTTTTACCATCCATCACTGAGTCAAAATGGTTTTTTTTTTTTTTTTTGAGACAGAGTCTCGCTTTGTTGTCCAGGCTAGAGTGAGTGCCATGGCGTCAGCCTAGCTCACAGCAACCTCAAACTCCTGGGCTCGAGTGATCCTTCTGCCTCAGCCTCCCGAGTAGCTGGGACTACAGGCATGCGCCACCATGTCCGGCTAATTTTTTATATATATATCAGTTGGCCAATTAATTTCTTTCTATTTATAGTAGAGACGGGGTCTCGCTCTTGCTCAGGCTGGTTTTGAACTCCTGACCTTGAGCAATCCGCCCGCCTCGGCCTCCCAAGAGCTAGGATTACGGGCGTGAGCCACAGCGCCCGGCCCAAAATGGGTTTTATGTCCTGAACGAGCTAAAGCTAAATTTCATTTGAAAATGAAACAAAAGCAGTTTTACCACCTATCTAATACATTATCCCTCTTCCCAAATTCTGAAGTTTTATTCCTAGAACTTCTCATGTTTAATTATAACAAATAGTTGTAATTATACTTTTCTTATTGTTCTCTTAGGCAGGTGATGAATGACAACCACTGTTATATAGATACAACTTGAATTAATTTGAACGTGCTAGAACTTCTAATATCAAAATCAGTGAGCCAAAGAAGCAAATCATTCAAACCATCTACATGTGGTTGATTCTTTGGTCACGCATTTTCTTGTCAAAGCATTTTATATATTAATACCCCCATTAATAGTTTTTCTTATAGCTAAGGAAGAGAATGCGTCACAGTTATGTTTGGGAAAAGGTTGTGGGGTTTGTTTGTTTGAAGTAACTAAGTCTTATACAAATGACTGATTATTGACCTTGATCACCTTCATGTACCAGATGAGATTTATTCTCATGTCTTCAGTAACTAGTTATATATAAATATATATTAAGTGCCGCTTTGATACTATTTCTCTCAGCCTAAGCCTCATAAAAGCCCTTTTCTCATCTGAGCATAACTTTGGGTTGCCACACCAACTACATATGATAAATTTACCATTCTTCCTTTTGCCTAGATGCTCCATGACAAGATGGGTAAGATATCCGTAACTCGGCAAACTAAATTCATCATTGTACTTTGACTAGATTTCTTCTTTCTCTACTAACTTATTCAGTTGGCAGATACTTGGTTCACAGCAATGTTCCTCTGTGTCCCTACTCTATAATGAAGCCTGTCTCCCTGCCATAGCTTTGTTCTCTGCCACTTTAAACACCACTCTATCTCCCTCCTTAAAGTTTGACAGGGATGGCTTATCATCCAACTAACAAACTACACCCTGAATTTGTACTCCCTCCTCTGGAAACCCTTCACAAGATTGCCTTACTTTATTTATCTCATTAAGATGCTAAATCATAAAAATCTACTACTTTGGATTTCTGAAGGAAAAATCCCAACTAACCTACCATGTGGAAATAGCAATGCTATATCAAGATCATATTTCCACTCCCCATGAGTGGAGAAAATACTACTTAGCCATCAATTTAAAATTAATACCCTAACCCTTGAAATATCTGGCAGATTTGGTCAAACAATAGGCATTTAATATAAGTCTTTGGGACTCTGCAAATTGTAATAATATGGTGGGAAATAAGTTTAAATAAGAATAAGACCAACTATTTTTGCTACTCTGGAATACCAATAATGGCAAAATTTTGATGAGCTCATTCCATGCCAGGCTGTTAAGAGTTAAAGACAAAAAGTAAATGAATGGCTCCTTGAAAGATCAAATGAATAAGATGCTGATTCCTATATCCTGTGCTATCCTACCTCTAAATCCCTCAAAGCAATTTCATTGTCAGGAACATTTTGTAAAAAGAGATGGGATACTTACATGCTCTCATTAGGAGAGATGCTATCATTTAGATAAGATCCATTGCTGTTTTCCATTTCTGCTAGCCTGATAAAAAACGTAAAAGCTCATTAAAACTTATGTGACTTCTTAGAATCTATTCAAGACCTAATCGAACATTCCTGAAAACTAAAGGATAAATCACGGCAAGAAGAGAAAGGAATACTTCAATTAAAGGATGTGTGTGTTGGCTTAAAACTATTTGAGGCAGTGTGTGGTAGACCACAACTAGTCAGTAGCTTTACATTTATGATATAAATTCTAAAGGAAGTTGTATTTAGTTGTTTTTTTCCCCCACAGATCAATCTTGCTTTCACTGAGAACAGGTCTTTGTTTTCAAAAGAAAAGCTTCCCTGACGACAAATGCATTCCCTACCTTACACTCACTACTCCTTGTGTTTTAAGACAGTTAATGCTTTCCACTGATTGCAGACTCATGCTAATGTTTTCCATGACTGCTAAGCATGTCCAGCAGTTTGACTATTGATAAAGGATGGATGTACAGTAAGCTCCCTAAACATTTTGCCACCAATTTTTACCTTTAAAAATCTCCTTCACCTCAGACAATAATATTTTTTACAACTTTAAAAGAAGTTAACCAAACTCTTGCAGATTTATTTCACAAGCATAAGATATTTTATAATTAGTAATTCAGTTTTCAGGTATAAAAATTATCTCAAACATAAAGAAAGTGGGACAGAAAGGTGCAAAGATTGGGAAAATTAATTATTTTCTTCTTTACAGTATATCAAAATAAACACAAATGAAAAGCTGGTGCTTTCATAGTCTCCACATAACACAGTATCATTTCTTCATATATTAAGATCTAGTCTAGCAGTTTTCTAAGGAGGTTAAACAAAAAAACATAACAAGGCTACCGGAAATGTTTAAAGGCCAGGGTTAGGGAAGATTGTTCTGGACTAATGCTCTTGTTGGTGTCCAAAAACAACATGCAGTGGAACGGCATGCACGTTAGAGGGCAAGTTGATTAGTAGAAATCAGACAAGATCGGGCAAAAAGAAAAGATTTGTTTTAAATTATTATAGGTTAGCTTTCCTTGGTTAGTTATTTCAATCAATATTTGCCTGGCATTCAACTAGTCTCATACCTGCTAGCATAATGCTCAATGCGTGAATGAGTATCATCGTGTGAAAGCTGAGGGGACGAGGCAGGCCTATAAGGCAGAAAATGTGATTAGTTACAGATACCATCCATTAATGGAGAAATAAACCCACCACACAGTTATGCTATATACATGGCCTAAAATGCTTTTATTCTAATTCTATGGACAATGTACACATTTAGTTGTTTCTATATCTTAAATATCATCAAGTATTTAAAATCCAGGTTTGAGAGATGATTTCTCATACTTTTGCTTTTATCCAAAGCCATGAAGAGAGACCAAAAACTTCTCTGGACAGTTTTGGTTATAGAAAAGACTGGAGACAATTTTTAGGTAGCATTTTATCCTCCTACCTTATAATTTCTCATATCCTATAGCCCTGAAATTGTGTTAGCAATATGTGGTTTAATATTTTAAACAGTTTATGTTTAACCTTGTGCCATTTATTAACTGCCTTTTTATTGAATGGAAACTCTACATTTGCCTAGTATATTTACATTCAATTATTTTAGTTTCAAAGGGGGCTACTCCAGTCCAACATGTCTTAAAATTCCATGTATCAAAATGTCTTGATTTATGCACTTTTGTAATAAGGGAATATATATACTAATTTAGCAGCAGAACTGCACTACTACTTTAGAGAACAAAATAGAATGACCCAAGATTATATTGTGATTTTTTAAAATACTTATTAGAGATATCATGTGCTCAAACACAGATGGGAAAACAAGAGGTGTGAATAATCTATATGCTTTTTGTATATAAAAACCTACCTTTTCTTAGCTCTATTGGCTAGAATTTTAGTAGGGTTAACAATTTTTCACCCTTTCATATTTGATCTATTAATTATCCTTGAAGTTTTTATAGTATTTTTTGGATTAACCTTAGGAAAAAAAACCTCATGTGTTCTGAAAACCAGTTTGAGCTTGTGCTTTTTGTTTTAATTGGAATAGGACAAAAAGTCTCTTCCATTTCTCTGCTGACACAGAAAGCCCTTAGGTAAAGGCACGAATCCAAAAATCAACAGTAATGTATTCAGTGAGGGCTCTAGTTTAGCTCAATGTCCAAGCAGCTTTGAAGGACTTGGTCTGAATACTAAGGAGAATATGTTTGTTTCTTCTTACATTAAAAAAAAAAAAAGAAAGAAAAGATAAAATGTAGTTACCTACAGTAGCTAGACTTACATAGGAAATGTGCTAGAAATTCATATTTCTTAATGAAGATACAATATCATAAGATAATTACAACACACTACAGCAAATAACTAGGGAACTGGAATTCTTCCCTGAGAGATAAAGGTTTTATTTATGAAATCAATGTCATCTAGGTCAAGTGTAATCATATTCAAACTGGAATGAATTACAAAGATGTTTAAATTGCCATGAGGAAACAAAAAAGGATGACTACTCAATTTAGTAGGCAAATCCAAAGATTTCCATGTGAATCTTCAACTATAGTTTTGGAGAATTAACCTGCTAATTTTCTAGAACCCTGGAATAGTCCATTATTAGAAAAATGCTAAGGTTTATTTGGAAACTTTCACTGCAGATCAAGATAAATTAATACCTGGATTATTTGGTTTATAAGCACTATATTCTAAAACATACCAGTCTTTCAGTTACATATTTTTCATAAGCTAAAAGCCCACCATCAGGGAAAATATATTAGTAATGCTTTTTTAATAGTTGATACCCTAGAAGTATATAGAAGAAAGAAAACCTAAGACCTTAGAGCATAACTACACCAAAAAAAGTAGGCATATAAATCTAAAACACTTTAATATAATCTTATACAGAAAATTTTATACAGAGCTTTAATTCTTAGCCTCTTGGATAATTCCATGTTATTTTTCTTATTAATGTACATAGCACCTATCACAGCATGTATAAGCACAAGAACCCGTAATAACCAGAAATCTTAAAAAATATACACTAAAAGAAGCACTTATTAAACCAGAAAATGAGCCAAACGGGAGTACTGATCCGAGAAGAATCATTTAAAAACCGAGAATTAGTAAAAATACAAAACCACTTAGTCCAGAAACAAAACTAAGTGCAAAGCCTTCTAAAACACTTCCAAAGGAAGGTAATAATACTCTTTCCCCGTTCCTAAATACAAAACCATATACCCAGAAGGATTACTTCCTATTATAGTTAATGACCCACTCAGCCAATTCCATCCAAACCATGACCATGTTCTCTCCTGTGAAAATTCCATTAATAAGTTTACATTCATTGAGGTTTCAATGCAGAATATTTCAAAGAATATTGTTTGTCCTGCTTATGGACAAAGAATGTAAAAGGCCTATGCTAGATTTACTTTAAGATACTATGATGAACACAGGCAAATAAGGAAAACCAAAAAATCTATATCTCAGGAAACTTTCAAATTCTGTGATCTATATTAAATGGATTATATACTGTCATTGTTATAGGATTTGTTAAGCTCAGATAGAATTCTTGCAAAATAAAACCCATTAGGACCTGGCTTTTATGCCTGAATAGGATAGCTTTACAATTTATTTTATATATTATTTATAATCCTATGAGTAAAGACTTTAATAAAAGTATTGGCATTAAAGAAAACATAGACTTTAATCTGCTGAATTTATTTTCTTCCTCAAAATTAGAACTTCACACTATTTCTGAATAATCTAACAAACTTTTCATTAAAAGGCAAATCGGGGGTGTGTTTCAGCTGTTAGAGAAGATATTTTAATAAAGGATATTATTAATTTTAAAGTGCTTCAAAGTTAAAGGATGACAAACATCCTCTACTTAAAATAAGTTATTTAAACTGATAGTTATATTTTTTTTTCATTAGTGTATGTGTAGCTTCTTCTTTCTTTTCAAGGAACTGTTCGTTACTCTTTGCCTATTATTTTTGTGCTACCTTTATCCATGCATTTAAAAAAATTGTTCTCTGGCATATTTGTCTTTTAGTTAAACTTATTTCAACACACAGTGAATCCATTCACTTATCAGGATCCAATCAAGCTGAGAATTTCAGTATATCAATTGTTAAAAACTTTCTTATTTATGAAACTTCTATAAACAGACTACCTAGGTCAGGAAAAACAATTAGCAATAGGCAGCAAACATAATTGAATATATAACTGCCAAAGTTGTTTAAGCATGGTGATTAAAGAAATTAAGCAATTCACTACTTACAGCTACCATATCTCAAAATTAAGGGCCACAATAATGTGGTTTAAAGAAGAAAAGGAAGCTTTCTACTTCTTTTAGGCCAATAAAATCTTAAACCTCAATTAACAGTTTGCATTTATTACTATAGGGTTTTAAAAAAGGATCTAGTTTAAATTAAATCACATGGTGGAACAATAAAAAAGACCCAATGAAAATAAATTGAATTCTTACATATAAGCCCATCTTCTAAATTGGTCATTTCCCCTTTATATATAATAGAGCCGTCTGACTTTAAATACATATTTTAATAAACTATACTTTGAAACATCAAAAATTTGTTATAAAAACCATGCACAATATAATTCTAAAATAGGCACTTTGTTTACTAATACAAAAATCAAAGGCCCCCAAAGGGTTTTCTAACATTATAAACTCTGAAATAAATCAGTCATCTGTTGGTATCTAATATTAGTATTGTTAATACACACCAATAGTAATAACAAAGACTACAGTATATTTTTCTCCTAGAGTAGATAGATGTATAACTGTTTATGACTGAATAGTTAGTTTGGAGAGGAGAACAAAATGAGTTTAATTCAAAATTTAGAAAGTCAGTATATAAAGATTAGTCAAATAGCATAGCGTAAACTGATAGAAAAAAAAAAAAGTCCGCACACCTCATTGAAATTATTCAACCAAATTCAACATCATACAAATTCTGTTGATTTTTTAATAGTCCATTTATAACAGGCCCTAAGATATAAACCATCATCCTTTGGAAAGCCTTAAAAGCATTGAATCTCAAGAAATATGGCTAAAGAAGGTTATACAATCAGGAGGCTCATCCTTGATTTTATTTGAAGAAATACATAAACACGTCTTCCAGGAATACAACTAAAACCCCTATAATTTCTTTGATTTTAATTTTAACTCAGGCCAGGATTTCTGCTGGTTAGGATTTTACCAGGTGGAGGACCTGAAAACCCCACTCTGATTCTCCTGATCTGTGGTGGATGGCACTCTCAAAGTCTCATCAAGAGAAGGAAAAAAAAAAAATGGAAATGAAGGAAGGGAAACAAATATGTCTTCAAAAGAAAAGAAAGCAAAACAAAACAAATAAACAGAATAAATTCTTTTTAAAAAAACCAAGCGAGCAAATGTGTTGGTGGTAGCAGCACCCTTCAGCAAAGTACTCACGCAGAATCTACCGGCCAGAAGTTGATCAGAGTAACGGGACTGCAAAACAAAAAATGAGGTGGTGAAGAGAGACACAGGCAAACTCAGCCACAAAAAAATTTATTGAAAAGCCAAAATAAATAAAATCCAACCAATTAAGTATGAGTCATGGAAAGCAACAGCCAAACAAAGGTGCAAAGTGAATTAAAAGAAAAACAAACAGTTGTGTGATTGCCATCAGAAAAGAAAAAGAGTAGTAGGTTTAAAAGAGGTGAAAACAGCATCCGTTTGATCGTGAGAATCATTACTACTTACTGTGAAGTCATTTCCTGTGACTACATTTTCTCCCAAGTAGAAAAAAGTGACTAGACATGACCACACAATCAGATACAAAAAAGACACACATCTACTGATTTGTGAGGGAGGAAAATCGAAATGAAATATTGGAATCACTCATTTGTAAACAGTCCCATATTTCTTAAAAACTTTGTAAGGCAATTAGTGGCTGTAATGTGTTTCCCCCCCCTGTGTGATAAAGTTTAACTTTTGGAAAAAGTAACTGTCAAGAGACATGGGAAAATGGCAATTGAACATCAGCTTGTTTTTCTCTTTTTAGCTCAAGTAAATAAAAAGAAAGAAATAAAAGAGACTGTTTGCATTTAGGAGTGAAGGAGGGTGTTCAGCTGAGAGGAGTTCAAGTACACATTGAAGGAGAGTCTGTTTTGCTTTTGCCATTACTCACGTTTCCATGTTGTCCCCCTCTAAGACAGTCTGCACTGGCAGGTAGCCCATTCGGGGATGCTTCGCAAAATACCTTTTGGTTCGAAATTTGTTTTTTAGTACCTTGGCAAAGTCTCGAACATCTTCTCCTGATGTAGTCTGAAAGGGAAGTTAAGGTGAGATCAGATTTAGGAGAGGACGATTTCAAAACAAATGATCACTGCAGTCTCCTGCCATATGGCACTTATTTTGTCATTAAGGAGGGTGTGGGGGTTGCCAGCAAAGGCTTTTGAATCAGACAAATGAGCTTTGAAACCAGGTCTGGTGTTTACTAACATGGGTGAGTTATTTACCTCTCTGAGGCTCTGATCATCTGTAAAGTGGGGTCAATAATACTTCACCAAGTTGTTATGATAAATAAATGAAGTAGACAAGCTACAGTGCTAATCAATAAATGGTAGTTTATAGAAGTCTTAAGGTCAAAAAGTTGACCTGACGTTTTACTACACTTTATGGTATCTTATAAACTGGTTAGTATACAGTGACATCATGCTTCACCCACTAAATATCAGTCTATTCATGGCATGGTACATTCTACACGACGATCTTTGTAAGAGGAATAATAGTGAGACAGACAAGTATATGGGAGAATCACTTTGATGCTGGAAGAGAAAAATGCTCTAAAGTAGAGCTTCTCATACTTTGATGTGTAAGGGAACCACCTGCAGAGCTTGCTAAAATGCAGGCTTTACTTTAGAAAGTCAGAGGCTGGGGCCAAAGATTCTGTATTTCTAATAAGCTCCCAGGTAATGCCAATATTGCTGGTGACTGATCATACTTTAAATACCAAGCACCTAGAATTTACAGAACATAGGATTTATACTAGGGTCTGTCTGGCCACCCAGCCCTTGCCATTTCACCAATGAGTTTTCAAAGTTCTACTAGCCATTGAACATTTTCTTAAAACAACATGGTAGGAGAAGGCTCTACCTCTTACTTATAGAAACTTGGGCAAATTATTTAACCTCAGGACCTCACAGTCCTCATCTATAACAAGGGGAGAAAAAATAAGAATACTTATTTCACACAGAGTAGTTTAAAAGGTAAACACCCAGCATTTAGTTGGTGTTAGTATATAAAACAGATTTTAAAAATGTTGTTAGTATATAAGCCAGATAAAAGGTGAGCAACAATGATTAAAAGTGTTAAGTTATGAATTTTGGGAAACCCACATACCATCCCTCATACCCAACATGCCTCATGGCCATAGACCTCCCCATACAACCTCTAGGGCTGTGCAAAATAAATGTGATAACGTCTCTACAACCATGCAGAGAGAAGAAAACCCCATTTATGCTGAGGGTCTTCTCATGTTCCATGAGTGCCAGGCACTCCCCTAGGCACCAGGGCTAGGGTAAATCCTGGAGCCTACAGTTTAGAGTCACTTTAGCTGGGGAACATCTGAGGACCTTACAAATCACAGCATTACGTATGATCTGCATATTGTACAAAACTAAAATTTATCCCAGGTGAACTAACTCTCATGTCAGGAAGCCATCTAACTTACCGGAGTACAATATTCCACCATGGGATAGTGCATTTTATGACCTTTTGCAACTCGACCAGAAAAGAAGCAGCTTTGGCAGATGTCATAATTAAAGTGCTTCAGACTTCTGTACCTAGTAAAGAAACAAAACCAAACACATATGTATTACTTCAAGTCAAATTCCCAAAGAACACTCTTTAATAAACTCTCTACCACATTGTCTTAATTCTAGAAACAGAACGCAATGTTCATTAGTCCCACAAGGTAAGTGATTAACTTCCTACCTCCAGATTTCTCTGGTGCCTCTCCTACAGTATCAAAACATTTTAGCAGAAAGATTATCCTATAAACATATGGAAGGAGGGAAGAAAAACTCAGCTTTTATTTAAACTCCACTAGGAACTCTTTGAGATTAAGTAGGAAGGTACTGGCAAACTTCCAGTCTTTTGAAGACCAAATACTCAAATTTAAAAGAACTTTCAGGAGAGATAGATTGATGCAGTGCATGCCCCTTTACCCATCATAAGGACATAAGTTTTCTGAAGCAATTATTTTCAAAAACTTATAAAGATAAAGCCATTTTATAAGACAAAAGAAACTTAAGAACTCTCAATTAAAATAAGTCTTGCTTTAATTACATTTTCTGATTGACTGACATGATTCAACTTCAAATAGTCACTTGCATGATCTCTTTTATCTCTTTCTCTTTTCAGAAATCCCTTACCACATAATCCACAAATGATAAGTAAAGCACCAAGAAAAGATTCAACTTGGATTAGATGAAAGAATTTATGGCCGGACACGTGCTTACGCCTGTAATCCTAGCACTCTGGGAGGCAGAGGTAGGCGGATCACTCAAGGTCAGGAGTTCGAAATCAGCCTGAGCAAGAGCAAAACCCTGTCTCTACTATAAAAATAGAAAAAAATGAATTGGCCAACTAAAAAATTATATATAGAAAAAATTAGCCGGACATGGTGGCACATGCCTGTAGTCCCAGCTACTTGGGAGGCTAAGGCAGGAGGATCGCTTGAGCCCAGAAGTTTGAGGTTGTTGTGAGCTAGGCTGACGCCACGGCACTCTAGCCTGGACAACAAAGTGAGACTCTGTCTCAAAAAAAAAAAAAAAAAAAAAAAAAGAATTTATAATCCGTAAATGCTAGTTGGTACATTTCCCTCCCATTCTCAGAATACTATACTCTTTGTTTCCTACTCCCCTTTCCTTTTACTTTCTCAGATAAGAACCTTAGCCAATTCAAATAAACATAATTCTTATGTCACATATGGGGAAGTGGGAAGAAAAGCCACGTTTTTAGATCCCAACCATCTTTCGAGAGGGGGAAAGCAGGAAAGAGAAGTGCTGAGTCCTAAAATAATATGATTTGATAAGGGCAAAAGAATTGAAGGTGACAATGCTCTCTTAGATCCTCCAAAGCATTTTCCTTTTTTATTTTATAAAAGTTTCCCCTGTATACAAATCCCACTAGCTAAGGAAGCTGCGAAAAGAAAGGTTACAAATGTAATAAATACAGTTACCAGTGGATTCCCCCACCCCCAATGGCATCATTCTTACCTGCCAAAAACCAGGAAGGAAAGAAGGTGTCCTTTGTAAGCACTGCCTACTTACTATTCTCTACTAGGCTTTAGAAACTTATAAAGGTTTTGGTGAAGTCTCTTTGTAAACAGTATAAGGTATGGAAAGATAAACACTAACAGAAGAGCACCATGAACAAAAGTCACAACAATGGTATAAAGCAGTTACTAGAAAATAAAGTAATGAAACAAGTCTAAGCATAACTAGAAAAGAGTATTTACTCAGCTGCTAAGTGGATTCAGCACAGGCATAGTCCATATAGCTAGTTTACAACTTTGTGGCTTATTCATCACTATGGAAACCTTGATGCTGATCCTCATGTTTAAATACATCATGGTTTCAGAATTTGGATTTAGGATTATTGTTGAATAAAGTTAATTCATTTTAAAATATTCTGTCTCCACAAACAGGTCAACAGCGCTAAAGGTTTAAGAGCCAATTGTTTTCCATGACATTTTAAGAATATCAAAATAATAATCTCCTATGTTTCCTAGCTCTTTCACTTTTAAATTTATAAGGAATGTTTTCTTGGCTTTTTAAGCTGCTTTGTGAATCTTTCATTTACTGGCATACTTTTTATTCCCTTAGAAGTTCATGAGGATACTATGCAAAGAGTATAATCAGATTCACAGATAAAGAAGCAAGTTCCAGAATGCCAAAAACAATTCTTGTTACTTAAGGGGAAAAAAATTGGTGTGAAGTAAATGAGACTGAGTTACCATGATGGTTCCTCCCGGAACAGAATCATCTCTTAGTTTTATAACTGATTCTTAGATAGTTTCTATAAACAGAAAAGACCATGAAAAAGAAGAAAGAGATGGGAAAAATGTTTTGGTTCCAAGAAGGAGGAGGTACAGTTAAATCTATAATACCTCCATGGTGACAGGCACTCGGTCTCATTCAACCAAATATGTAGCTCTGAAGAGCTAAAGAGGGAAGGTGGAAAGGGACACCTGCCTAATGAGTCAGATCCACCAAAATAACCCAGTGATGAGGGGAGTGACAGGAGTGATCGATATTCCAGCCCATCACCTTCTCTCCCAATTTTGGAGAAGAACAAACTAACAGCAACTGGCACAGGAGATAAAAGATCAAGTCACGGAAAGGTAAGAAATGATAAGGGAAAAAATGACTTTTTTTTTTTTGTTCCTAATACCTGAATCCAATGATTGGACACTCCTTGCAGATATTACACTTGGCTTGATGCTTGGCAGTTTCTGCAGCAGCCACTCTGTGCAGGACGGGCAGCCACACCATAGACTGGGGTTCCAGTCTCATCCAGTCTAGGAAGAGGGCTGCTTCAATCTCGGGCTTATTATTAGCCTGCAAAGACAGGAGGGCAAGAGAAGGAGGGCAAAAGGATACAAGAAGAGAAGGTGAGAAAATAAAGGAGATATATGTCAGTCTAGGTAATAAATTTAAAAAAAAAAAAAAAAGAAAGAACAACAGTTGCACAGCAAGGCTGGCTTTTCATAGCTTATTTCTGCAAATGTTCCTCCAGCATCCATATAAGCTGTCTACTCCTAGATGTGGTTAACTGCCGTTATTCTTTTTGGCTACTAGATGACAACAAAATAAAAGCAACAAATGAGAAAAGTAAAGCAAAATATACACCTGAGCAAGACTATACTTAGCTCCGATTTTTGAACAGATATATAAAAATTAGCCAGAAGTGAAATGCACATGTTTATTGATAAAATTTCAAAGGAAGAAAAAACACTCCAACAACTCAGGAACTACTGATTTTTTTTTTTTCCTAGAGAATCAACTTCTCATAGACTCATAATGAGGAGCTTTAAAATTCATCTGGTTCCAAAGCCTCGTTTTACAGACAAGAAAACTGAGATGTAGATTAGAGAAGTAGCTTGTCAAAGGCCATACATCTGGCAGCAGAGCTGATAACAGAATCTAAACGTCCTGCCCCAGGACTGTTTCATGGTTCCCTGTTGATTCTCTATCAGCATCTCTTTCAAAGTCTAAACAGTACAATGATCTTAGAAAACTCAAAGTATATTTACCCATCATTTGACTTATATGTTACTGTGGTCATACATTTTAATTCTATCATTTTTAACCCTGCAATATTGCATTTTAATTTTTTGTATTGTTTAATAGATTGATCTATATATTGACCACTTTTTCCACCCCCTCTTCATGGCTTCTTCCCTCTCAAATCTTCCATCTGGGATGAGTTCTGCCTGAAGTATATCCCTTAGAATTTCCTTTAGCTTTTGGTGGCAAATTTCTTGGGATTTGTTTGTCTGAAAATACCTTTTTTTAAAATTCATATTATTGATAACTATCTTCATTGCGTATAAAAATTTTAGAGTGAAAGGTTTTGGGGTTTTGTTTGTTTTTATTTTGTTTTAGCATACTGAAATATTATTCCACTTTTATCACACTTTGTTGCTACTGTTGAAAAGTCAGTAGTAAAGATGACTGTTGCTCCTATAAAGGTAATCTGTCCTTTTCCTGTCTTGTGCTGTGTTTCTAGGGTTTTATTTAGATTGCTTAGGATTCACTGGGCTTCTTGAACATGTGGCTTAGCTTTTAATCAGCTCTGGAATCTTCTCAGTCATGATTTCAATGAATAGTGCCTCTTCTCCATTCCCTCTCTATTCTGCTTACAGAACTCTATTAGATAAATGTTAGACTTTCTTAATCTCCATTTCTGTAAACAGGCCTTCCCTAGTTTTTCCCTTTTTAAAAATCTTTCTATGCTTCATTCTCAATAATTCCTTCTGCCCTACTGTCTGGGTATCCATTTTTCTCTTTGGCTGCAGCCAGTCTACTACAAACCCATGAAGCTTAAAATTTTGGGCTGGGCACAGTGGCTCATTCCTATAATCCTAGCACTCTGGGAGGCCGAGGCGGGAGGATCAGTTGAGGTCAGGAGTTCGAGACCAGCCCAAGCAAGAGCGAGATCCCATCTCTACTAAAAAATAGAAAATATTAGCTGGGCATGGTGGCACATGCCTGTAGTCCCAGCTACTTGGGAGGCTGAGGCAGGAGAATCGCTTGAGCCCAGGAGTTTGAGGTTGCTGTGAGCTAGGCTGATGCCATGGCACTCTAGCCCAGATGACCGAGTGAGACTCTGTCTCAATAAAATAAAATAAGATAAGATAAAATAAAATAAAATTTTGGTCATTATACTGTTTAATATCTAGAAATTCTATTTGGTCATTTTAAAGATAGTCACCACAAAAGTCTATAGTTCTCTGCAGATATTTTCCAATGCTGTCTTTTATTTTTTTAACAGCATAAACATAGTTTTTTTAACAAAACAACTCTAATAATTCTGAAATATGAAAATATTGTGGGTGTGCTTCTATAGTCTACTATTTTGCTGGTTCTCACTCACCTTGATTTCTTGTGTGCCTAATTGATGTTTTGATATGTATGACACTGACCTTAAAATATTTTTTGGAGACACTTTGAGTCCTAGAATAAAAGTGCTTTCTCCAGAGATTATTTTCATTTGCTTTTGCCAAGAACCAATGGGCAGTACTTATTCCATGACCGATTTTGACTAAATATATGACATGGGATAGTTAGTATCACACAAGTAATGAGTATTTGAACTGCAAACCCATATTGTTTTTCTTGGAATGTGGTTTGCTAATAAAAGATGAATCCCCATTCCAGATAGAAAGGCAGTAGGGTTATAGACTGATAGGCCATTTGAATTACAACACTGGCCACTTCAGCAGTACTCCAGTCTTTATCCCTAATTATAATTTAACAACATTATAATGAACTGTTTAACCTTGGATTTCCTAGCTGCAAGATGTTATCAGTTCAAACCTCTGATCAAAAACTTTTATTGAGCACTTTTCTCTGTGTAGAGTGCTATCATAGAGGTACTTTGTGGAAATTTTTTTTTAAAAAAGGAATTATGGAATCTAAAGATGAAAGGGACCATGCAAGTCAATTCATCCTTTTCAAATGGCACCACAGAGCTGTAAGACCTTCAGCATTTATGGAGTCCAAACTCTTACCCTATGCCGGTGTGTTTTTAACAGGCATTCCATAAATCCCATCCATGTGAGAGAGCAAATATCCTTAAAGGGTGATCTTGAACATCTGTGTTCAGGTACCTGTCAAAAGCACTTGACCCTACTGAGCTAAAATCCATCAGCGTAGCATTTAAGAGCAGAAGTTCCAGAGTCAAACCAATAGAGTTCAAATCTCAGCTTTGCTACTCATTGGCTGTATGACCTTAGGAGAATAACTTATCTCCCTGTGTTTTAATTTTTTTCTGCTATAAAGTGGAAATAATAACAGTGCCTACCACATAGGGTTATTTTAAGATTACATGAGTTAATAAATGAAAGTTACTTGGAACAGTGTCTGGCACATAGGAAGAACCATGTTTGCTATTGCTATAGACATTATCATTATCCATCTGACCAGAAACCCAGATGTTCTCAGCCTTTGCACAGCCCTTTAAATATTTAACCAGAGCTTTCATGTCTATCCATGCTTCTTCATACTCATTCCTTTTGTTTTTTCCCCATATAACATGGCCATAAGGCAAAATAAGCCATTGTCCTTTAGAAAACTATTCTCCAAATATGATTGCTGGGAATGATACCCCCATTTCTCTGGACAATGTAATTCAATTACTTTCTTTTGTTCTGTACTGTAGGCTGACATAGGGTTCCTACTCAACTAAAATCTCTGAGTCAGTGTTTCCCAGTGCATCTAGCAGATCAATCATCCAGCAAAATGCTTCATGAAAAGAAGGTCAAATTAATTAAGGAAACATTGCACATAATATTCACCTCTTAAAATTCTTAACGCATATTAACATATTAAAAGCTGAGAAGGTCATCAGTAAAGAAACACGTTAAACTTTGTTTGACCTCAGAATTTCCACACTTATGATTCAATGATCCCAAGACCTTTGTCCTTTTTAAACTTATAAGGCCCGTAAATACCACAAAGTATTAATGCCCTACTGGGCATTATGTGAAAT
Source organism: Microcebus murinus (assembly GCF_040939455.1). Taxonomy (NCBI): domain Eukaryota; kingdom Metazoa; phylum Chordata; class Mammalia; order Primates; family Cheirogaleidae; genus Microcebus; species Microcebus murinus. Next base: position 105,699,277 of record NC_134136.1, read on the forward strand.
GCTGTTCTTGGTTGTTTCCCATGATTCCTCCACTCTGTACTTATCCAATTGGGATTTCTTTCCTTTCACATCTCTCAAGGACTTTCCTGTTAGTTTGAGCTCATTGTAAAATTGTAACAATATCTTTAAGAATCCTGACTCTTATGGCCAATAAAGAGTGGCTATTCTTCCCAACTTTGGGCAACTTCTAGTTTGAAACAGGTGTTTTCTCTTTATTTTAAAAAGCCACTAGTGAAAATATCAAACAGCCAAGATTAAACATGACCCATACCACTTACAGCCTGCACCTCAGGTCAATACAAATCCATGACTCAGTCCTTTCT